>NC_133149.1:17416215-17774715 GCF_048418815.1 Hemitrygon akajei
AATCCTCATGAACACTACATTACTATTCATCTTTTGCACTGTTTATATACTTTTGTAACTTGTAGTAGTTCTTAAGTCTTGCATTGCACTGCTGTGACAAAACAATGAATTTCACAACACAATTCTGATTCCAATTCATGCTCTAATTCTGATTCAGGATGTAGCAATCTATTAGTTCTTTCAACAGTTTCAAGGCCTGGGCTTCTTCTCATTCCCTAAGTGATGATATTATGCCACACAAAGGATGAAGAGCCTTCATTTAAGATTAGAATATGTTCTACCAGCATGTTTGCATCAATTTACCAGTGCAGATCCAATGACTCTCTCCTCAGGAGCTAACTGCCCCGCTGAACATTCAAGCATTTTCCGGTTTTATTTCAGATTTCCAACATCTGCAGCATTGTACTTTTAATATGACATCCAGTGGAAAAGTGCTACCACAAACAACATGACCCAAAATCCAGATTCTCTCGTTATGTAGAAGTTCAAGATAGAAATAACGATGAGAGAATGGAACAGGTCCTGAAAGACCTCTCAGTCCATTCCAATACAGAATGTTACAAATGTAATGCCCAGCTCCCACCAATTTTCTTCATTGTTCCTTGTTTTAAAATAAGGTAACATATTAAACTTACATAAAAATGCATTTGCTAGTGACATGAATAATGTGCAAATATTCATATTCTGTCAAAATAACAGATGTTTCATTGAAGGTTAAGCAGTAAAAAACCTTTAGGGCTCAAACAGACTATCAACAAATTGCAAAATATGTGGAACAGCTGCAGTTATGAGTTTTCACTAATCAATCTATAAACTCAGGAGCCAAGATAGAATTTATGTTTTACTTTTTCAGCTGTTTGCCCCATTTCCTAACAACTGCCAATTGTACTTTCCAAGCCTTGCAGTCAGCTCAGACCAAATATGGTGAGTTTAACTTTCGATAGCTGTTATGATGTGCGTTGGCAATATTGCGGAGGAAAGACAGACTCCGATGTAGAGACAGCAACCAGAGTTTATTCATAATAATTCCAAAAGGACATCGGTGGCTCGGCTGACTGACACTGTGAGATGTAACATTCTCATAACTAGGACCCCGTGATTGGTGCTAATGGGGTGTCCACTTAAATAATACAAGTAACATGGAATCCCTGAGTCTATCAAAATAAACTTAACAAGTTTAAACAGAAAGCACCATTATAATGAGTGAGTTGCTCAGGTAAAACATAAGGAATGCTAAACGATTAATAACTCTTAATAAAACATCAATTAACCATTTCAGGTTCTCTAAAACCTTGGAACTCAATTCTCTCCGGCTCCCTGCACAGGCCTGAAGAGCTCATTACAAGCTCTAGTGAAGGTTGGTATAAAACAGGTAATACCTATTGAGGCACAGGTGATTTAGTCCACATGACGTTTAAAGGCAAATTGGGCACTGGACATTCTGCGATTCTGAGTCTCACACATGATTTGTTTACCTGCATTGCAGTTTTTGGTGGCTTTTACACCAAACTCTGCACCCTGATTTCTGTTTATTACAAAATCGGAATCAGATTTACTATCATGACTAATATGACATGCAATTTGTTGTTTTGTGGTAGCAGTACAATGCAAAGACATGCAGTTATAAAAGATCACAAAAATAAGCAGCTAGTGCAGAATAAAAGGAATAGCAATATAGTGTTCATGGACCGAAATCTGATGGTGGAGCGGAAGAAGCTGTTTCTGAATCATTGAGTATGGGTCTTCACTCTCCTTCACCTCCTCCCTGATGGTAATAACAAGATGAGTGCATGTTCTGGATGGTGGGGGTCCTTAGAGATGTCACCTTCCTGAGGAACCACCTCTTGAAGATGTCCATGATGGTGGGGAGTGTTGTGTCTATGATGGAGCTGGTTGAGTTTACAAATGCTCTGCAGCCTCTTGTGATTATGTGCAATGTGTTAAGGATAGATCCTATCTTGATGTATTTACGTATTGCATGATCTGCTGGATAATGCACAAACAAAAGTTTTTCACTGTACATGTGACAATATTAAACAATTCCAAATTCTTACTCCTAGAAATGGAAGGCTCACAAAGTGAGTGCTCAGTTTAGTCGGAGCAGCTAAAAGCTACAAGGGCAGAGCTGAAAATAGAACCAGTCATGATATCGACATTGACTCTTCATTATCAGGAAATTTTGATGATGGAATGCATTTGCACCAGTTTTCCTTTCCCTCTCCTTTTTCAAATCCACCACTTCATATTTGGTGCATACTGCAACATAAGTCATTAACTTCCCAACATTGGCACCAAGGCTACTTGTTGTGCCTGAGCCTAAATAGGTGGCTACTGACTCACATGGCATATGATATTCAAGCCTAATCTCATCTTGACCAGATGATTGTAAAACTGCATTTTCCTTCAGAGATCAAACTCAAAAAGAATACTGCAGATGCTGAAATCTAGAATCACATCAGGAAATGCTGGAAATGCTCATCAGGTTAGGCAACATCTCTGGAAAGAGAAAGAACTAACAGTTCAGAATTAGGACCTTTCATCACAATCATTTTTTTTATTTCTTTAAAGATTACTGGTTGTTTAGCGGTGTGAACTCCAGCTAATTTGCCTTGCATAGAGCCATTGAGTAACATAGCTCAGAAGCAGGCTTTTCGGCCCAACTCATCCATGGTTGTGGTAAGAACACACAAAGCAGTTATAATTCCTCTGTATTCTTGTATCTCAACATTTGTGTATTTGAGGTGTTCACATTTACGCTGGAGATGTAATGTTCCTTGTTGCCCGTGAGCTAACTCTCCATATTCCTGTTCCCCTCCAGCCTGTACTGTATTAAAATTAAACCCACTGATCTCACACATTCCTTCCAAAGACTTCAAAACTCGATGCCTCTTTTCTTCCCGCAGCCTTTTAAAACTGTGCACGGAAACATTTGCTCACAGTCTCTCTCCACTCTTCTCTGGTCTTTTTGACCTTCCAACCTTCACAGAAAGAACAAACAGAAAGCTATCCCACTATTTCTAATGAACTGTAAATCCCTTACTAAATAGATGAGCAAACTTCAGCAGGGTAAATAAGATACTGAGTTACTTCTGCTTGCTGTTGTGGCATTTACATTTTCTTAATTAGCCGACTGCATGCATTGCTGATGATGTGGCTGTTCAGCAGGACAGAGATCTTAATGTTTACAATGCAGCTTTCATGTTGGGGAAAGATTGCTGAAATCATTGACAAATACTTAAACCATTGGTAATTATTTCTCAGGAAGTGTCCTTAGGAGTAAAGAGATGAAATTTTAATGGATCCACTTTACACAGGAAGCATAGTTGATTGTATGTTTCAATAGACAATGCATAGCAGGGAGACACTTTGGAGGTTCTCGGATAATAAGCTTTATTTTTCTGGTGAGATATTTTAAAGCAGTTATAATTCATTTCACAACATATCAGATTTGGAGAACCATGTTCTATATACATAGTTAAGGGAGGCAGCATTTAATGACAAACACATTTAATGTTCCATTAATGAAAATCAAAAACAAAAACCCTTTTGATGCTGGAAAACTAAAATGAAAATAGAAAAAGCTGGAAACACTCAGGTCAGCCAGCATTCGTATCTGGTCAGTCAGCAGCCGTGGGAGAAAAATAAGAGTTAACGTTTCAGATCAAAGATCCTTAGTCAGAACATGGTTGTTCTTTCTTTCTTTCTTTCTCTCATTCTCTCTTACTTTCTCTATCTTTCTTCCTCTCTCTTTCCCTCGTTCTCTCTTTCTTTCTTTTCCTGCGTCTGCAGTATTTTTCTTCTGTCTAGTTTATCAAAGTTATTCATAGAACATAGAACAGTAAAGCACAAGAGTAAAAATTAATCATTATTTAAGTGCCTAACTGAACTTATCACTTTTCTCTACAGAAGGTCCATATCTCTACATTCTCTGCACACTCGCATGCCTATCTAAGCGCCTCTTTAACATTTCCACCGTATCTGCCTCCACCGTTGCACTTGGCAGACCACTCCAGGTACCCACCACACTGTATAAAAAGCTAGTCCTGTATATCTCCTTTGAACTTAACCCCTGTCACTTTACTGTAAATGCACGCCACCATTATATAGTTTAACCCTGGGATAAAGATACTGGCTGTCTATCAATGTCATAAAGCTCTAGCAGGCCTCCCCATCGCTCCACAAAAAACAACCCATTTCTTGTCAGGTTTTACATATTTGTTTACAATGATGTAAAAACAGAAAGTGGCAGTGAGATGGTGTATTGTTTTGGCACTTTAATTTGTGTTAGTACAGGTAAAGCAAAATTTGTCCTCAGGTTATCAGGAGAAGACATCAAGCAAAGGCCGATCCTTAGTCCAAAGATGTAGAACAGGAAAGAGACAGTGAAAGAGAGAGAGGGGGTGAGAGTGAGAGATACTGTACAAAGATTTGAGCAAAAGAGAGAAAATCTGACATGCTCACACACACTCACACAGTCTTATTCTCTCTCATTCTGTTTCTTAAACAATAGAATAACAGAGAATAGATGAAAAAGATGCGAGTCAGGCCAGCAAATAAAGCATGCCCAGAAAGAATAACAAACAGAGAATGAATAAGACAATGAATGGGAGAATGCCTGAGAGAGTGTGAGAAAAACAAACAGGAAACAGGGAGTAGTTAAAATAATGTTGGTAAATATAAGGAACAGTGGATTTGAGAGAACAGGCCAAAAATGTTCTCATTGCTGTTCATTTAGTGTTATAACAACACTGTGGATCCCTTCTTGCGGAATTCATATAGCTGTTTGCAAGGATCAAAGAGCACCATTGTCTGGTTTCTCTCAGAAACTCCATGCTGACACCGACAGTGCTTATTTTCATCTGACATATCAAATTTTCATAGTTGAATCAATGTAGCTCACTGGTGTGATGTTTGTAACCAGCTCTTAAAGGGACGTAACACCAGACAAGTAATACCTCCAGTTACAGGAGAATGAACATGTTATATGTGTAACTCCAAACCATAGCAAAAAACATGAAGCCAGGAATGTGTGTCTTAGTTTTGTTTTTACTTTTAGTGAGACGCACATGTATGACGTGGTGGTGTAGTGACGTATGCCATTCACGTACTTTTACATATAATCTGTAAAGAATTATTTAAACAAAAAACAATGCTTAATCAACAATATATTTAAAATATTATTCAAACAGTACTGAGGTATTAAATACACAACAGAATGATTGATGTGGGATTGTTCCTATGTGTGAATAGTGGGACCTGCGCAGCTCATGAAGAGCAATGTCTACAGGAAGAACATCCTTTCTGCAGGGGGCCACAGTGACACTATTGGGCTCTAGTGTAGAATCCTGACAGGAAGTCGCTACAGAGGTCAATGTGAGGGTGGCATTTGGGGAAACTTGTAAAGGCAGTCAGTTGTCTGTAACTACTCTGGATGTGTGCAGCAGAAAAAGTTGAGGGCATCTCCTCTCCATGTGTATGGGATACGGAAATCTCCTTAATGCAGCGGTGAGCAGCAATCTGAGTTGTGGCAAAGACCAGTAGCAACCTGAATAATCATGAGGCTGGGAGTCTGAGAATAATTGGTTTAGGGTGGTGCTGATGGTGCCCAGCAACTAAGTCAAGTCAAGTCAACTTTTATTGTCATTTCAACCATAACTGCTGGTACAGTGCATAGGAAAAATGAGACAACGTTTTTCAGGACCATGGTGTTACATGACACAGTACAAAAAACTTGACTGAACTACGTAATTAAAAAAACACAGAGAAAGCTATACTAGACTACAGACCTACCCAGGACTGCATAAAGTGCACAAAAACAGTGCAGGCATTACAATAAATAATAAACAGGACAGTAAGGCAAGGTATCAGTCCAGGCTTCGGGTATTGAGGAGTCTGATAGCTTGGGGGAAGAAACTGTTATATAGTCTGGTTGTAAGAGCCCGAATGCTTCGGAGCCTTTTCCCAGACGGCAGGAGGGAGAAGAGATTGTATGATGGATGCATGGGGTCCTTCATAATGCTGTTTCCTTTGTGGATGCAGCGTGTAGTGTAAATGTCCGTGATGGTGGGAAGAGAGACTCCGATGATCTTCTCAGCTGACCTCACTATCCACTACAGGGTCTTGCGATCCGAGATGGTGCAATTTCCGAACCAGGCAGTGATGCAGTTGCTCAGGACGCTCTCAATACAACCCCTGCAGAATGTGATGAGGATGGGGGGTGGGAGATGGACTTTCCTCAGCCTTCTCAAAAAGTAGAGACACTGCTGGGCTTTCTTTGCTATGGAGCTGGTGTTGAGGGACCAGGTGAGATTCTCCATCAGGTGAACACCAAGAAATTTGAGGCAAAAAAAACCAAAGAAAGCTACTAAATACCTTATTAATAATGATAGCTTTTTTGCTGTGGAGCGTGAGCGTGAGGCACGATGGGCCGCCGACCCGCGCGATGTTACAGATACTGCAAGAACAAGCTGTACCCCAAGTCATGGTTCTGCCGTGGTGTCCCAGACCCAAAAATCTGGATCTTCGACTTGGGCTGCAAGAAGGCCAAGGTGGACGAGTTCCTGCTCTGTGGACACATGGTGTCCGATGACTATGAGCAGCTCTCATCTGAAGCGTTGGAGGCGGCCCATATTTGTGCCAACAAGTACATGGTGAAGACCTGTGGAAAGGACGGCTTCCACATCCATATGCGGCTGCATCCCTTCCACGTCATCCACATCAACAAGATGTTGTCCTGTGCTGGAGCCGTTAGGCATCAGACAGGCATGCAGGGTGTACTTGGGAAGCCCCAGGGCACCATGGCCCGGGTGAACATCGGCCAGGTCATCATGTCAGTGCGCATCAAGACCCAGAATAAGGAGCACGGCGTCGAGGCTCTGCGCAGGGACAAGTTCAAGTTTCCAGGCCGGCAAAAGATCCACATCTCCAAGAAATGGGGTTTCACAAAGTTCAACGCAGAGGACTTTGACAAGATGGTGGCACAGAAGCGGCTGATTCCTTACGGCTGTGGAGTTAAATATATCCCCAACCGGGGTCCACTGACTGCCTGGAAGGCCCTGCATGCATGAGAGCAGAGCCTCCCCGTTTACCCCTTTCCACTGAATAAACTGTTTGATCCACCTCTAAAAAAATAATGATCAATGCTAACAATGGAGAGGCAAGTGAAGGCAGTGGCAGAGTGCAGGTGAGAAATGGTCAAGGAAAGCAGAGGCGAGTGGTGGTGGAGGTGGAGGGGCAGGGAGGGCATGATTGAGGCAAGGGCCAATGTAGAGCCAGGACAGAGTTGTGGTGCCCTTGAGAATGAGGAAAGTCCCAATTTGAGTGCCGTGCCAAATTGGAAAGGTCGGGATAGGGCCGAATCTTGGCAGTGAGGTTCAGACCCCAGAGCTGTCCGAGAGTGAGGAATGACTAAATATTTGGACTATTTAAGTGCTGGTCCAGAATGGAAAGGTCAGGGTGTCAGGACTGGAGGTAAGGCAAGGGCCAGTTCTGTCCACTGCTCCTCGCCGTTTACTCAGCTCCGCAATGAATTGAGACTGTGGCCTGTTCCAGCCGCAGTGATGCCTGGCTTCATGTCTATGGTCTGGCAACATTTACTCGGCTTTGCGCTGAACTGAGCCTGGCCTCGTGTCTGTGGTCTTGCAATGTTTACTCGGCTTTGTAATGAACTGAGGCTGTGCCCTGCTCCGGCTACAGTGATGCCTGGCTTTGTGTCTTTGGTAAAACTTTAGTTCTGAAGCTATTTGCTTACTTTTATTGTTTGCATGATCTGTGTTTTTTTCCTCTGCACATTGGGCATTTGACATTTTTTTAAATGGGTTCTTTTGAGGCATCTTTATTTAAGTGGCTGCCTGTGAGGAGGCAAACCTCAGGGTTGTATAATGTATATGGACTTTGATAATAAGTGTACTTTGAACTTTGAATAACAATGACTTATCAGTCCAGGGAGACTGTGCTTGAGATCACACACAATCAAAGATCTCAATGAGGGCACAGAGTACAACGTTTGTAGAACACCACAAGTGAAGTGCGGAAAGTAAACTCCAGTGAATCTATAAGTAAATAAAAGGCATCATTTTGTAGACTAGTGAAGTCAAAAGTCTCACTGTAGTCAGATTTTACTTGTTACAGTATTGTTGCCTTCAGTTTTCTGAAAGAAGGATATCTGCTATACATTTCAGAATCACAATCACAATCCATGCCAGGGCTGAGTAAAAAGAGCTACCCTTTAATCAAGAGGTCAATTGAGATTTCAAAGGCAGAGTTTCATGGCAGTTTCTCTGAGCTGAGAAGCATCCAATCAGCACGAGGCAGTGCGTAAAAAGAGCTACAGTCCAGTCTGGTTCGCGTTCGAGATTTAAAAGCAGAGCCTCATGTCAGTTTTCTCTGAGTTGGACAACCCACGCCAGAGCTGCATCAAAAGAGTTACCATTAAATCAGGAGGGCATTCGAGATTTCAAAGGCAGAGTTTCGTCACAGTTTCCCTGAGTAGAGGAGCGACCGATTAGCACGAGGGATTCATCAGAAAGGGCCAGTAAGAATAATTCAGTAACAAGTGGAGTGGCCATTCTTTTGAGCGTGCCAGTGTTCAGAGTAGCTTTGTGTCATTAGGCTTAAGTGAGATCGGACTTGGGTGAGGTACTTTGTCTTGTTAGTTACTCTCTCTCTCTCTACTTATTTGTTCATTCCTCATCTGTTAGGGCATAGTAGTGCAGTGAGAACAGCTCCAGGCGCAGTGTTTTGTACTCTGTGTGGGATGTGGGAAGTCTGGGCGACCTCCAGTGTCCCAGGTGATCATAAGAGCACCAGGTGCACTGAGTTGCAACTCCTGAGAGAACATATTAAAAAAATGAACTAAAGCTCGATGATCTTCAACTCGTACAAGAGAATGATGAGGTGATAGACAGGTGATAGAGAGGAGTTAGTCACCCCTAGTTTGCAGGAGACAGATAACTGGGTGACTGTAATTGGGAGAAGGAGGGAAAATGCACAGCCAGTGCAGAGTACGCCTGTGGCCATTCCCCCCAATAATAAGTGTACAACTTTAGATGCCATTGCGTGGGATGACCTAAAAGCCAAAGAGAAAGCATATAATAGAACAATAAATAGTGGGAAGTAAGGGGATTGGGAAGATTTCAAACACCAACAGAAGGCAAATGTAAAAAGTTGTTAAGAAGGTAAAGATGGAATACGAAGGTAAGCTAGCCAATAATATTAAAGTGGATAGCAAAAATTTCTTCAGATACATAAAGTGTAAAAGAGAGGCGACAGTAGATATCAGACCATTGGAAAACAATGCTGGAGAAGTAATAATGGGGGACATGGAAATTGCGGACAAACTGATTAAGTATTTTGCATCAGTCTTCACTATGGAAGACAACAGCAGTATGGTGGAAGTTCCAGGTGTCAGGGGACATGAAGTGTATGAAGTTACCATAACTAGAGAGAAAGTTCTTGGGAAACTGAAAGGTCTGAAGGTAGGTAAATCACCTGAACCCGGTGGACTACACCCCAGAGTTCTGAAGGAGGTGGCTGAAGAGATTGTGGAGGCATTAGTAATGATCTTTCAAGAATCACTAGATTCTGCAATGGTTCAGGAAGACTGGAAAATTGTAAATGCCACTCCACTCTTCAAGAAGGGAGAGAGACAGAAGAAAAGAAACTATAGGCCAGTTAGTCTGATCTCAGTGGTTGGGAAGATCTTGAAGTCGATTGTTACAGATGAGGTTTCGGGGTACTTGGAGGCAGATGATAAAATAGGCCAAAGTCAACATGGTTTCCTCAAAGGAAAATCTTACCTGATTAATCTGTTGGAATTCTTGAGGAAATTATAAGCAGGATTGACAAAGGAGAATCAGTTGACGTTGTGTGTTTGGATTTTCAGAAGGCCTTTGACAAGGTGCCACACACTAGGTTGCTTAATAAGCTCTGAGCCCATGACATTACAGGAAAGATTCTAGTATGGATAAAGCAGTGGCTGACTGGCAGGAGGCAAAGAGTGGGAATAAATGGAGACTTTTATGGTTGGTAGCCAATGATTAGTGGTGTTCCACAGGGGTCAGTGATGGGACCGATTTATGTTATATTTCAATGATTTGGATGATGGAATTGATGGCTTTGTTGCAAAGTTTGCAGAGGATACAAAGATAGGTGGAGGGGCAGGTAGTTTGAGGAAATAGAGAGGCTACGAAAGGACTTACACCAATTAGGTGAATGGGCAAACAAGAGGCAGATCGAATACAGTGTCAGGAGTGTACAGCCATGCACTTTGGTAGAAAAAATGAAATAGAGAGAAAATACAAAAAAAACTGAGGTGAAAATGCAGTTGGGAGAATTGTGCAGGATTCCCAAAAGATTAATTTGCAGGTTGAGTCTGTAGTGAGGAAGGCAAATGCAATGTTAGCATTAATTTTAAGAGGGCTAGATATTATAGCAAGGATGTAATGTTGAGATTTTACAAAGCACTGGTGAGGCCTCACTTGGAGTATTGTGAGCAGTTTTGGGCCCCTTAGAATGGATGCACTGAAACTGGAGAGGGTTCAAAGAAGTTACATGAAACTATTCCGGGATTGAATGGCCTGTCATGTGAGGAGCGTTTGATAGCTCTGGGCCTGTATTCATTGAAATTCAGAAGCATGAGGGGTGACTTGTTGAAACCTATCGCACAGTGAAAAAGCCTTGATAGAGGGGATTTGGAGAAGATGTTTCCTATGCTGGGAGTGTCTAAGACCAAAGGACACAGCCTCAGAATAGAGGGGTGTCCTTTTAGAATGGAGATGGGGAGGAATTTGTTTAGCCAGAGGTGGTGAATCTGTGGAATTCATTGCCACAGGCAGCTATGGAGGACAGTCTTTATGTCTATTTAAGGAAGAGGTTGATAGATTCTTGATTGGTCATGGCATGAAGGCAAGAGATGGGGCTGAGAGGAGCAGACTCAATGGGCCTAATGGCCTATTTCTGCTCCTATGTCTCAAAAACTTCTATAGTTGTACTGTGGAGAACATTCTGACAGGCTGCATCACTGTCTGGTATGGAGGGGCTTCTGCACAGGACCGAAAGAAGCTGCAGAAGGTTGTAAATCTAGTCAGCTCCATCTTGGGCACTAGCCTACAAAGTACCCAGGACATCTTCAGGAAGCGCTGTCTCAGCATTACTAAGGATCTCCAGCACCCTTTCTCACTGTTACCATCAGGTAGGAGATACAGAAGCCTGAAGGCACACACTCAGCGATTCAGGAACACCTTCTTCCCTTCTGCCATCTGATCCGAAATGGATATTGAATCTTTGGACACTTCCTCACTTTTTAAAAATATACTGTACTTCTGTTTTTGCACATTAAAAAAAAAAATCTGTTCAATATACGTAATTGATTTACTTGTTTATTTATTATTATGTTTTATGTTATTTATTATTATTTATTTTTTCTCTCTGCTGGATTATGTATTGCATTGAACTGCTGCTGCTAAGTCAACAAATTTCACGTCACATGCCGGTGATAATAAACCTGATTCTGATTCTGGTCTTAATATCACCGGCGTATGTCATGAATTTTTTTTTAAATTTGTGGCAGCAGTACATGATAATATTAAGGAAAAATCTGTGAATTACAGTAAATATATATATATATCTCAAATAGTTAAATGAAATAAGTACTGCAAATAAAGAAACAAAAAAAGTAGTGAGGAAGTGTTCATGGGTTCAATGTCCATTCATAAATTGGATGGGGAAGAAGCTGTTCCTGAATCATTGAGTGTGTGCCTTCAGGCTTCTGTACCTCCTACCTGATGACAGCAATGAGAGGAGGGCATGACCTGGGTGGTGGTGGACCATCCAATGATGGACGCGGCCTTTTTGAGGCAACACCTCTTGAAGATGTCTTGGATGCTATGGAGGCTAGTGCCCATGATGGAGCTGACTAACGTTACAACGCTCTGCAGCTTACTTTGTTCCTGTGCAGTAGCTCCTCCCACACCAGACAGCGATGCTGCCTGTCAGAATGCTCTCCACGGTACTTCTGTAGAAATTTTTGGGTGTTTTAGGTGACATACCAAATCTCCTCAAACTCATAATGAAGTATAGCCGCTGTTTTGCCCTCTTTATAGCTGCATCAATATGTTGGGACCAGATTAGGTCCTCAGAAATATAATAACACCCAGGAACTTGAAATTGCTCACTCTGTCCAATTCTGATCTCTTTATGATGACTAGTAGGTGTACCCTTGTTTTATCCTTTCTGAAGTCCACAACTCTTTGGTCTTTTTGATATTGAGTGCAAAGTTGTTGCTGCGACACCACTCAATTAGTTGGTATTTCTCACTCATGTGTATCCTCTTGTCATCACCTGAGATTCTGCCAACAATGGTTGTTTCATCAGCAAATTTATAGATGGTAATTGAGCTATGCCTAGCCACATAGACATGTGTATAGAGAGAGTAGAGCAGTGGGCTAAGCACATATCCCTGAGGTGCACCAGTGTTGATTGTCAGTGAGGTGGAGATATTATTTCCAATCCACACAGATTGTGGTCTCCTGGTGAGGAAGCTGAGGATCCAGTTGCAGAGGGAGGTACAGAGACCCAGGTTTTGGAGCTTTTTGATCAGGACCGTAGGAATGATGATGTTAAACACTAAGCAGTAGGTGCATCAATTAAAAGCACCTTGACAGAGAGATTTGTATTTTTCAGGTGATCCAAGGCTGCATGGAGAGCCACTAAGATCCCATCTACTGTAGACCTATTGTGGCGATCAGGAAATTGCAGTGGGCCCAGGTTTTTTATTGGATTTGTATGGATGAATATTTTATCCTGATGTGGAAGAGAAGGAACATTGAATATCAGCAGAATAGTAGTGCAGAGGCAGGGAAATAAATAAAGGCACAAGTAAATAGGAGACTGTGCCAAGGATGCAGAGAATACAGCCCTTCTGAAGATATTAGTTTATAAGTTGAGAAAAATCGTACATCCAAGACTGCTGACTGTGACCTATATGAGGTCAATCATCTCAATAAAGTTGCAACGCTTGCCTCCAAATGACCATCTCCCTTCAGTTCTCATTTGATTTAAAAGATTTGTTCTTTTTTTATTCATTGAAATTGAAGGATGTCGGTGAACAAATTTCCTCTAATGGTTTGCTTTTCGTTTTGCCGAGTGAGGCTAAAATGAATTACTTCCAAAATGTAAGTTATTGCACAGCTGTTCCGCTTAATATGCAGGTACCAATCTACAAACTGATGTTATCCGTTTTCAAACATTCAGTGTGACAATTATAGTGGTGTCAATGAGCTGAATATTCTCAACCCATTTGTAACTCTTCTCTGATTCAATGTGTTGTTCTCGTACCCTTCCTTTTCATTGCAGTAAGTGTATAATGAGCAATGAATCTAATATCACTTGTTTACATTAACACTAAAAATGTAAATTTTGCCCAATACATCCATCATTCTGAACCCTTTCAGAGACTATACAATCTAACATCCTTTCTGAGTGAATATACCGAAATGAATCAATAGGTATAGTATCATGTCCTACTTCTGGCATTTGAAGTCATTCAGTCATAGTCAAAAGCAGAAGAACAGAATCACAATCTGAATCAGGTTTAATATTACTGGCATATAGACAATAGACAATAGACAATAGGTGCAGAAGTAGACCATTCGGCCCTTCGAGCCTGCACCGCCATTTTGAGATCATGGCTGATCAATTACTATCAATACCCGGTTCCTGCCTTGTCCCCATATCCCTTGATTCCCCTATCCATAAGATACCTATCTAGCTCCTTCTTGAAAGCATCCAGAGAATTGGCCTCCACTACCTTCCGAGGCAGTGCATTCCAGACCCCCACAACTCTCTGGGAGAAGAAGTTTTTCCTTAACTCTGTCCTAAATGACCTACCCCTTATTCTCAAACTATGCCCTCTGGTACTGGACTTTCCCAGCATCTGGAACATATTTCCTGCCTCTATCTTGTCCAATCCCTTAATAATCTTATATGTTTCAATCAGATCCCCTCTCAATCTCCTTAATTCCAGCGTGTACAAGCCCAGTCTCTCTAACCTCTCTGTGTAAGACAGTCCAGACATCCCAGGAATTAACCTCGTGAATCTACGCTGCACTTCCTCTACAGCCAGGATGTCCTTCCTTAACCCTGGAGACCAAAACTGTACACAATACTCCAGGTGTGGTCTCACCAGGGCTCTGTACAAATGCAAGAGGATTTCCTTGCTCTTGTACTCAATTCCCTTTGTAATAAAGGCCAACATTCCATTAGCCTTCTTCACTGCCTGCTGCACTTGCTCATTCACCTTCAGTGACTGATGAACAAGGACTCCGAGATCTCTTTGTATTTCTCCCTTACCCAACTCTACACCATTCAGATAATAATCTGCCTTCCTGTTCTTACTCCCAAAGTGGATAACCTCACACTTATTCACATTAAACGTCATCTGCCAAGTATCTGCCCACTCACCCAGCCTTTCCAAGTCACCCTGAATTCTCCTAACATCCTCATCACATGTCACACTGCCACCCAGCTTAGTATCATCAGCAAATTTGCTGATGTTATTCTCAATGCCTTCATCTAAATTGCTGACGTAAATGGTAAACAGCTGTGGTCCCAATACCGAGCCCTGTGGCACCCCACTAGTCACCACCTGCCATTCCGAGAAACACCCATTCACCACTACCCTTTGCTTTCTATCTGCCAACCAGTTTTCTATCCATGTCAATGCCTTCCCCCCAATGCCCTGAGCTTTGATTTTACCCACCAATCTCCTATGTGGGACCTTATCAAATGCCTTCTGAAAATCGAGGTACACTACATCTACTGGATCTCCCCGTCTAACTTCCTGGTTACATCCTCGAAAAACTCCATGAAATTTGCTGTTCTGTGGCAGCAGTACATTGGAATACAGAATAATGAAAAGATTGAATTACATTAAGAAGTGATGTATGTAATTAAATAAGTAGTGCAAAAAAGTAGTGAGGTAGTGTTCTCTGGTTCACTAATAAGCTGCTGGACCAATTCAGTGCATCAGGCAGCTTCTGTGGAGGGAACTGAACCTATGACATTTTGGGACTGGCAGTTCAGATGAAAGGTATCAATTGAAACTTCAACTGTCCATTTCCCTTCACAGTTGCTGCTTGGCCTTCAGCACCTTTCTTTTCCCTCCAGGTTCCAGCACCCACAGCAGGTTTGGCCCAAATCAATGTATTGAGAGTAAACACTGACAAATGGAGTTAAGGCACGGAGAAGTCATGATTGGATTGGTGGATTGGTGGATTGGAGAGGGTGCAGAGTAGATTCACAGGACTGGTCAACACAAGCTATGATGTAAGGTGGGAGCTATTTCTATGGCCAACAGGATGCTGAAGGGTGAATTAACTGGAGCTCATTGGTAGTTTCTTCTACATCTATCTTTTGAGTTTGGGCTGAAGCAGTTTGAATGGGAAAACTAGTGAAAATTTCAAGAGCAAAGTGTCTTTAAAAAAACGTTTATAAAATCCTGACTGGAGACCATGAAGAAAACAATATCAGCACTGCAAATAATATGACATAAGATGTTACACATAATTACCGAAGGTATGAAATAAACTATTTTGTGTCATAAGGCCTTTGTGCTTGGTACTTTGACACTGCACATAATGATGATGATGACTTTGTACTTTACGCAGATTTAACTGTTATTAGTAACTCCTAACATCTCTCTCTTTGTTAATTCTATTCAGAGTCCTGTTGCAAATTACCCATTGACTAAATATAACTCTAGATTACCCAAAGTTTCCATGCAAGTTGACAGAGTGGTTAAGAAGGCATATGGTGTTCTGGGCTTCATTATTCAGGGGATTGAGTTCAAGAGCCTCCAGGTAATGTTGCAGCTCTATAAAAGCCTGGTTAGGCCACACTTGGAATATTGTGTTCAGTTCTGGTTGCCTTATTACAGGAGTGAACTAGGTTTGTTTTCTTGTTGGAGCGATAGAAGTGTATAAGATGATAAAAGTCACAGCTGAACTGGACACCCAGCACCTTTTCCAATGTCTAATACCAAAGGAAATCCTTTTAAAGCAAGTGAAGGGAAGTTTAGGGGAGATGTTACAGGTAGTTTTTTATTACACAGAGAGAGGTAAGTGCATGAGGCACACTGCTGGGGATGGCGGTAGAGACAGATACTGTACGTTAGGGACAATTAAGATACTCTTAGAGAGACACATGAATGGTAGAAAATAGAGGTTTATGGGCTGTATAGGAAAGAAGGGGATTGTGGAGTAGGTTAAAAGTTAGGCACAACATTGTGGGCTGAAGGGCCTATGCTATGCTGTACTGTTTTATGTTTTCTGTTCTATTACAGTACTGTGTAAAAGTCTTAGGCTTGTATATGTAGCTAGGGTGTCTAAGACATTTGCACAGTACTGTAGCAATTTTATGCATTGCACTGTACTGCTACAAAAAACAAATTTCATGACATATGTGAGTGATGATAAACCTGATTCTGATGTGGGTCTCTATTGTGGACTGAGAGCAGGAAGGGGGCAGGGAGAGGGGAATCATGGTTGGGAAAAGGGGAAGGGAGAGCACCAGAGAGACATTCTGCAATGATCAATAAGCTAATCGTTCGGAATCAAATTACCTTGCCTGGCATCTCAGGGCTGGGTGTGTCTGGACCCGTGCCATACCCCACCCCCGGCACTCCTTCTCTGCCACATAACCCACACCCTCACCATTCCCAACATCCTTTGCTCCCGCCAAGATTTACAAACTCGCTCTCCGCTCCACATTGGCAAATACAGTACTGTGCAAATGTCTGAGGCACCCTAGCTACATTACACTTCATACTTTTGAAATTATTGTACTTCAGACAGATTCACCATGGTGATCACTCAGGATGCTTTGTCTATAGTTTCTTGTATATTGACACCTCCTTCTATTAAGCCCTTTTACCTATGATCCAATAATCACACCAAAGACAATTTGACTGTACAAACTTGTCATCCTCTGATTGCTTGATTATTGATATTTGATATCCTGCCATAGCACAACAAATCTCCTTTCAAATCTAAAAGTTGACAATGGATATTCCTCCTGATATTTATACTTGAAAGTGCCTTTTGAAGGCAGATCTCACCACAGTGGTGAGGTTCTGATACTTGGTACTGTGGTGACCTTGTCACAAGGTGAAAGTCCAGAAAAGCCTGTCTTTAAAAAAAATCTCCAGGATTTCTTTTCTAGTTTACAATCTATTTAGATGGAGCAGTACTGACACCAGATTTCCCACAACATTTGTTGATAGGTCAGTTTTGGTTCCACATAAGTTTTGTGTTTGCATTGAAGGTATGATTTCTCATCTCTAAAATTATGCAAGGCTGAACTAAAGTAAGGCATTTTATAGCTTAACTGAAGGGTCAAAAACTTAGGGACATAAGTGCAAGATAAATGTTAGAAAATTTAGAGGAGGGAAGAAGGATTTTTTCCCCTCGCAGAGGATGGAACTCTATGGAAATGAATAAACAGGAAGAATGGTCTTGGCCCAAAACGTCGACTGTTTATTCATTTCCATAGATGCTGCCTGACCTATTGAGTTCCTCCAGCATTTAGCATGTGTTGCTTTGGATTTCCAGCATCTTCAGAATGTTTTTAAAAGATTGGGAGTTTTGCTACAACAAGTGTATGGGACATTGGAAAAAATGTTGAATTTCCCCATGGGGATGAATAAAGTATCTATCTATCTATCTATCTATCTTTTGATGATAATTGATGTAATCAGCTAATGGCCTCTACTTCTGATTGGTATTTTCTGTGATTTGATTACTCCATGTGTTTGATTGGCAGAGAATAATAAAGGAGCTCCACTTTCAGCACCAATGGAGTAGGTATGTTCCCCGTGTTAATCTTCAAAATAGTAGCATAGAGCAAGACCATTTGGCCCATTAGACCATGTTCACTTCTCTCCCTCCCTATTTCTGTGTACACCTGCAATTTATTTTCACTCACACATGCCCATCAACTCCCCTTTAAATTATATTGTCATTAACCTATATTAAAGGGCAATTTACAGTGGCCCCAGTACATCCTGGGATGTGGGATGAAATGAGAGCACCTGGAGGAAGACCATATGGTCACAAAGGGAATGCATAGACAGCACCAGAGTTTGATCACTGGAGATGTGAGGCAGCTTTGATTCTCTGTCCCTACTTCTCAAGTAAGATGGTGCATTTTCAACTCAATGTCGTTCTTCATCAGTCTGAAGAATTTTCACAAACAAACTCTAATGCATCTGCAATTTCCTCACCTGTTGCTCTCAATCCTCCAATAACATTATTGGGCTGACACAGGGTAAGCATACAAATTCCACACAGGCTGTACTGGAGTTCAGGACAGACTTGACTTTACTAGCTGCAAGACTCAACTGCCCCAATATGATCTGGTCCAAGTGAATCAACATGGAACAGGAGATCAGAAGAATGTTCGCAAAGCATGGCCTGCAAAAGCACTCAGACTTAATTGTTTTTTAAGCTTTTAGAGATGGTTTTGGCACCAGGGCAGGGAGCAAGTGGTCAGGTTAAGGTTTAGGACTGGATGTGACAAAAGATATCCAGTGCCCAGGCCTCCACTCCTCACTCGAAGGCCAGCGATGTGGACATCTTTGAATGTCCAGCTGTCTCTGGCATGGAGGTCCTGGGAGCAGATGTCCACGTGAGCAGGGGCATGGAATCGGAAAGACAGTGAGCCTGAATGCTGATACCAAGAGACTGGGGACTAGGACCTGGGGATTGGGGACTGGGGACTAGGAACTGGGGATTGGGGACTAGAGACTGGGGACTGGGCACTGATGTTGGGGACTGGGGGTTGGAGACCAGAGGCTAGAGATGAAGATGGGAGATGAGAGACCACAGACAAGTGACTGGGGACTGGGGACTGGAGACTGGAGAGAGAAACTGAAGACTGGAGACAGACTGGAGACTGGTGACAGGGAACTGGGGATTAGAGAATGGGGATTGGTGTCAGGGGATCTCAGATTGGGGACTGGGGATTGGAGACAGACAACGGGTGATGGGGACAGAGGTGAGGAATGGGGACTGGAGACTGGAGACTGAGGGCTGAGGACAGAGGGACTGGGGTCCGGAGTCTGGGATTTGGAGACGGGAGCCTGGTGACTAGAGACAAGTGACTAGAGACTGGGTCTAGGAACTGGGGAATGGAGACTGGAACTGGGTACTGGAAAATAGGAATGGGGAATGAGGACAGGGGATTGGAGACTCGGGACTGGAGAATGGAGGTTTGTGACTGGAGAATGGAGACGACCAAGGAGACTGGGGACTGGGTGAAGGAGACTGGCGACTGGGCAATGGAGACTGGAGACAGGAATTTGGGTACTGGGGCCTGTAGACAAGATAATGGAGACTAGAGACAAGGGACTGGAGACTGGGGAATGCGGATTGTGGACTAGAAACTGGAGACTAGAGTCAGGCGATGGTTGACGAGGGAAGGAGAAGGGGAATAGGTATGGGGGTGGGGACTGGAAACCAGAGACTAGAGACTGGAGACTAGGCACTGTGGATGGGAGGGTGGACACTGGGATGGGGTCTGGAGACTTGGGACTGGGGACTGGAGGATGGAGACTGCGGACTCCAGACTGGAAAATGGAGACTGGGTACCGGGGATTGGAGACTGGGGTTTAGGAACTGGAGATTGGGGACTAGAGAGTAGGGACTAGGGATGGGGGACTATAGATTTGAGATTGGAAACTAGAGATTAGGTACTGGGGATTGGAGACTGGGGACTGGGGACAAGAGACTGGGGACTAGGAACTGGGGATTGGGGACAAGAGACTGGAGACTAGGAACTAGGGATTGGGGACAAGAGACTGGGGTCTGGTGTTGGGGACTGGTGACTGGGGAATGGGGATGGGGTCTTGAGACTGTAGACTAGGGACTGGAGATGAGAGATTACAAATTGAGACTAGGGACAGACTGGTGACTGGAGACTGTGGAATGGTGATTGGGAACTGGAGACAGGACAATGGAGGTTGGAGACTGGAAACTATAGAATGGGGATTCGAGACTGGAGACAGGAGGCAGGAGACAGCAGACTGGAGGTCTGGGACTGGAGACTGGGCACTGTGGATGGGGGACAGGAGAAGGGAAAAGGGACTGCAGAGTTGGGACTGTGGAGTGGAGGCTGGAGACTGGAGACCAAAAACTAGAGACTGCGGACTCTGGGCTGGAGACTGGAGACTGGGAACTGAGGTTTGGAGATTAGTGATGGGAGGCTGGAGATGGGCGATGACAGACCAGAGAAAAGAGATTGGGGAATGGAGACTGGAGTTTGCAGACTGGAGACTGGAAACAAGAGATTAGAGACTTGAGATTGGAGACTGGATACTGGAAACTGGAGACTAGAGGCAGACTGGAGACTGCAAACTGCAGAATGGAGATGAGACTGGAATTTGGGTACTGGAGACTGGCGACTGTGGAATGGAGACTGGGGACTGGAGACAGGATAATGGAGAATGGAGACTGGGGACTGGATACTGGAGATTGGAAACTGGCGACTAGAGACTGTGGACTCAGGAATGCAGACTGCCGACTCGGAGCTGGAGACTGAGCACTACAGACAGGGGACTGGAGTCTTGATACTGTGGTTTGGAGGCTGGAGACTGAAGACTAAATATAGGAGACAGTGAACTTTCGACTGGAGACTGGAGAGTTGGTACTGGGGATTGGGGACTGGGGAATGGAGACTGGAGATTGGAGAGTAGGGTCTGGGAACTGGGGATTAGGGGCTAGAGACTAGAAACTGGAGATGGGAGATGAGAGACCAGAGACAAGAGACTGAGGAATGGAGACTGGAGTCAGATTGGAGATTGGATATTGGAGACTGGAGATTAAAGACTGGAGACTGGTGACTGAAGACTAGTGACGGGAGAAGAGACTCAGGACTGGAGAGTGGAGAATTGAGACTGAAGACTGGAGACTGGCAACAGGAGACAGGTTAATGGAGACTGGAGATTGGAGTCTGGAGACTGGACACTGAGGATGAGAAACAGGAGAATGGGACAGGGGACTGGAGACAGACTAGAGACTGTGGACTCGGGATTGGACACTGGAGAATGGGGACTGGAGACCGGGGTCTGGAGACCAGAGACTGGACACTGTGGTGGGGCACTGGTGACTGGGTCATGGGATGGGCGACTTGGAACTGTGGACTGGAGACTGCAGACTGGCAATAGGAGACAGGATAATGCGGACTGGAGGCTGGAGATTGGAGACTGGAGTCTGTGGGCTCGGGACTAGAGAGTGGAGAATTGAGACTGGACACTGAAGATGGGAGACAATAGAATGGGACAGGGGAGTGGAGACTGTGGACTCAGGACTGGACAATGGAGACTTGGGACTGGGGACCGGGGACTGGAGGTCGGGGTCTGGAGACTGGATACAGGAGACTGGGACATGGGATGGGAGACTTGGGACTGTGGACTGGAGGCTGGAGACTGTAATTGCCAAAGGCAGTGGAAACTACAGTCAAATTCAATATACAGACATTGCACTGTGATGCCTTTGGGTAACTAAAATTAATCTAAGTGATTAGTTTGATACTATTTAGGATTGTAAGTTAAACAGGCTTGCTCAATCACAAAATTGGGCCTTAAGAAGTGTGGTAGAACAGTCTTTGAAAGTGGTGTCACAGGTAAACAGGGTCATAGCGAAAGCTTCTGGCACTTTGGCCTTCATAAATCTATGCATTGAATACAGGATGTTATGTTGAAGTTGTATGAGACATGGGTGAGGCCTAATTTGGAGTATTGTGTGCATTTTTGGTTACCTACCTACAAGAAAGATGTCAATAAGATTGAAGAAGTGCAAAGAAAATTTGCAAGGATGTTCCCAGGACTTCACAACCTGAGTTATTGGGAAAAGTTGAATAGATTAGCACTTTATTCCCTAAAGTATAGGAGAATGAAGGGGGATTTGATGGAGGTATACAAAATTATGGGGGGTATATGTAAATGTAAGCAGGCTTTTTCCACTGAAGTTGGGTAAGTAGAGGTCATTGGTTAAAGGGGAAAGGTGAAATATTTAAGGGGAACATCTTCACTGAGGGTGGTAAGGATGTGGAACAAGGTGGCAGCGGAAGTAGTGGATGTGGATTTGATTTCAACATTTAAGAGAAATTTGGATAAGTACATGGATGGGAGGTTCCTTAAGGTTGTTACAGTTAGGGGTGGTAATGGAGGCAAGCTCCCACTACCTATTAAATGCTCCCAATGGCATGCACCTCATACAGTCTCTAACAACCAAGTCCAGCTCCTGGCCTTCATGTGCGACTTAGATAGTAAGCCTGGTGGAACTGTTTCTACTGACAGGAGAAGGGGAAAAGGTGGGTTACTGATGCCTTAAAACCAGCCAACTTGGGCAAATGGAGCTCATCAGCCATGATTGGTAGCTCATCTAGGAGAAGGAAAACTCTGAGCTCAAACCTCCACTGCCTTGTTGCTATACCCACTCAATGGGAAGGTTTCAGGAGTCAACCCTGAGGGAAAAATCCAGAGCTGGAGTTCCTCAGACAGTCCTACTTTGAGTTCAATGCTGATTGGCAACTCCTGCAATGCTGCTGGTACCAAACTGTATCGGTCTCTGCCATTCCTTTGGTTCATCAGATGCATGGAGAGGGGAGCTTGCTATGTGGACAGCAGCTTGCTCTCCATATTGTACTGTCCAGGCTTGCATACCTGGACAGCTAGGATGCAATATCCCTGGCCAGCTCTGACCAACTGAGGCCCTCACCTCACCTCATATGGATGGGAGGGGTATGGAGGGCTATGGTCCGGGAGAAAATTGGTGCGACAAAGCAGAATAGCTTGGAATAGATTAGATGGGCTGAAAGGCCTGGTTTTATTCTGTAGTGTTCTATAACTCTATGATTTTAATTGTAGACTCACAGACAATTTATCTTGTAGAAGGGAAAGCTTTCAGCTAAAGAAGATCATGTCAAGCTGAACCACGTTCCAACACAATCCTGTTTGTCACAGCTCTTCAACAACACATTCATGTACCACTTAAATATGATGAGGGGTTGGGTCTTTAACATCCTTTCAGGAAATTAGATCTAAATAACCACTGCATGGTGGAAAAAAAAACCTTTTTGTTCCATTTAACAACTTCTACCACTTAATTTGAATCTACATCCTTGGTGTTTTGACCCTCATTTAAAGAAAATAGACCTTTCCTTTTACTCTATCCAGGCTGCTAATAATTTGTACACTTCAGTCTTCCGTTAGCTTCTTGTTCCAAAGAAAACAACCTAAAACCTGTTTAATCTTTCCTGATAACTAAAACCTTCCATTCCAGGCAACATTCTCATAAGTGTCTTCGGCATGCTTTTCCTATACAGTCACAATTTTTCTATCATCTGGTGACTCGATCTATACACAGTGCTTGAGCTGTGACCTAGCTAGAGTTCAACATAGATCCACCACAACGTCCGTCCTCTTCCATTCTGTACCTCGGCTAATAAAGAAAAACATTCCATCTTTTTTAAAAACCTTGACTCTAGAGATCTATTTACTCCACAGCTTTCAATATTCTGCTACTTCCAGTATGTCACTGGTTGAAGCTCAGCAACTGCTTGCCAGTGGCAAAGAAAACAACTAAATACTTCACTAATCACACTTCTTCTGGTAAACGATCACTGCAAACAATAGATTGTAACTTCCCTGTCGAAGTTGAACTTCTGAGCTGCCTGTACAACCTGGCATTTTTGCAGTGGGTACTGAAGTCTCGAAGGCGTGATGTGTATAAGCTGAATCAAGGTGGTGGGGTCCAGCTGGAGAGTAGGGAATGAGCCAATGTTTGGCCATTCCTGGAGCGAATTTGGAGGCAATTCTATTCGGCAGAACCATGGTGAGGCGAGCGGAGGCGATGCAGGGTTGCGGTGGCAGGGCCCAGACCCGGGCCTGAGAGGGAGGAGAGATCTGAGATTTGATCAATGTAAGCACCGAGCCGAATTGGAAAAGTTGGGTATAGGCGGGGTGGGTGGCATGGCAAAGCAGCAGGGTCCAGGTCTGAGAGCAAGGTCTGGATGATTTAAGCGCCAGGCCAGATGAAAAAGGACAGGGTGTCGGGGCCAGAGGCAAGGAACTGCCCGCTTCAAGTCACTGCTCCAGGAGGTTTACTCATCCCAGCACTGGACTTCAACTCGTTACTCCACGAGCTTTACTCATCTCTGCACCGAACTGTGGCTGTGGCCTGATAGTATCACAGTGTGAACTCACTTTTGTGAACTTCAGTTCTGAATGCTATTTGCTTACTTATATTAGTTGCATGTTTTTTTTCTGCACATTGGGTGTCTGATGGTCTTATTTTGTTTCAATGAGTTCTATTGGGTTTCTTTGTTTTGTGGCTGCCTGTAAGGAGACAAATCTCAAGGTTGTATAAAGTATATACTGTATATTGTTCTTAGATAATAAATATACTTTGACTTTTATTTTGCATATTCTTTTGCCTTTTCATGTGTTATCTTGTCCCAAATACATCAAAAGCCTCACTGGATTAAATTCAGGTGCCACTCCTTCTGCTGACGTTACTGAAGTATCCACATCTTCCTGCAGTATACAGCTTTTCTCTTTTCTATCACACAGCCAGTTTTTGAATCATCTGCAAATTTCTTTATCATGCTCCCCATATTTTTTTGCCCAAACCATGAATAAAAATTGCTGAAAGAATGGACTGTGGAGAGCACTGTGCTAAATAATACTGATTACAGTCTTCCAGCTGCAAGGGTATCATCACTGCCTTTTGCTTTCTGCCACTGAACAAATTTTGGATCAAATTCAGATCCTATCTCCCTTTATGCTTTTGAATCAGTCAGGATTCTGAGACCTTGTCAAAAATCTACCTAAAATAAACCAGCTCCAAATGCATGGACTCACGATGTTCAGGAAAATGAAAAATTACTCAAAAGGCATGGCATTTTGGTCTTTGTGAGTCCAACACAACAAGCTCATACTGCTCAGCATTGAATCATATTATTCTTAGTTCTCTAATCAGTTGATAAATTGCCAACAGCTGAGGTCACAGATCCAAACTGTGTGGGACTGGTTCTGTTACAAGATGTCTTCCTAATTCTGCCTGGCCCACTGAGTAATCTAGTCTCTGGCACAGAGAAGCAGCTTGAAGCTCTAAAGGAGACTAATGCTATTCCATCAGGGAGCAGTTGTTGTCCTCACTGAGCTGTGAGATGCCACTCCTGAGCTGCTCTTCATTTTCCAGGAACAAAGGGTCGCTGTGCATCAGATGCTGACTAACAGAGTGATGCAACAGGCTTCAAGGTTCAAAGTAAGTTTATTATCATTGTGTCTACTGTATACATTACCATATACTACATTGAGATTAATTTTCTTGCAGACATTTACAGGGAAAAATATAATAGAATTTGACAAAAAAGAACTTTACCTGAACAAACAATATCTGTTAACCAACCAATGTACAAAATGAGACAAACTGTGCAAATGAAATAATACTGAGAACATGAATTGGAAAGAGTCATTGAAAGTTAGTCTGAAGGCCATGGAATCCAATCCATTTAATGTTGAAGTAAGGGAAGCTTTCCACACTGGTTCAGCAGCCTGATGGTTGTAGGGTAACAACTGTTCCTGAAACTGGTGGTGTGGAACCTCCGGTAGTAGTGAGTAAAAAGCACGACCTGGATAGTGGGTGGACATTGATTATGGAAGCTGCTTTCTTGTGGCAGCATTCCATGTCAATGTACAGAAAGAAAGAAAAACTAGTTTTATTTGTCACATGTTCATCAAAACATCAACACATACAGTGAAGTGTGTTGTTTGTGTCAGATCAAATCAGACAGTCATAGAAAAGTACAGCACAAAAACAGGCCCTTGGCCCATCTAGTTCATGCTGAGCCATTTAAACTGCCTAGTGCCCATCAGTCTGCAACTGGACCACAGCCCTCCATATCCCTACCACCCATGTATCTATCCAAACTTCTCTTAAATGTTGAAATTGAGCTCGCATGCACCACTTGCACTGGCAGCTCATTCCATATTCTCACAACTCTCTGAGTGAAGAAGTTTGCCTTCATGATCCCCTTAAACGTTTCACTGTTCACTCTTAACCCATGACCTCCAGTTTAGTCCCACCCAACCCTCAGTGGAAAAAGCCTGCTTACATTTACCCCATCTATACCCCTCATAATTTTGTATACCTCTATCAAATCTCCTCTCAGTCTTCTATGTTTCAGGGAATAAAGTCCTAACCTATTCAATCTTTCCTCAATAACTCAGGTCGTCTAGACCCAGATCCTTGTAAATTTTCTCTGTACTCTTTCAACCTTATTTATATCTTTCCTGTATGAGGATTGTGCTGGCAGCATCTCACAAGTGTCACCATGATTCTGGCACCAATGCAGAATTCCAATGACCCTAACCCTATGATTTTGGAATTGTGGAGGAGACCAATATAGTCCTATATGATCAGGGAGATCTCCCACATGAGCAGATCATTCTGCAACGGCAGGGACATGGTTTGTGAGCACTCATCAGATTTCTTGAATAGCATATCTCCAGTAGACCTTGTTCTTTGCCATTAGGACTGACTTTCCCAGACTGTGCAGAGAGCTAATTCGTGTGAGGAGTTGGGTTTGGTCTAGAAGATGAAATAATGCTGGGGCAATCTGAGTGTGAGCAGAACAGTGCCCAGTCCCCTGACAGGTGACCTGGTGTCAAGGTTCAGCACAATGATGTTCACCTTTGGGAAGGAATCAGAATCAGGTTTAATATCATTGACCGATGTCATGAAATCTGTTGGTTTGCAGCAGTACAGAGCAATATATTAACAAGTACAGTAAGAAAAATATATCAAAATTTAAGTTAACTAAGTAGTGCAAAGAGAGAGCATAAATTGTGGGTTGGTTCACTAGCTGTTCAAATATTTGATGTTGGAGGGGGAGAAGCTGTTCCTAAGACGTTAAAAGCATTGTGCATCTTCAGGCTTCTGTACGTCCTCTCTGATGGTAGTAATAAGAAGAGAGCATGGTCTGGGTGACTGGGGTCCTTGATGGTGGAATCATGCAATCTACCACAATGATTTCTCAGGAAGCATGGTGTTTCATTGAAACTGGTTCTTCAATTGCTCCAAGCAGCTCTCTGAAACTGGACTTTCTCATATCCATGGAAGGCCATTCAGCCAGTGAGTCTATGCTGGCTTTCTAGTTCAAGCTCAAGTTTAATTGTCATACAACCATACATGTGACTACAGTCAAATGAAACTGTTCTTCAGGGGCCAAGGAGCAAAAAGCAAAACCAAGGATCACATATAGGACAAGGCACATGTAACACATATAATTGCGATAGAGTAAAACATACAGGCACACAAACAAAAAAAAAGCCACATTCCCTGATTGTGCTGGCCTATAGATTGTTGTCCTGGAGCCACGTTTCTGCAAGAACAAGCCCCCATGCAGTTCCCTGTGTAGCTGCGGATGAATGCAATCCAGCTTGTCTTCTACTGAGTGAACACCGATGGGAAGGGCCAGCTGACAACCCAGCATGGATGCCAGCCACACCATACCACCTCTGGTGTCTCCTCCTTTAGGCAGCTGCAGCAGGCAACCCAGCGGCATGAGGGCCCGGTCCACACCACAGCCAAGGCCACGCAGCTCCCCTGCTGCCAGTCTCACCAATGAACCAGTGAACCAGACTTGCAGTGTTCTATATCACCAATGTCCAACAGGGTCTTGCAATCATAAGAAAAGTTTCCAAGGTAATTATTTGCACTGTTTGATGGACCACACACCGCCTCTGACGCCTTCCTCCTTGGGTTGCTGTAGTTGCAAGCAACACAACACGCAAGTCCAGCTCCACCACTTCTCAGCAACTCACTGATGAAGTAGACTTGCAGCACTTGATGTTCTTAATATCAAGCAGTGCCTTGCAATCATAAAAAGGACTTAAACGATGACCTATTACACCTTAATTTGTACTCAGGGAGGCCACTGCAACTGACTGTGCCATCTTCTTACCAGAAAGCCAATCCTATTCCCCCATTTATTTCCTGTTAAGTATTCTCATCACACACACTCCTAATTCTCCCAACAAGTTAATTCACATAAACTACCTAATCCACCGACTGACATGTCTTCTTATGGGTCACCAGGGAACATCAGTGCAGACTCAGAGTGCAAGAGAACAGCCTTATTAGGAAAACTGCATCCGAGCACAAGGATACCAAAACCCATTTGCGCGCTAGTCAGACAGGTAAGCACCAGGGAATTATTTTATCATGGTTGTCCATATGTTTACAACTTAATGGTGATTTGCTGCAAGCAATTGCCAGGTCACTTGCAACATTCAAAGGTGTTCTTCTTTTGGGAGTTAGCATCCCTGCAGAGCCAAACCAGGTGCGTTGGTTGCCGGCATAGTTAGATAGGGTGCTAATGCCAATGAGCTCAAACAAAACTCATATTCCTGCTGAACAGTAAGAGATGCATTCCCATTATAGATAAATGCCACATATCAGCCCAGCATGTGACAAAGATACAACTTAACTGATTCCTGTTAGTCTGATTCAAGACAGTACTCCTCTCCTTCCTCAGTCAGCCCTGCCTGTGGGAACCTTTGAGGGAGGGAATTCACATCGAGGCTAAGAATTACAAGTGTACTTCGGTGGTGAAATGAAACATCTGCTCTGCATTACTCATTATTTGGAAACCACACCCTCGCCCCCACCTCACCCCCAAGTACAGGAGTGAAAATGATACTAATAGGTGAGAAAGCAGTCATTAAAATGATTGTTTGTGCAGGAAAAGTCATCCAATCACAGTGAACAGAGTGAAATGTATTGTTTCCACCATGGAGACTCCATCAGTTCTTCTCCATCTGCATCTCTAAATAGTCAATTGGTATGATTTATGGTGGGATTTCTCACTATGGAAATGCTGTGAAATTTTATAGTCTTGAAATGTTAGCCCATCAGTGCCTCCTTCTACCCCTGACAAGCCAGTCTCATCAGTCCATTGCTTTCATTGTAATGGTTAAAGTGATGACCCATTGCCAGTGATATGGAACAATGGCAAATTACTTGCCTAATACTCACACCTGATCAGCCAGGAAAGCACAAAAGGTTTTGGTTGTTTAGGTTTGCTTCCACTCAATAGGAAATGCAGAGATGTTGTAGCAAACTATTTAATTAATTGGATCAATGCTTCATTTATTGTTGTACTATAATCAATGAAGGATGGATGAGAAGGAATTTTATAATTCAACTATGCATTCCCTGGTGAAAATGGCTCTTTCCTCTGCTTATCTGGGAAATCAAGCTATAGATACTGATCTGGGACCTTCCTTGACATTGTGTTCCACTTGCTTTGCCTTATATCCCTCAGACTAAGGGCGTCTGCACCTCTTTTTTCTGACCCAGTTTGTGAGGTTCTGCTGCACGCATAACATGGTGAAGAATCCAATACACCTTCTTGGTGGATATTTCTGGAAGGCTGCCGACTGGTGCAGGCGATGGAGTTGCATCTTGAGAAGAGTAATACTGTTTTTCATTGCTGTCTTGCTGCTTTGATCCCCTTAGTGCTCACCTTCTCACTAGTGTGAGCAGTTGTCAGGTTCCACCTCTCAAAGCAGTGCCACCTCCTGAGTATATCCAGTTATGTGAACTCCCCAGGATTGATGGGGAGCTCATGAGTGCTGCTTGGATACACAGAACGTAGATAGAGCATAGAAGATGACAGCACAGGAACAGGATCTTCAGTCCACAATGTTGTGCTGAACCAAATAAATTAGTAATCAAGTGGCCAACTAGACTAATCCCTTCTGCCTACACAATGTCCATATCCCTCCATTTTACTCCATTCATGTATTGATCTAAATGTCTCTTAAAAAGTCCTTAATGTATCTGCTTCTACCATCATCCTGGACAGTGCATTTCAGACCCCCACCACTCTCTGTGTAAAAGAACTTGCTCCTCACGTCTCCTTTGAAATTACCCTTCTCACCTTGAATCCATGTCCTCTGATATTAGACATTTCAACCCTGGATGTCTATCTACGTCTCTCTTAATTTTATACACCTTGTCAGATCGCCATTCAGCCTCCAACTTTCCAGAGAAAACAACTAAGTTTGTCCAACCTCTCATTATAGTACATGCCTTCTAATCCAGGCAGCATCCTGGTAAATCTCTTCTGCACCCTCTCCAAAGCCTTGAAATCCTTCTTATAATGGGGTGGCCAGAACTGTATGTAGTACACCAAATGCAAACTAACTGGAGTTTTATAAAACTGCAGCATAACTTCCTGACCTTTTAACTCAATGCCTTGACTAATAAAGGCAAATATGACATATGCTTTCTTAACCACCTTTTCAACCGGTGTAGCCACTTTCAAGAATCAATAAATTTGGACCCAAAGATCCTTCTGCTCATCAACCCTGTTAAGGATCTTCCTCTTGACAAGGTACTGTCTCTGTACATTTGACTTACCCAAGTGAAACACTTCACATTTGGCTGGGTTAAACCCTATCTGCCATTTCTCCACCCATATCTGCAAATGACCTATATCATTGTATTCTTTGCCAATCTTCTAACAACACCACCAATTTTCATATCATCTGCAAACTTACTAATCCACCCATTGACATTTTCCTCCAGGTTGTTTATATATATCACAGAAAACAGAGGTGTCAGTAAGTATCCCTGAAGAACACAACTAATTGCAGATCTCCTCCTAGAATAGGTCTGTTAGATATGTGCGTTATGACCAAAGGAAAAATGGCTGGTGTCACTTCGCAAAGGTGTTTATTAGGTGCATCAAAAATCAAACTCATAAAAATTTGTGAAAATAGTTGAGAAGAAAACTGTCAATATTTAGAAAAAGATATTTTGGCCCATCTCATCCATGCCAAAAACATTTAAACTGCCTACTCCTATCAACCTGCACCGGGACCATAGGTCCTGCATCCTTACTATCCACATTCTAAAGAATACAGTCCTACCCTATTCAATCTTTCTCTATAACTCAGGTCCTCCAGGGCCGGCAACATCTGTGTAAGTTTTCTCTGCACTCTTTCAACCTTGTTTACATCTTTCTTGTAGGTATATGAGCAAAACTACATACAATACTCAAATTAGGCCTCACCAATATCTTAAACAACTTCAACATAACATCCCATCTCCTGTACTCAATACATTGATTTATGAAGGCCAATATGCCAAATTCCTTCTTTATGACCCCATCTTCTTGTGACGCCACTTTCCACAAATTATGAACCTGTATTCCCAGATCCCTTTGTTCTACCACACTCCTCAGTGCCCTACCATCCACTGTGTAAGACCAACCATGTTTGGTCCACTGAAGTGCATACCTCAGATTTGTCTGCGTTAAAATTCATCTGCCATTTTTCAGCCCAGTTTTTCCAGATGATCCAGATCCCTCTCCAAGCCTTGATAGTCTTCCTCACTGTCCATTACACCCCTAATGTTGGCATCATCTATAAATCTGTTGATCCAGTTAATTACTTTATCATCCAGATCATTGATATAAATGACAAACAACAACCCACCCAGCACCGATCCCTGCATCATTCCACTAGTTATGGGCCTCCAGTCAGAGAGACAACCATCTACTTCAACTCTCTGTCTTCTCCTACAAAGCCAATGTCTAATCCAATTTACTACCTCATCTTGAATGCCGAGTGATTGAACCTTCCTGACCAGCCTCCTATGTGGGAATTTGTACTAAAGTCCATGCAGACAACATCCACTGCCTTGCCTTCATCCACTTTCCCAGTAATCTCCTTGAAAAACTTGGTAAGATTGGTTAGACATGACCTACCATGCACGAAGCCATGCTGACTATCATTAATCTGTCCATGTCTATCCAAAACAATACACATAAAATGCTGGAGGAACTCAGCAGGCCAGGAAGCATCTATGGGAAAAAAGCACAGTCCTGCTGAAGGGTTTTGAGCCGAAACATCAGTGGTGCTTTCTTCCATAGATGCTGTCTGGCCTGGTAAGTTCCTCCAGCATTTTGTGTGTGTTGCTTGGATTTCCAGCATCTGCTGATTTTCTCTTGTTCATGTCTATCCAAATGCTTATATATCCGGTCCCTTGGAATACCTTCTAATAACTTTCCCACACTGACGTCAGATTCACCAGCCTATAATTTCCTGGTTTATATTTGGAGCCATTCTTAAAAAGTGGAACAACACTGGCTCTCCTGTCGCTAAGGATGATTTAAATATCTCTGCTAGGGCCCCGGCAATTTCTGCACTTGCAAGATGTTGGTAAGGCTTCATCTGTTTCTGTGCTGATAGGCACATACAAGGGGGCTTCCATTCCCCTGCCACTCTAGTTTAAAACTCACCGCGCAGCACTAGCAAACCTAGTTCAGGTGCAAATCATCCCTTCTGTTCAGGTCCCACCTCCCTGGAAGAAAGCCCAATGATCCAAAAGTCTTATGCCCTCCCTCCTACACCAACTCCTTAGCCATGTATTAAACTGTATCATCTTCTTAGTTCTGGCCTCACTAGCACATGACATGGGTAGCAATCCTGAGATCACAATTCTGGAGGACTTGCCCTTTAATTAGCACCAAACTCCCTGAACTCCCTATGCAGAACCACATCACTCGTCCTACCCATATCATTGGTACCTCCATGGGCCACAATCTCTGGCTGTTTACCCTCCCACTTACGAATGCTGAGGTCTCGATCCAAGATGTCCCAGATCCTGGCACACAGGAGGCAACATACCATTCTCATTCTCACCCACAGAACCTCCTGTCTGTTCCCCTAACCAAGAAATCCCCTATCACCACAGCTCGCCTCTTCTCTCCACTTCTCTTCTGAGTCACAGAGCCAAACTCAGTACCAGAGACCCGACCACTGTGATATTCCTCTTAGGTCAATAATAGCTCTGTACTTATTCTTGTCCAGTGTGAACTCCTGGCAGCCCTGTTCCCTTTCCATGTTTAATTAAAAAAAAGGTAAATTCAGACTACACATGAATTAGAATATGATGCACCCCACAGTGTAGTTACAATCATATTACAAAATAAACAGACATATCTGTGTATATTAAATACAGTATACAAACAACATGTACACATTTGCACATCTCAGTTTCTAAAGAAATGGAATATTCCACCGTGTATGGCAGGAAAGGCACCATAAAGCCAACCCGAGCACATCAGCTCGGTTTAGGACCCGTTATGAAAATATACCAGGGAAGACATTGAAGTTTGTACACTCAACGCAATAACAGCAGAATGACAAGGCAGTATTTATGTGTCTGTGAATGTGCGTGTGTGAGGAGTGAATTTACTGAGTTCTCTCTGTCATAAAGTCCCTTCAACCTCTACCCTCTGTCTTCTATGGGCATCAACTCTGAATCCAAATGGCCAATTCACCATTGATCCCATGCATCTTAATCTTCTGGATGAGCCTCCCACGAGGGACTGTGAAACAGCTTACTAAAATCCATGTAGACAACATCCACAGCTCTACCTTCATCCATCACCCTCGTCACCTCGTCAAAAAAAAACTTAGTCAAGTCAGTAAGACATGACTTGTCCTGCACAAAGCCATATAGACCCTGCCTAATTAGGTTATTATTTTCTAAATGCTCATAAATTCTATTTCTTAAGAACTCTCTCCAGTAACTTCCCTACCAGTGACATGATACTCACTGGTCTATAATTTCCAGGATTATCCCTGGTTCCCTTCTTTTTAAAAAAATGTTTTTAATTGAATTTTCAAAAAGGTTACATAGAGTAGTATAATATCAGAATAGAATAATATATATATAATATTATATAATAATATATCAGCCCTCCCCCCTAACATATCCCTATCTAAAAAAGAGAGAGAAAAAAAGAAAAAAGTAAGACTGCCTAGATATCGGAAGCTCCCCACATGCTCCATGGAATTCAAAATAGCTTTAATATATGTATTTATTTCTTTCCCCAGATGACCAATAACTTTATCTTTGGAGCACCTATATATTTAATCCCATCTTTTGTAAATAAGGGCGCCAAATTTTCAGAAATATGTCATATTTATTTCTTAAATTATAAGTAATTTTTTCAAGTGGAATGCAGCTAAAAATTTCATTCTTCCAACGATCCGTAAGTAAGTATGAATCCGATTTCCAAGTAATTACAATAGCCTTTTAGGATACTGCCAATGCAATTTTTATAAATTCTTTCTGATATTTGTTCAATTTAGGTTTTGGTTTTATCCCTTCAATATCACCTAGTAAAAATAATATTGGGTTATGTGGAAGTTGTGTTCCAATAATTTGGTCCAATAAAACTCTTAAATTTATCCAAAAAGTTTGAATTTTAAAACAAGACCAAGTAGAGTGTAAAAAAGTACCAATTTCTTGATTACATAGAAAACATTGATCAGATAAATTTGGGTTTAATCTATTTATTTTTTGTGGTGTAATATATAATTGATGTACAAAACTGTATTGTACTAATCTAAGTCAGACATTTGTTGTAGTTGTCATACTGTCAAAACATAATCTTGACCAACTTGTTTCATCAATTTTAATATTCAAATCAGTTTCCCATTTTTGTCTTGACTTATGAATTCCTTGTTTAATTGTCTGTTTTTGAATCAAATTATACATACAAGAAGTAAATTTTTTAATTTTTCCTTTTTGAATTAAAGTTTCTATTTCATTAGGTTTCGGCATTAACATTGTTTGACCCAGTTTATCTCTTAAATAAGCCCTTAATTGGAAATAACAGAAAAGAGTGTTATTTGATATTTGATATTTATTCTTTAATTGATCAAATGACATTAATATACCTCCTTCAAAACAGTCTCCTATATATCTAATCCCTTTTTGAAACCAGCTATATAAGAGTTGGTTATCCACTGTAAAAGGAATAAGTCTATTCTGAATTAGAGGTCTCTTTGCTAATAAAGATTTCTTTATCTCATCATCAACATTTGTCTTATTCCATAGATCAATCAAATGTTTTAATATAAGGGATTCTTTCTTTTCCCGTATCCATTTAGATTCCCATTTATATACAAAATCTTCTGGTGTACTTTCTCCTATTTTATCTATTTCTATTCTAATCCATGCTGGTTTATCTTCATCAAAAAAAGATGCAATAAATCTAAGTTGATTTGCTTTATAATAATTCTTAAAGTTTGGTAATTGTAACCCTCCTAGGTCAAATTTCCATGTCAATTTTTCCAACGATATTCTTGACATCTTACCTTTCCAAAGGAACTTCCTCACACATTTATTTAACTCTTGAAAAAACTTCTGCGGTAGTTGTATTGGTAGTGTTTGGAATAAATACTGTAATCTAGGGAATATATTCATTTTTACAGCATTGACTCTACCTACTAACGTTATTGGTAACATCATCCATTTACCAAGATCTTCTTGAATTTTTTTCAATAATGGCAAATAATTTAATTTATATAAATTCTTTATATCGTTATCAACTCTTATACCATTTATCGGCCATCTAAATTGAGTTAGTAATCGACATTGACTATAATCTCCTTTAGTAAGGAGATTATATTCGTTGCATAAATGATCTTCTAGATTGGAAGAATATGGGAAAATATCAGGGTATAAAATAAATTGGGATAAAAGTGTAATTTTACCCCTGGTTCCCTTCTTGAACAATGGAACAATATCAGCTACTCATTAGTCCACTGAGACTTTGCTTGCAGAAACAAAAATATTTGTCAAGGCTCCAGCAACCTCTTCACTTTGCCTCTCCCAATAACTTGGGGTATATCCCATCAGGCCTTGGAGACTAGCCCACCTTAGTGCTCTGAAAGAAACCCAACACTACCCCCTCCTTTACTTCAAAATGCCCCTTCATATTAAGGAGAAGGAAATCAGAGGTCCAGGAGCGAGTCCTCATCAGAAGATCGGAGGTGAAGAGCGTCAGCAACTTCAAATTCCTCGGTGTTATTATTTTGGAGGACCTGTCCGGGGCCCAGCACATCAGTGCAAATACAAAGAAAGCATAACAGCGCCTCTACTTGCTTAGGAGTTTGCGAAGATTCGGCATGACATCTGAAACTGTTACAAACTTATATAAATGTGTAGTGGAGAGTATATTGACTGGCTACATCACAGCCTGGTATGGAAACACCAGTGCCCTTGAATGGAAAATCCTACAAAATGTTTTGGATATGGCCAAGTCCATCACCGGCAAAGCCATCTACTTAAAACTTTGTTGCAGGAAAGTGTGTGAAGTTACCATAACTAGAGAGAAGTTTCTTGGGAAACTGAAAAGTCTGAAGGTAGGTAAGTCACCTGGACCAGATGGTGTACCTCCCAGAGTTCTGAAAGAGGTGGCTGAGGAGATCATGGAGGCATTAGTAATGATCTTTCAATAGGCACTAGATTCTGGAATGGTTCTGGAAGACTAGAAAATTACAAATGTTACTCTACTTTTCAAAAAGGGAGAGAGTCTGAGAAAAGGAAACTATAGGCCAGTTAGTTTGATCTCAGTGGTTGGAGTCGATTGTTAAGGATGTGGGTTTGGGGTACTTGGAGGCACATGATAAAAGAGGCTGTAGTCAGCAATGTTTTGCTTCAGGGAAAATCTTGCCTGACAAACCTTTTGGAATTATTTGAAGAAATTACAGGCAGGATAGACAAAGGAGAATTGGTTGATGTTGTGTATTTGGACTTTCATAAGGCCTTTGACAAGGTGTCACACATGAGGCTGCTTAATAAGCTATGAACCCACGGTATTGCAGGAAAGATTCGAGCATGGATAAAGCATTGGCTGATTGTCAGGAGGCAAAGAGTGGGAATAAAGGGAGCCTTTTCAGGTTGGCTGCCAGTGACTAGTGTTGCTCTATAGTGATCTGTGCTGGGATGGATTCTTTTTATGTTATATGTCAATGATATGGATGCTGAAATTGAAGGCTTTGTTGTGAAGTTTGCAGATGATATGAAAATAGATTGAGGGGCAGGTAAGTTTTGAGGAAGTAGAGAGGCTACAGAAGGATTTAGATATATTAGGAGAATGGGCAAATTAGTGGCAGATGGAATACAGTTTTGGGAAGTGAGTGGCCATGCACTTTGGTAGAAGAAATGAAACAGTTGACTATTTTCTAAATGGAGAGAAAATACAAAAAAAAACGAGTCGCAAAGGGACTTGGGAGTCCTTGTGCAGGATTCCCTAAAGGTTCATTTGCAGTGTTACGTATCCCGTAACTGGATCACTTACCAGCAAAGATAGAGAGGTCCATTGAAGTCTGATGGCACTATTTTTTAGAAGTTTTTATTTATAAAGGGGCACAAAAATAAGGTTAATACAAACATTCAGATAACATACGTCGTCAATACTCAATCTAAAGCGCAGGTATAGTAATAATCAATAAGAACTAAGCTCTGTCATTGTCTAGGGGTAATATGTATTGTCCAATGTAAAAAGTCTCTCGAGGTCACTGCAGTTCCACCAGCTGCCGTCTTTTGGGTGTCGCGATGGTGCACTTTGTTGGAGAGAGAGATAGGTATAGAAGGGAACAGTTACCCGCCGGGTTTTTCCAACCTTTATGAGTTTGATCCGTCGGAGTCTCGTTGGGGAATGGCCGCTCACTTGTGGCCTCTCCTGTAGCTAAAGCCGTTCTTTCGTGGTGAGGTCGCCAATCCCAGGCAAGGAAAAGACGCACACGAACCCCCCCACTGGCTGTCGCTATTAAACGTTGTCATAGGATTTCCAGCGTGTCTTCTGGTGCGTCTGGGGGGGCCGTCTTTACAACCCCTCTTTTATCTGAACTCACGGGGTCTCAGATGTCAATCAGGTTGGGATGATGCAATCTCTCTCCATCTCTCCACCCACGTTGACCTGAGGGTATACACGTAGTACAGTTCCCAATTCACAAAGGTGTCTCCACGAGACAATGACCACAGTCGCCAGCTTTTGCCTCGCCGTGAAACGAGGGACACCGCACGTATCTCTCTCTTCTCTTGGGTCATTGACCCCCCCTTCACTAGGGCTCTTGCGATTCTCACAAAGGAGGGGGCTGGGATCATAACAGCAGGTTGAGTCTGTGGTGAGGCAGGCAAATGCGATGTTATCATTCATTTTGAGAGGATTAGAATATAAAAGCAAAGATGTAATATTCAGACTTTATAAAGCATTGCTGAGGCCTCACTTGGAGTGTTGTGAGCAATTTTGGACCCCTTATCTTAGAAAGGATGCTGAAACTGATGAGGGTTAGAGTGGATATGGACAGGATGCTTCCTTTCATGGGACAGTCTAAGACCAGAGGACACAGCCTCAGAATAGAGGGGTGTCCTCATAGAACAGAGATGAGGAATTTCTTTAGTCAGAGTGGTGAATCTGTGGAATTCTTTGCCACAGGCAACAGTGGAGGCCAATCCTTTATGTATATTTTAAGGCAGAACAGACTCAATGGATCAAATAGCCTAGTAGTGCTCCTATATCTTATGGTCTTATGGGTTAGTTGTAGCACTTGGTGGATGGGGAACACAAGTGAACAATCTGCTCTGCTCCTTTAAAAAGTGAGAACGTCAAGTTGTGCTCCTGATATCATCAAAACAGCTACTGGATGAAACTTTGGACTCCAATTCAGCTAAATGTATGTGGAAATGTGCATTGGGTGACAACCGACATCATTAGATGTTCATCTGATATTAGGAAAACATTACCCACGTCAGCATGGATTTCACATTCAAGTGCCCAGATCAATGTTGGGTTTGGCATGACTTAACCCAGAACTGATTGTGAATGAAATTAATTCCAGGTGTAGTATATAGGTTCTTTGTTTGAAAACGTTATGAAACATTGACCAAGCTCCCACATACAGGATTGTTTATTTCAAAGACTTTGTCAACTGGAAGCTTTTATAGATAATGTTGCAAACAGCAGTCAGCTCTTGACACTGTATATAAATTGGGAACTGCCCTGAAGGGACAATTACTCTTTTAAAATCAATACTACATATAGTACAGGAGGTAAAATCGATTTTGGATCACATAACATAAACCAACAGGGTTACATGATTCAATTTCTAGGCACATGCCTCTGTTTATGAATACAAGAATTTTGTCTGCCTTACTAATATTCCCTGCCTCTTTCAATGTATTCATCCAGCTTCCTCTGTTTCTGCATACTCTTCACTTAATCTATATTGTCTCTCCTCATTCTTTCCACTAAATTCAATCATTTCACTTGTTTCTCCATTAAATTTCACCAGCCTTTTGTTTGCTCATTTAACAACCTATCAAAACTTTACAGTCCACTACCACACTTCATCTTTTCAGTTCTGACAGGGGCCCAGATCTGAAACGTTAACTCTTTATTTTTTCAGCAGATGCTGCTTCACCTGCTGAGAGTCCCCATTTTTGCTGTTTTCATTCTACCCTTCACTCAATTGCTAGTTTTGATGTGGTTGGAAAAGCAGTGCATGGTACATTGTCTAATAGAATGGTGTTTGTATTACGAGTTTCCAAAGCAGATCAATTATGTGACTTCCCTCACTGAAACTGGCAGCCCATGTTGTTGAGATATAATGGCGTCTGATTACTGTGGGGTGGTTAAACGTAGACAGGTTGGTTTTTGAAGACTGGTTCTTACTTGAATTAGCTAGTTGTTTCCCACTCCATAATCAGAGGATTTCCCTTAACTAATAATCCCAAACAAATGATAACTAAAGCACAGCACTGTCTCCATTTCAAAAAATGTGGACTGTTCAGAAAGCACTGTTACTGAAAGTGGGGAGAGAGGGCAAACAAATTCTGAAGTTAAATGGAAGTAACACATGTATGTACATCTGACTGCTGAATTTACGTGTTTTATGGATGCTCGTTTATGTGTATGGGTATCAATAACGTGAGTATTTGCAACCTGGGAGGGCCTGTATCAGGTTTAGCTTTATCCTAACCAGGTTCCTTCTTCTTCATTCCTGCAACTAACAAGGTTCATCTTGTATTCTGTTTTCTATTTTATGAACATAAAATCTGTGACCCAATGATTGTTACTCCAGTATTATTTTGTTTTACTGACTCCAGGGCTGCCTCTTTCCCCAGATTCATCAATGCATGTTTCATCCCTGGGTCAGGAACATACTTAGCAAGGCCAATCTCTGGAGCACATTTCAGGAATTCCTGCTCTACTTTGCTCATATCTCCAACATTCCAATCAATACCCGATATCCCCATTTGACTGTTCCTGCGCACTTCTGTAGTTTCCTTTTACCTCCATCTCATGATTTTGGAATCAATGAAATCTTCCCAGCTGCATAATTCTATTATCCCCGCTTCATTCAATTGATTTAGAAATAATTAAAAAGAGGAAGCCAAAAAATAAAACATTTATATTAAAGCCCACATTTCAACTTGATTTTTTGAACAATGCCCAGGTATCACGATTCAAAAGCTTGGGGGTTCCCGTCCCTAACTAGCAACTGACTGGGGTACATTCAGAGAGGCAGTTTCATTGCCATCCTACAGGTCATCGTAGGGCTTTGCCAATGGACTCTAGCAACAGATCAGATGAACAGATGCTCCTATTTATGTCACTAAGATTATCCTGAATCGCCAGTGGGCTTATGTGTCCCTGATATACTTACCTGGGAAGACAAAGCACTCACATTCCAGCTGGTATAATTCACGCCCCGAAAGAAGAAACCCAACACGCTCTGGCAGGCGTGGGGGTTTTAAGGAACATCTTGGTGGAATACAGTATATGTGGCAATGTTACAGAGCTAGGTGCCTTGTTTGCAGAAAGCACATTGCTTTGTATAACATACCCAACAACTTCCAACATACCCCGCAAAATGCACCTAAGACATTACACAATATCTCACATCACATATCTAACACCATCCATAGTATCTCACATAATGTACCCAATATCATCCAGAGTATTCAAATAATGTACACAACACCTGGCACAATATCTCACAAAATGTACCCCACATTATCAACAGTAACTCAAATAATATACCCAACACCATCCAAGGTACCCCACATGATGTACCCAACACCATCCACTGTATTTCACACAATGAACCCAACACCATCCACAGTATCTCTCAAAATGGATCCAACACCATCCACAGTATCTCTCAAAATGGATCCAACACCATCCACATTATCTCTCAAAATGGATCCAACAGCATCCACAGTATCTCTCAAAATGGATCTAACAGCATCCACAGTATCTCTCATAATGTACCCAAGATCATCGACAGTATCTCACATAATGTACCCAAGATCATCAACAGTATCTCACATAATGTACCCAAGATCATCGACAGTATCTCACATAATGTACCCAACACTATCCAATGTACATAGCATCATCCACTGTACCCCACATAATGTACCCAATACTATCTACAGCATCTCAAATAATGTATCTAACTCCATCCACAGTATCACACATAATGCACCCAACACCATCCACAGAATCTTACATGTTGTACCCAAAACCATCCACTGTACCCCACAGAGTGTACCCAGCACCATCTACAGTATCTCACATATTGTATGCAACACTATTCACTGTACCCCAAATAATGTACACAACACCATCCATAGTGTTCCACAGAATGTGCCCAACACCTTCCACAGCATCGTACATAATATACCCAGTACCGTTCACAGTGTTTCACACAATTTCCCCTATACTATCCAAGGTATCTCACGTAATGTCCCCATAACCATCCACTGTAACCCATATAATTTACCCAACACCATCCACAGCATCTCACATCATGTCCCCAATAACATACAATGTACCCCATATAATCTACCCAACAAAATTCACATTTTCTCACAAAATGTACCCTAGACCATTCACAGTACCTCACATAATATAGCCAACACCATCCACATTATCTCACTTTTGTACCCAAAAGCAATCACTGTACTCCACATGATGTACCCAACTCCATCCACTCTACTCCATGTAATGTATCCAATATCATCCACTGTAGCCCACATAATGTACACACCATCCACAGCATCTCACATAATGTACCCAACACCACCCACAGTACTTCTCATAATATACCCAAAAGCATCCACATTATCTCACTTTTGGACCCAACAGCATCTACTGTACCCCTCAGAATGTACCCAACATGGTCCACTGTACCCCACATAATGTATCCAACACCATTCACAGTATCTAACAATACAATCCTTTGTACCACAGAAAACGTACACATCATCCACAATATTTGAAATAATGAACCGAACACCATACACAGTACCCCACATAATGTATCCAACACCATCCACGGCACCTCACATAATGTACCCAACTGTGGTGGCATCTGTTAGTCTCACGAGACCATGGATCTGCGCCTGGAATGGTTTCCAGGGCGCAGGCCTGGGCAAGGTTGTATGGAAGACCAGCAGTTTCCCATGCTGCAAGTCTCCCCTCTCCACAACACCGATGTTGTCCAAGGGAAGGGCAAGGGCTGATACAGCTTGGCACCAGTACCCAACACCATCTACAGTATCTCACATATTGTACACATCACCATCTATTGCATCCTACATATAGTGCTCACCACCATCCACTGTACCCCACATGATGTACCCAATACCATACACTGAACCACACACAATGTACTCAGTACCAAAGTATCTCACATTATGTACCCAACACCAATTACAGAACCCCACGTAAGATAGGCAACAACATCCACTGTACCCCACAAAATGTTTCAACACTATCCACAGAATCCTTATAATATGTGAGTTACTGTGGATAGTGTTGGGTACATTGTGTGAAAATCTGTGGATGATGTTGCATACATTATGAGAGATACTGTGGATGGAGTTTCTGCCTGAGAAGTTCACAGCTATGGTACGAACACTGAATTTTCCAACTTCAGGCATTCCACACTCCTTGTGCTCCTGTCACTCTCCTTCTGGTTTCATCTCCTCATGCATCACACAGTTTAATTTGTTTGGGTCCGATAATCACCTTCCAGCCTCAGTCTCTATCTCCACCTTCCCCTCACCCAACCTGGCTCCACCTGCCCCCTTTTCTTTCTCTTTCCTTACCTGTCACTCAGTCACCCACCAGCACTGTCTTCTGACTCCTCCCCTCCTCTTCTTCCTCCTCCCCTCCTGGTGCCATCCATCTGCCATCTCCCTCCTCACTTGGTTCCAGTATTGTCCCCCCCTCACCTCTCTCTTTCACCTCTTTCTACTGGCTAACTCCTACCCATACTCTCAGTCCTGGTGTAGGGGCTCCATCCAGAAAATTTGGGAATGTCACTGGTGGAATAATGGATGGTGTAGCAGATTGACTGAAGATAAAACAGGTAAATACACAGTTGCCCTTTCAGGCCAGGACCCTGAATCAGGTCTCAGCCTGAAATGTCAACTGTTTACTCTTTTCCATAGATGCTGCCTGGGCTGCTGAGTTCCTCCAGCATTTTGTGTGTGTTTGTTTGGAATTCCATCTCCTGCAGATTTTCTCATCTAAAGCTAAAACAGGATTGTGATTAATTGGGAAAGAGGGTAAAGGAAATGGAGAACAAGAGAACATCTGCAGATACTGGAATTCCAAACAACACACACAAAATGCTGGAAAAACCCAGAAGGCCAGGCAGCATCTATTGAAAAGAGCAGAGTCGATGTTTCAGGCCGAGACCCTTCAGCATTTTGGGAAGTTAAAATAGTGCAGGATTTACACAGTCCTTGGCATGGCATGCCTCTAGGGAGCATTATAGAACAGAGAGACCTCAGGGTTTAAGTACATATTTCCCTAAAAATGGTAGCACTGGTAGACAAAGTGGTGAAGAACACATATGGCATGCTTCCCTTCATCAGATAAGGCATTTTCAAAGCTTTATAGGATATTGGTGAGACTGCAATTGGAGTAGACTACGTGCAGTTCTGGCTTTCATGCTATGGGATGGATGTGATTAATCTAGAGAAGGTGCAGAAAATATCTACAATAAGGATTGTAGGGCTTGAACTACAAGGAAAAACTGGATAGGCTGCAACTGAGTGAAGAATGCAAGGTTCCCCCTCTCGTCCCATTACAGAACTACTTTTATTTCTGTTGTACAGGTGTGGAGCTGGTGGATATGTAGGAGTGCAGGGAGCCTGCTTCCTGCTTTGCACGTGCTTCCTTGCGGCCATTCCGACATCGAACAATATGTACCGTCTCGGCAGTGTTGCTCCTTGGCAAACTCAGCATGAAGTGGTCAGCAGATAAACAGGATGGAGACACCGGTAGTGAAACCGGATCATTTTCCAGAGGCATCAGTTCACAAATCTGACCACAGCAGCTGCAGAACTTAGTGTCAGACTCCAATTGGTAAAGGCATCTGAAGACATGAAGAATGTGTCACAGAAGTATAAGCTGTTGAAAACTGGATGGCTTATGTGATTCTGAGTGCTTCAAGAGATGGAAGTCACAGTGACTACTTGAATTGTTATTGATATTAGCAAGTACTTTAAGTGTTATGCATCCAACTGAGCACTTTTAATATGAATTTTGCTGAGGTACATACGGATGTTTTGAATGGTGAAGTACATGCTGAATACTCTGTGGTACAGATAATGCAGTCTAACAAATGATGCATTTCACACTGAGTATGTTAAGTGATGAGAATGGTGCCAAACATTTGTGTAACGTGATGCATGCTGAGCGCTATCACTACCGCAGAGCGTGCCCACTTTTTAAAGAAATTCTTTAATTAATATCGATTATGTACTTTAAATAATACATTTTGAGTTTAGAGATTCAGTTAAATGAATAGGACCAGGTGAATTCAAAGACACAGGTTTTGTACTGTGGATGGTGATGGGTACATTATGTGAGATACTGTGGATGGTGTGAGTTCAATCAAGAACCTATCAAGCTCTGCCTTAGATACCCCCAACAATCTCACCTCCACAGCCTCCTGTGGTAATAAATTCCACAAATTCACTACCCTCTGACTAAGAAATTTCTCTGCATCGCTGTTTTAAATGGATGCCCCTCTATCCTGTTTTCTCTTGTCTTTGACTCCCCCACCATGGGAAGCAACCTTTCCACATTAACTCTGATTCAGGCTTTCAACATTTGAAAGATTTCAATGAGATTCCCCCTTCATCCTTCTAAATTCCAATGAGTATAGACCCAGAGCTATCAAACGTTCCTTGTATGATAACCCTTTCATTCCTGGAATCATCCTTGTGAACCTCCTCTGGACCCCCTCCAATGCCAGCACATCTTCATTGGGCCCTAAACTGTTCACAATACTCAAGATGAGACATCACCAGTGCCTTATAAAGCCTCAGTATCACATCGTTGCTCTTGTACTCTAGACCTCTTGAAATGAATGCTAACATGGCATTTGCCTTCCTCACCACTGACTCTACCTGCAAGTTAACCTTTAAAGTGTGTTGCACAAGGACTCCCAAGTCCCTTTGTATCTCATATTTTTGGATTTTCTTCCCATTTAGAAAATACTCTGCACATTTATTTCTACTACCAAAGTGCATGACCATGCATTTTGCAAACTTGCCACTCTCTTGTCCATTCTCCTAATCTTTTGCAGCCTACCTGTTCCCTCAACACTACCTGCCCCTCCACCAATCTTTGTATCTCCTGCAAACTTGGCAAGAAAGCCATCTGTTTCATCATCTAAATCATTGATAGACAACATAAAAAGAAGTGGTCCCAAAACCGACCCCTGTGGAACACCAATAGTCACTGGCAGCCAACCTGAAAAGGATCCTTTTATTCCCACTCGCTGCCTCCTGCTAATCAGCCAATGCTCTAACCATGCCAGTAACTTTCTTGTAACACCATGGGTTCTTCACTTGGTAAGTAGCCTCATGTGTAGCAGCTTGTTAAAGGCTTTCTGAAAGTCCAAATATACAACATCCACTGCATCCCCTTTATCTATCCCATGTGTAATCTCCTCAAAGAATTCCAACAGGTTTGTCAGGCAGGATTTTCCCTTAAGGAAACCATGTTGACTTTGTCCTATCTTGTCCTGTGTCACCAAGTACTTGATAACCTCATCCTTAACAATTGACTCCAACATTTTCCTAATCATGAGGTCAGGCTAATGGGTCCATAATTTCCTTTCTGCTGCTTTCCTCCTTTCTTAAAGAGTGGAGTGACATTTAAAATTTTGCAGTCCTCTGGTACGATTTTTGAAAGATCATTACTAATGCCTCCACAATCTCCACCGCTACCTCATTCAGAACCCTAGGGTGCAGTTCCTCTGGTCTGGGTGACTTAGGTATCCTTTGGTCTTTCAGATATTTGAGCACCTTCTCCCTTGTAATAGTAACTGTACTCACTTCTCTTCCCTCACACACTACAACATTCACAGTGAAGACTGATGCAAAATACTCATTAAATTCATCTGCCATCTCCTTGTCCCCTGTTATTATTTCTCTAATCTGTATTTGGCCTCACCCTGGCATTGAAGAAGGATGAGGACTGACAGGTTGATGTGGGAAAGAGGAAGCGGACTTGAAATGGCTGGCTACTTGGGGGTCAGAGTGGTCATTACAAACAGAGAGTAGATGTTCTTCAAAATAGTCACCCGGTCTGTTCTTGGTAGAGGAGGCCACAGCAAGACCATCAATTGCAGAAGTTGAGTTTGTGCTGTGTGCATGTGACCTGGAAGTGCTGAATGGTGGTGAAGAAGAGGTACAAGGAGAAGTGTTTGATCTACACAAGTGCAGGAGGCAATACCAATTCAGCTGTTGATGTAGAGGAGAAAGTGTTGTGAGATGGTTCCATGTGGCCAGTGGAAAGAGAGGCATAGCTAGAGCACATGCAAATGTCCATGGCTTCAGCTTTGATTGTAGGAAGTGAGTGGAATCCATGGGCCTACCAGGAGAGTCGTGCCTGTGGATCTTGGATAAGAGATAGAAACGGGTAGTGTGGGGCTGTGGAGCTATCATGCTGAAGGCTATATAGTGCAGATCTCTTGATGGGATAAGATCTGTGATGTCCTGAGGTTCATTAGAGGGGTCATTGTTCTGGGATAAGTATAAGGAGTGTCCATGAGCTGCTGTCCAGGCTATACATGGTAAAGTTCAGTCCACAATCTGCTGTCTGCAGGTTTGATAATGAAGCTGGGAATGAACAAGACTAAGTGGAGTGCTGCACGTTTGGAGGGGGTGACCTTGGATTGTACACGGGGAGTGGAGAAGTCAAAATGGTTGATGTCACATCGGCAGTTGGAAGTGAAGGGGGTCAACAACCAGAAGATGCTGTCCACAAGAAAGAAGAGTGCTGAGAAAAGGTCATCAGTGGGAAGTGAGGACTCTTCATCAGACAAATGGGCATGGAGGTGGAGGTAACAGAAGAAATGCTCAATTATCGTGTTGGAGTTGGAATTTGTTGATGTGTGGACATAGGGGTACATAGGTGAGGCCTCTGCTGAGGACAGACCACTCTGCACCAGAGGTGGGAGGTTGTGGAGGCAGTAGAGGGGACAGTGAAGAAATGGCAGGAGTGGGAGTTGGAGCAGGATGTGGGCTCAGAAGAGGGTAATGGGAGGGAGAGCACGTGGAGAGAATGGTCTACAGAGTTGGAAGGGAGTTTGAATGGTAGGAGGTGAGGGAAAAGGATAGGGTCTAGTGGTGAGATCTGAGATCAGGCCAGAGGAGCCATAGGGAGCACAATAAGATCACTGGAAAGAGAAGAGATAAGAGAACCCTACGCAGTTTAAGGGAGCTGAGCCGAGAGGTGCAGTTGACATTTCAGGCCGAAACCTTTCAGCAGCCCTGCCGAAGGGTCTCAGACCGAAACATTGACTGTACTTTTTTCCACAAATGCTGCCTGGCCTGCTGAGTTCCTCCAGCATTTTGTGTGTTTTCCTCGTTCCCACATCATAGGATACATTTGCTCAGGCCCCAGGGATTTATCCACCTCGACACACTTCATGAGCACCAATATCTCCTCTCTTATTAAATTGATAATGTATAGAACATCACTGTTCTGTTCCATAAACTCCTGAATTCCTTAACTGTCACAAGCTTCTCGACAGTAAATAACAATGAAAAGTATTTGTTTATCAATCCCCTGTGCTATGTGTTAGAGCTTAATGCAAAGTTGCAGACCTCCACACAGACAGGCACTTCTCTCACTATATGAACTATGCCTCACATACCCACTTCTTCACAGCTTGGAAGTCACCATGCACAGGGACACACACACACACAATCCTACATTCACTTTATCACTGGAAAAATGATGCAGGAAAAATCTCCAGGCTGATGTTTCATGCAATAAAACAAAATTTTAAAATACAGATAGAATGGTTGGAAAGTATAAAACAGAAGGGGATATCTGTGTAAGGCAGGGAACCAGATAAGATTCAATAAGAGTAATGATGATGAAAGGCAAAAGTGAGTGGTAATCAGTCAGGAAAGAAACAAAAAAAATGGGTCAAGAGGAGGTAAGATGGGAAAACTACTAGAATTATTATCTGAAATTGTTGAAGTCATTGCTGAGCCTGGAAGGAAGGTTGTAATCCACCTAATCAAAAGATTAGTTGTTGTTTGGATTTACAGTCTGTTCATTGGAGGCAAAAACTGAGAGAACAGAGACAAAGCATGATTGGAAATTAGTAAGAGATTTAGGGTCACAGTTGCAAGTGTACTTAGGTATTGTAACCCAATCAGTGGTGTACAAGAAACCCTATGTTGTGAGCAGCAAGTTGAGTTCACTTAATGGACATAATCACAAATCTCTCTGTCACCTTTCCAACTTTAATCTTCATTTTCTCCATCATACATAACTATTGCAGTAGAGGCAGATAACTAGATTATAGAGTTGACATTTTCCAGGATATCCAGGCAAGTGGGAACAGGACACAATTCTTCATGCAGTGTTCTCTGCAGCACTTACACAAACCAGTCTTGTCAGACTACTTTCTTCCTGTCTACTGTTCATCATTGTTACCCTGTGAACCTAATTGCAATGATCTACTTCAACAAATGCAGAACGAGTCCCATCATTTACACTGGAGGGTCAGACGGTGACTTTGTTTACAAGATCAGAACTGGTGGGAGTCTGTTTGAGGGTGCATGTCTTCAGCACAAAATTGAGGTTGATGCCTGAGTGAACACTAAGGAGTTGTTATACAGACAGAAGTGCTTGTTTTTCAGATGAGATAGTAGAGCAAATCTCAGCACATCTAATGGGATCCACCACTGAAAATTCTGATAAGGTTCATGCATCAGAACATGTGCTGTACAAAGTGTAAATCCAAGGTTAATGATTGATCTGTGCAAGCACATCCCCCATTTCAGTTTGCTGCTCAAATCCACATGGTCTCCTGTGGTGGGATCCTCAGCACTATATTGATTTCAGTTTTCACAAGGAAGGTATTTTCCTATGTTTGAATGTTTTCATATATTTTTGACCTACTGTCAAAGATTTTTACCAACATATAAAATTTAATGAATTCACTACAGTAAACCCAAGCTGCCCCGCAAACTTTACTACCTGTCAGTGCCTGTTATGGACTTTTTGGACTGGGATCTCTATGGTATTTCAGCACATTGACTTTAATGCCCAACACAAGGGTGCTCAGGATCACAACCAAAATTATTCACATCCCGAACAGGTGAGTGCAGGCAGGCTGGGTGGTATTTGCGCCCAAAAAAATCATGCAGGAAACATTGTAATCAATAGAAATATTTTGAAACACAGCAGTTGCTTTACATAATATTTAAGTCTAAACATAATATTTAACTCTAAGTGCAGACCTCCACAGAAGTTCATTCCCTCTTCTCAGCTCTCTAGCACCTAGCAGTCTTTCTCGGGTTTTGATGTTTTGGGCGCGTTACTCTCCAGTTTATCTCTGTTTATGAGCACAAGGTATGCTGGCTATATGCCTTCATTGGGCATGTTGATGATCTGCAGACTAATTTTACCTCCTGTCCAGCCAGGCTAATTGCATTAATCTGGCTGAACAACATTTGTCCAGAATGATGGGTAGAGGAGATCAAAAAGACTGTGTCCATTATGACTCATTCAAAGTTCAAAGTAAAATTTATCATCAGAGTACATACATGTCACCACACACAACCTGTGGGCATACTTAACAAATCTATAGAATGGTAACTGTAAACCGAATCTGTAAACTGTAAACATCAGGAACAGTAAACTGTAATCAAACTGTGCAAATACAGATAATAAATAAATAACAATAAATAACAAATATGAAAAAACAAGACAAAAAATTCCTTAAATGAGTACAGTTACCTTCTTTTGTTCAAGAACCTGATGGTTGAGGGGTAGTAACTGTTCTTGAACCTGGTGAGTCCTGAGGCACTTGTACCTTCTACCTGATGTGAGAATAGAGCATGGCCTGGGTGGTGAGGATCTTTGACGATAGATGCTGCTTTTCATTCACAACATCCAAAGGTTTGTCCTTTAGGCGGCATTTGGAAAATTATGATAATATAAATAAATATAAATAAAACCTTATAAACATGAATTATTATGAATGAAAACTTACAGAACATTTGTCCAAGTGTGATTGTGATGTAAGAGTCACAAGCAGGCAGTATGTCATAAAGCCAATGACACTGACTATAACCTTGAGTCACCAGTAGGCCCTCAGACAGGAGAGGGACCAAATGTCTGTGAAATGGGATAATTAAGAAACGGCAACATCTGAGTTGGAGATGATACTGGAAGTTATGAGGTGGGAGTTACCAGCAGAGCGTGACATAAAGATATCAGTGGATTTAGTGGTGTTACTTGTCAACAGGCTACAAAGTGGGAATTATGAACATACAATGTGGCAGTGTAGTTACTGGAAGCCTTTGATTCGGGAGTTACAAGCAGCATTATAGAAGGCGGCAGCAGATTTGTTTACACATTCTGTGATCTGGACAGCACGTGCATCAGGGGAGTAGCAGGCCAGATGTGTTCCATGGGCTGTTATTGTAACGTGGACGATACAGATCGTCCCCGCAGGTTGAGTGATGGAAGAGGCTTCAGACTGCCCGCCAGTGAAATATCTCCCTGCAGCCTCAATAGGGCACCAGAAACCTGCATACGATGTGGCAAGAGGATTACCTGCAGGCTCTGTGGGGCTAGCCTGTCCCTCAGGTGCGATGATGTGGATGTCAGCCTCATGTTTTGTGGCACGGTCATCCCCTGCACCCTCTGCAGAAAAGCAATTACCTGTGGCACTTCCATCCTGAGAGCCCTCTGCAGTGGCTGTGCTCGAGAAGTCACTTGCAGATGGTATTGTGCTGAATCCAGGTGCAGAGCTTGTGGTTTGAGATACACCAGTGAGCTCCATCACACCAATAACATACGTGATGTGGAAGGCACCTGCTGCATATGTGGCAAATGTCTTACCTCCAAGCTCGATGACGTGGGACATACCAGCTATGATGAGCGATGCCCCTGCAAGCATTATGACATGGGGTATGACTGCGTCAGAGAACTTAGAAGCAAGCTCTGTAATATAAGAGCTAACAGCAGGCTCCATGGTACAGATCATGTCAACGCAGCCAGTGATGCAGGATATCCCAACCGACTTTACAGCACAGGATTTCACAGCAAAACCTGTCGTCCAGAACTGAACAATAACTTCTGTAACCTGGGGTTGGGCAGCAGGCTCTTTGATACGAGATATAATAGACAAGCCAATGATACAAGATTTAACACCAAGCCCAGTTGCACAAGATGTACCAGTAATAGCTTCCATGCGGGACATACTGACAAACACAATCGGGGAGGACTTAACAGCAAGCCTTATGAAACAGGACTGACTCGCAAGTCCTACACCACGGAATTTATCCCTAGATCCCACTACACAGGATATACCAATAAATTCTATGATACCGGAATTGCTGTTAAAGACAACAGAACAGGATCCAGCAGAAAATGCCTTGCACTAGGACCTCTACACAACTTACCTGGCACAGGACTTTCTGGAAAATTCTGTGACTCAGGGCACACCAGCAAACTCTTTGACACTGAACGTACCACCAGATCCCATGAGGCAGACCTTTCCAGAATATCTTTTGAGACTGGCTGTATCAGCAGACTCTGTGACACAGGACTTTCCAGAAGACTCTACGGCAATGAGTACAGGTCCCTCGATATGGGAACTATCGAGGACACGAGTGCTTCCAGAAAAAGCTTTGGTGCCAATAAGTCCCTTGACACAGGACATAACAGCAGTCTTTATCATACAAGTCCTTCCATAAAACCCCCTGACTCAAAATGTACAAACAGGTCCTTTCATATGGGAACTATTAGCAGTCTCTATGACACAAGTGTTTCCAGAAAATCCTTTGACACTGGGCATTTCAGCAAACCCCATGAGACAGGCCTTTCCACAAAATCTCTGGAGACAGGAATTATCAGCAGTCTCTACAACACAGGTCGTATCAGCAATGTCTGTGACACTGCGCATACCAACATGTCCCTCAACACAGGACACTCCAGCAATCTCCATGAAACAGGACTTTCTGGAAAATCTTACAAGGAAGGACCTACCAACAAACTCTATGAAACTGGATGTACCAGCAAACTTCATAAGACAGATCTTCGCTGCAAACACTATGATGTAGGATGTACTGCCATGCATAATGTGGGATTGGGTAGCAGACTTCCTGATAAAGGACCTATCTATACGCCCTCTGGTCAGGAACGAAGCAGTAGATTATCTGACAGCATTGCTGCCAACAGCACTGAATATAAGGATCAACCTTGCAGAGCAAATGACAAAAAACCTTCAACAGTAATTACAGTGCAGGATTTATCAGCAAACCTTGTGACAGTTGTTCATATGAATTAGAAATTAGCAGTGGACATTGTGACACCAAAGGTAATGGCAGAATATATAATGCAAAATCTGACTGTATCTGTCTGAACAGCTAACAATACCATACAGTACCAAGAAGCAGATTTTATGGATCACCTGTCACCAGCAGACAATATAATACAGGGCAGAACAAAAGAGCTTTTGATACTTCTGATACTCTTAGACATTATCACAATGATAACAACATGAGTACTACTTGCAGTACATGTGAAAGAGAAGTCTCCACCAATGATCAATGTGGATTTTATAGAAGGAATCTGTCCAACATTCCTTGTGATGGGAATGCTTTCTGTGAAAAAAATATCTCCAGCTGTTTCGATGAGGGCCCCTCTGGTACGTACTATGATCGATATTCCCCCAACAGATCTTGGGATAAGAATGAAGCCAGGGCACTTTATGATGGAACTATCTCATGGACACCTTATGATATATATTCTTCCACCAAAGTTTGGGATTGGCATGACACCGGCTCACCTTATGATGATGCTGATAGTTTCTGTAGCTCTTGGGATGAAAATATGAATGAACCATCTTGTGAAAGAAATTCCCTCTGTCAATGTTAGGATGAGAATCTCATCAGCCCATCTTCTAAAAGAGATGTCACCGAAAGGCCATACAACATGGGATCCAACAGCAGTGCTCCTGAATCAAGAAACAGCAACATATTTGTTAGTCTATGTATTTCCAATGCACTGGAGGTGTTAAAACACAATGTGACACTGGAGCCTACTCCACACCTATGATGTAGAAGCTAACTGCACATTGTGCAATACTGATGTCAGGACAAGACCTGGTGGTTCAAGAACTTGCCCTAGAGCCTCTGACTGGAAGGAAGTCTGCAGTTTAGGGACACGTAACTACATTCCACAATCAAAGACAGAACAATTGTCTGGACATTTTTGGAACAGAATTGCCAGCATACACAGAAAAGGGGTATTACTTGCCACTATATGCAAAGGAAATGTCACAGGGAACCACAGAGAAAGGACAGAGCTCTGTTCACAACCATTCAGAGATATAGTAGGTACTACATCATCTCCCCGAGCTATGATTTCCCTGCTCGCAGTCTTTCTGGTTCCTCCATGATCTTGTAATAAAACATGGAATGGCTTTGCAAATACCAATGGAGTGTTTGTGTCTTTCATAAAATATGGAGTAGAAGTTATCCAATTCAACAGCAAACACTAGAAGTAATAGTAATGCTCAGTCCAGACCTATCGGTATTGATAGTAGGCTGTGTAAATGGTAGTGGTGAATGATGGTGTAATATCAGTCTCAATTATCTCAGCTGTGGCTAGTGGATTCAAACATGGTCCCTGCTGTTCAGCCACTCAGACTGAAGCAGGTCTGGGTCTTATGAGTCTGGAACAAGATTTTGGATGGCACATTTGAGAGTTTTGTCCACAGCTGGGCTCTATACGGCTTCCAACAGTGGGCAAATTCTCATGGATTTTCAAGGTTCATGCTGGTTGGTTATGAGGAGGAGACCTGAAACAGCTTCTCAGACCCAACAATTTCAGCCCCTGTAGCTTAAAAAGCAAAGAGAAATACTGATTCATTTTAATTATTTTAATTTTGTTTATAACTTTTAATTAATTCTGTTTTGTTTACTAATTTTTTCTAATAACAAAATAATTATGTCAATGTTGATAGTTTTGAAATAACTCTGAATTCCAGTGATCGATATAAAATAGGTGCTGGAAACCTTCAGCTCATCAGGCAACGTCTGCGGAAAAAGAAAGAGACCTTTGCTTAAAAACGTTTGTTTCACTTTCCACAGATGTTGCCTGACCAGCTGTAGGCTTCCAGCATTTCCCACTTCCATTTCAGATTTCCAACATCTGCCATCGTTTTGATCTTTATTAATGTCAGTGAGAGCTTTGGCAGAGGGTAGAGTTTCACCTCAGCTTTTCCTGTTCAGTTGTTCTGTGGACAGGGCCTTTGGCCCGAGGTCCAGTTACCACTGGAACCTGATCTCTGGATACAGATTGCCAGTGACATAGTCCCCTCATTTCTGGCCCAAAAAATGCAGGTGTGAAGAACCACAACTGGTGACTCTGAGCCGTGGGCTCAATACAGTGTGAGTCAGCCTATGTAACATGGATGTAACAGACAGCATAAAAGGCATTGCCAATGGGTTAAATTTTATGATAATTATCAATAGCTTATAGATACAAGCACCATGCAGATATGAATGCTAGTTTGTGCAATTTATCTAGACTTCTTCCAACATGCAGAAAATGGACAAGAAATGAAGGAATTATTCCCCTGAGGGGAGAGTACTTGCTTAATCTCAAAATACTTGGTCTGTTCAGTATCCACTATGTTTAGATGTTTCTCTGATAAGTACATTCAATAAAAAAAACAGCATGGTACAATAAGTCATCAGAAAAGCATAAGCAACTACAAACTCATGTTTGACTTTCCAAACGATTTCATTTGGCCTACATTTGGAATACGCAGAATACTCATGGAGAAATCTGTGGAAACATTTCAGAAGAAGCTTCTACAAAGGAAGTCACAAGAGAATGGGAAACACTTTTTTCCTGCATACCACTTTTCAGGTATACCATTTTGGATACTGTTGAGGGGATGACAGAGCAGAGGAAAGCCACCTATAGGTCTCTGGCACTGAGTCTGGATCTGTGGCTCAGAAGGGAAGGGGGAAAAGAAGCAAGCTGTAGTGACAGAGGATTCAAAGGTCAGAGGAACATGCAGGAGGTTCTGTGGACGCGAACACGATTCCTAGATGTATGTAATCTTCCAGGTGCCAGGGACAGAGACATCTCAGAACCAGTTCACAGCATTCTTAAGTCTACATTGGTACCAATGACATGGGTAGGAATGGTGATGAGGTCCTGTAAAATGAGTTCAGGGAGTTAGGAGCTAAGTTAAAGGACAGGACCTCCAGGGTTGCGATCTCAGGATTGCTATCCATGACACATGCTAATGCGGCCAGAAACAGGAAGATAATACATTTTAACGCATGACTAAGGAGATGATGCAGGAGGGAGAGCTTGAGAATTTTAGATTATTGGGCTCTCTTCCAGGGAAGATAGGACCTGTATAGGTAGGACGGTTTGCACTTGAACTGAAGGGGGACTAATATCCTTGTAGAAAGATTTGCTGAAGCAGCAGCTGGAGGGGTTTAAACTAGAATTGCAGGAGGATGGGATCTAGAGTGCAAGAGAAAATAGTGGAGTGGTTGTGGGGAAGGATGTTGTTAAGCCTATATACAACTCAGTAATCAAAAGATTAAGCATGGTGAGACTAATGTTCTGAGTTCTGTGTATTTTAATGCAAGGAGTATTATAGGAAAGGTAGATGAACTCAGGGCATGGATCAGCATGTGGAATTATGACATTGTAGCCATTAATGAGACTTGGTTGCAAGAGGGACAGGACTAGCAGCTCAGTATTCCGGGGTTATGTTGTTTTAGACATGATAGAATGGGAGGGATTAACGAGGGAAGAGTGCCATTACTAGTCAGGGAAAATGTCATGGCAATGCTCAGACAGGACAGACCAGAGAACTCGTCTACTGAGTTTCTATGGTGGAACTGAGGAATAAAAAAGAGGAATAAAGTGGGATTATTTTATAGACCACACAATCATCACTGGGATTTAGAGGACCAAATCTGCAGAGATTGCAGACTGTTGCAAAAAATATAAGCTTGTGATAGCAACACACACAAAATGCTGGCCTCTGTCCTGACGAAGGGTCTCAGCCCGAAATGTCGACAGGTGCTTCTCCCTATAGATGCTGCCTGGCCTGCTGTGTTCCACCAGCATTTTGTGTGTGTTGTTTGAATTTCCAGCATCTGCAGATTTCCTCATGTTAGCTTGTGATAGCAGGTGATTTTAACTTTCCACATATTGATTGGGACTCCCATACTGTAGAAGTGCTGGATGAGGTAGTTTGTTAAATATGTTTAGGAAAGTTTCCTTAATCAGTACATGGAGGTCCCAACTATTAGGAAATGAGACATGGCAGGTGACAGAAGTGTGTGTAGGGGAGCATCTGTAAATTCTTAAAGGCGTTCTACTTTCTATTTCAAAATAACTTTATATCAAATTGTCACTTCCAAACATTTCTCAGTTACAATACTACTGAATATATTTCACACACAAGTTATACACTCAGAACAGTAAAAGTGTTTTGACTCACCAAATTTAACAGAACTACTGCCCAGTTACACGGTAGAGATCTTGGACACTCGTCTCTGCTGATATTGTCTTGGTATAGCTGCTGCTTGTTATAGTCGTAGCTTCAATAAACATTTTATCGATATCGTCTCTCCTCCAGGGGTTTCACCCCAAGGTTTTCAAGTAAGTAGGGTAGAGATACACACTACTAATTGCACTTTTAACAGTTTATGTCTTTAGTTTCTAACAGTTTGCTGCATTTCTCTCACCTGCCCGCACTTGCCTCAGCCAAGTCCTATTCTCGCATAGCTTCTTTTTTCCCCAAGTGTTTTTTTTTAAAATACAGTAAACCTCGTTTTCATCCCTCCACAGGTGAAGTTTTCTAATATTACATCTTTGGCTTTAATTAACCTGGGTTACAGATAGGTCTAGTTCTCGGGTTGAGATTCTAATTTGGAGAAAGGCCAGCTTTGATGGTATCAGAAAGGAACCGATGAGTGTTGTTTTCAGGTAAAGATGTGTTTGGTACGTAGGTGGCTGTAAAAACTGAAGCTTTGAGAGTACAGAGTTTGTATGTTCCTGTCAGAATAAAAGTCAAGGATAAGTTTAAGGAACCTTAGTTTTCGAGAGATATTGAGCCCCTGGTTAAGAAGAAGGAGATGCATAACAGGTGCAAAGAAGGAACAAATGAGGTATTTGAAGAGTATAAGAAAGGCAACACTTAAGAAGGAAATCAAGAGGCTACAAGAAAGAATAAGTTTGCCCTGGCAGACAAGGTGAAGGAGAATCCCAAGGGCTTCTACAGACATATTAAGAGCAAAAGGACAAGTGACGAAATTGGTCCACTGAGAGATCAGAGTGGTAATCTATGCAAAAGTTTCAAAGGTACATTTAATGTCAGAGAAATGTATATAAGATACATCCTGAAAACCTTTTTCTTCGCAACCATCCATGAAAACAGTGGGGTGCCCCACAGAATGAATGACAGTTAAATGTTAGAACCCCAAAGCCTCCCTCCAGCTCCCCCCTTCCACGCATAAGCAGCAACAAAGCAATAATCCCCCTCCCCACCAGCAGACTACCCGTCACCCAGTAATTTGACATACCACAGGCTCGCTCTCTCTCTCTTGAATAAGGGAAAAAGTGATGTCCCCGTTTCACAGCGAGATGGGAGATGTAACAAAATAACTCGCTGATTTATGCTGTTAAAAGTCTGTCGCATCGCCTTTTCCAAGCTTTGTGCCCAAAGAACTCGGGTTTCTGGGCACACAGCCAGCTCGCTGCTTTCCATCTTCCGTGTACTGTACTCCCACGACACACCAGATTCCAACCTCGAGTCCGTCTGCCCCCAGAGCCACGAACTCCCAAAACTCTGAAGGCACTCATGTCCTTGGTATATCGAATAGAAGTCAGTCGTGAGACCCTGAAAGTGGGTCCCATTCCCGCAAAGAACCGAAGTCAGTGTGTAACTCCAGATCAAGGTCTTCTAAAGGACCCTGAAAGGGAAAAATAGAAATATTAAAGATAGAAAATAGAGCTGTTTCCGAAGATGCAAGCAAAGGACGTTAGGCACCATCATCTCCTAAGCTCCTCTTCGAGCTGAAAGAGATGGGGGAGAACTGAAATTGTTGTATTGCATCTGTATTTACTCGGGAGATGGACACAGAGTCCACAGAAGTGAGGCAAAAGAGTAGTGAGGTCTTGAACCGTATAGAGCAGACAACCCTAATAGGCGGACCGTGGGCCAGATCCAGACCGCGAGAACCAAATGTCTGGACCCATTGGCACTTACGTGAACACACCCGCCATAACATGTAAATAAAGCGCGTGCTGCTCTAATTTATTTTAACCTCATCCCACACCGTACACTTGACCTATGCCCCGGTAGAGCACGTGACATTCACGGGAGAAAGTTGCATTTTCCACGTCTACGCAGGACATGCAGGACGATCCAGTGATGAAGGATTTCGTGACGAGCCTGGCAGAAAACTTCAGGGAACGATTTGAAAGCTCCCCTAAACTCTCAGGTGACATCCTCCTCTTCCTGAGACAGCCGTTCTCCGTTTCAGGTGTGTGTGTGTGTGTGTGTGTGTGTGTGTGTGTGTGTGTGTGTGTGTGTGTGTGTGTGTGTGTGTGTGTGTGTGTGTGTGTGTGTGTGTGTGTGTGTGTGTGTGTGTGTGTGTGTGTGTGTGTGTGTGTGTGTGTGTGTGTGTGTGTGTGTGTGTGTGTGTGTGTGTCTGTTTAAGTGCCAGATGAGTTCTCAATGTCTTGTGACAGCTAGAATCTTAATTAAATGGTTGGCTTTGGACTTATTTTGTTTCAAGAGTGCATTTTTTTTTTCTTGTGTAACCCACAACACAGGCTTTGAGAATCCCAGGCCTAAATTATTACTACTACCACTACTACTAAATAATAATAATAGTGGTAATAGCAGCAACAACAACATCTGCCCATAAAACAACTTAATGGTGCAATGAAAAAAAAACCCTGGACGTTTTGGCCCTTGGCTTGGTATGCTTGACGTAATTTGGCCCTTGTGGAAAACTAATTGGGGAACCCTGGTATAGAGATTACAGAGGAAGTGATGTTCGCTGTCTTGACGCAAATTAGGGTGGATAAATCCCTATGGTCTGATAAGGTGTTTCATCGGATCTTGTGGGAGGCTAAAGCAGCTTTTGGTGTCGTGGCATCTGCACTGGACTTCGAGGGGAGTGGTCCCAGGTTTGAATCTTTGCACACATTGCACCTGTGCTGGGTTGAGCATTGAGCTAGCAACTCAGCCTCATAAGAAGAACAGACAAATACTGAAGAAACGGCAAGGTTGCTGCACGATGCACTACAAGGCACAGAGAAGAACTAACTAATTTGTGGGAGTCTAGTACAGAAAACGCAGGCTCCCTCACAGAGATATTTAAAACATCCTTAGCAACAGGTGATGTGCTTGAAGATTGGAGGATAGCTAATGTTGTTCCATTGTTTGAGAAAGGCTCTAAAAATAAACTAGGAAATTACACTGGACAACAAAGATTTTGCTTCCTGAATACATTTAGGTGTATCTTATGAATTTTGGGCTACTGATCAAGAAAATCACCATGAAATTACCCTATCACGCACCATTTTTAAAAATAAACTTATGTTTATTATTTCAATTCATAATTCAAGTCAATTAAAATGTTGCCTACAATGTAAGCTGGAAAGTTTCCTATGTTGTCCAGGCACACTTGGGCCTGCTTAGGCGGTGTGGCCGCTGCATGGCAGGACAGGTTTTAGTAATAATTATTGGGTTCAGGACTGTAAGGATGGAATTTGCTATCACCAGGCACAAAAATTTCTATGAAGGGTTTTGATATTTGAGACAGATTCTTCCCAGAATAACTGATGCCAAGATAAAGGAAAGAATTTTTTGTTGGTCCACAAATCAAACAGGTCATCAATGACAGGCAATTTGAAGAATTTCTAGTGGGACCAGAGAAAATCACATGGAAGGCATTCAAGGAAGTTGTTGAAATTTTTCTCGGCATCTGCAGAGCACCAAACTACATGCAGTTGGTTGAAAGCATGCTTCAAGCATATAAAACCATAAAATGCAACATGTCACTAAAGATTCATATTCTGCATTCCCATTTAGACTTCTTCCCTGCAAATCTTGGTGTTGTTAGTGAAGAGCATGGAGAAAGGTTTCACCAGGACATTGTGGTCATGGAGGAAAGATACCAGGGCAACTGGAATCCATCAATGCTGACGAATTATTGTTGGACACTTAAGCGAGAAGCCTCAGACACTGAGTACAAATGAAAACCATTAACAAAATATTTTTAACTTAGTTGAACTATTGCAAAGCATCAGCACCATTATGCAAATACATACATTATATTCAATAAAAGTTAATTTGTTGTTTCTCCAAATTCCTACTTGATACAAGTATTCTGAAATTATATTTGTTCATCTTCAAGCAATCCATCATTAACAAAAAAAAAATACTGAGGAAACAACACTTTTGAAAAAATTTGTTGTCCAGTGGTTGGCGAACCTGATGTCAGTTGTGGGTATATTAGGATCAGATATTTTTGTATTTGTATAGACAGGGACTGATTAGGGATAGTCAACATGGATTTATGTGTATCTTACCAATCCTATAGACTTTCTTGAAGAAGTTAGCAGGAAAATTGATGAAGGTATTGTGGTGGATGCTGTCTGCACGGACTTCAGCAAAGCATTTGACAAGGTCCTGCATGGGAGGTTAGTCAAGAAGGCTCAGTCACTCAGCATTCAGGATGAGGTAGTAAATTGGATTGGAAACCTGCTTCACAGAAGAAGCCAGAGAGTGATAGTAGATGGTTGTCTCTCTGACTGGAGATCTGTGACTAGTGGAGTGCCACAGGGATCAGTGCTGGTTCTGTTGTTGTTCGCCATCTACTGCATTGTAAATTTAATCTACAGTCTATATTCAGATTTGAAGATTGGTGGCTGAAATTAGTTGTTATATGCGCTAACCCCCAAAATCCCCCAAACAGTCCCACTTGTTGGCCCTCCTGGACAAAAATAAATTTGTACCAGGAGAGGCCAACCTTTAGGAGAATCTAGGGTAGTGTAGTAAGAATGCCCGGCCTCAGAATCCCCATTTACTTTATGTGCATCTACATCTACCCTATCATCCCTGATGGCTACCTGCAAAATGCTAAGCAAAGAGATTGTTCTGGAAATTTGAACAACAGTTTTTAAAAATGCAGCTTCATTCTTATGCCTGTTGACTCTTCCCCTGCTGGTTGATTGCTGCTTAATCACATTCCTTGACTTCACCCCTTCATTCTCTGCAAGCTAAAACTCTCTTTTCCAAGGGCACCTGCAAGGTAAATGCATCAGGCTCACAGGCCCTCTCAGTGATGTACAGAAGGGGGTTGGAGTGGTCTCTATTTGAATGGCTGCGAGGGCCTCTCTCCGGTGGTACCCCCTTCTAAACTGTCCTGTCGATCACTGGCCCAACCACTGAAAGGGCCCAGCTCATTTGTATTCGCTCCCTTTCGGGCTGGGGGTGACTGCCTTCAGATGCAATGAGCAATTTCTTCTCTTTCTCAGGCTGCCATGCTATGGCAGTTGTGGAATCTGATGTGTCTATTTTAACTTAAATCCCTCCCCATCTATTTTTCTCAATATCTTTTCTATTCTATGCTATACAACTAATCATCTACCTTCAGCAACCAGCCTTCATTACAGAGTACCACTACCATCACACTCTAGCATACTATTCACGGGTTTCTGTCACACACTTTGTGTCCTCTGCCTTCTCGTTTGCTGTGGGTCTTTTTCCACCAGCTGTGATCATGTCTGGTGTGACGGCTAGTGTTCATCTCTTCTGTTCTCTGTAATTACACTGTTACTGGATACACTTGATCTCCTGCTCTGTCTGTGGGGGCAACAAGAAAGTCAGTCGTACAATTTAACCTGAGTCCAGTGTTTCACTGACTGCCTCACCGAGTCAGCACACAGGCACGAGTGTCATTTGTTAACAGTACCACCTGCGGTCCTATCCATCGGGGAGCAAACCCCGTTTTTTCAGACAGCACCTCACTGCGACCTGGTCACTCGGCTGTGGGGGGACTATCTCCTTTCCCTGCCGCTCTCTCTGAACAGCAATGCACTGCTGTTGTTTTCCTCGGTCCTTCACATCTCCATGTAATTTTACTAAACTGACAGTTGTAGTTTCTTTCTATCCACCTGTAATTTCTGTTCTTGTTCTTCCACTGCCCACCTCACACTGATGCCTGGCCACTCATTCTCTTTCTGGTCCTTACTATCCCCTTTCTGGTGAGCCTTTACTGTAATCACCTCAGGCAGCTGCACTACCTCTAACAGCTCCTGACTGTGATTGACGCCTATGCTTGGGACCTCCTGACATGATTCCCACACATCTCCCTGTCTCTCCACTCTGCTTGTGGCTGCTGTCTCTCTGTGGGCCACGTCAGCTACTTTGCAGGCCGCACATGTTCACTGTACATGTCTTGCCCATGTTATTTCTCTATTTCCTGAGTCTATGATGGCACCTGCCTTACTCAGTGTGTCAATCTCCAGGATAGAACCTTCATTGATTGGGCACACCTTGAAATCTACAGGAAGCTGCACTCCTTTAACCTCAAGCACCTGGGGCTGACTTCTCTCCGCATTCATTGTTTCGTCTCTTCAGCTGTGTGCAAGGGTAGATCCACAATCGATACTGATGATCCTGTGTTCACTTAAGCTTCTGAGATTGCTGGCCACACGATGGGTTGCAAGAAGGTATCTCAGGCAAGCCCCCAAACGCCTCATGAACAAAGTCACTGGGGGGTAATGCCAGTAGATATGAAGCAGGTTCTTTATTTGACAAAATGAGACTCAGCAGACATCATATTGAGACCCTTTCAGAGGAAGGAGCCTGCTTTACCCAATGCTACATGACATTTCATGTGCTAAAGATGAAAGGACAATTCCATATTTACAATGTATCCGCAATGCTTCCTTTGAACTATACACAAACTTCACACCTCCTACTTCGCACCCACACCACAGACACCCAAGTGAATTTTAATCAACATTGTCTGGTCTTCCCATTAACTGTGATTCACGTCTCTGAGGAACCCATTGTTCAGAGCTCCATTTTAAATTTAATCTACAGTCTATATTCAGATTTGAAGATTGATGGCTGAAGTTAGTTGCTGAAGATGTTTGCTATATGTCCTAACCCTAAAAACACCCCAACGGTTATGAAGGACTATGGTCTGGGTGCAGGTCAATGGAACTAGGCAGAATAATAGTTTGGCATGGACTAGATGGGCTGATGGGCCTGTTTCTGTGACTCTATGACTCTATGATTGTAATTACAGCCTCAATGCTGGAGGATTGTTCTAGAAGAAGATGCCTGATGTTTAATTGTTCTGTTGGTAGACTTATGGTTTGTTGAGAAAGCAAAGCAACAACATGTCCTTAGTGCCTCAAGGTATCTGCTGTAAAAACAAGTCAAGCCCCAGGAGCACACAGGAACAAACACAAGGAAATCTGCAGATGCTGGAAATTCAAACAACACACACAAAATGCTGGTGGAACACAGCAGGTCAGGCAGCATCTATAGGGAGAAGCACTGTCGACGTTTCGGGCCGAGACACTTCGTCAAGACTAACTGAAAGGAGAGATAGTAAGAGATTTGAAAGTAGTGGGTGGAGGGGGAAATGCAAAATGATAGGAGGAGACAGGAGGGGGTGGGATGAAGCTAAGAGCTGGAAAGGTGATTGGCGAAAGTGATACAGAGCTAGAGAAGGGAAAGGATCATGGGACGGGAGGCCTCGGGAGAAAGAAAGGGGGGGGGGGAGCACCAGAGGGAGATGGAGAACAGGCAGGGTGATGGGCAGAGAGAGAGAGAAAAAAAACAACTAAATATGTCAGGGATGGGGTAAGAAGGGGAGGAGGAGCATTAACAGAAGTTATAGAAGTCAATGTTCATGCCATCAGGTTGGAGGCTACCCAGCTGGTATATAAGGTGTTGTTCCTCCAACCTGGGTGTGGATTCATCTTGACAGTAGAGGAGGCCATGGATAGACATATCAGAATGGGAATAGGACGTGGAATTAAAATGTGTGGCCACTGGGAGATCCTGCTTTCTCTGGCAGACAGAGTGTAGTGTTCAACGAAATGGTCTCCCAGTCTGCGTTAGGTCTCACCAATATATAAAAGGCCACAATGGGAGCACCGGATGCAGTATACCACACCAGTCGACTCACAGGTGAAGTGTCGCCTCACCTGGAAGAACTGTCTGGGGCCCTGAATGGTGGTGAGGGAGGAAGTGTAAGGGCAGGTGTAGCACTTGTTCCGCTTACAAGGATAAGTGCCAGGAGGGAGATCGGTGGGAAGGGATGGGAGGGGGGGGGGGGGACGAGTGGACAAGGAAGTGGCATAGGGAGCAATCCCTACGGAAAACAGAAAGGGGGGGGGGAGGAAAAGATGTGCTTGGTAGTGGGATCCCATTGGAGGTGGCGGAAGTTGTGGAGAATTATATGTTGTATACAGGAAGTTAGGAATCATGGCACCTCAGTGGATTGTGTGTTCTGACCCAGGTTTTAGGGCTTCATCTCCAAATGATCTTTACTTCAGATAATCAAAGCATATGCTGTCATACTGAAGGCAAGGGTAAATTTTTATGTCTGCTGTAATTCCATGGTTTCTACAACAACCTTTTATTATTGGAAAGAGGTTGTTTGGTCATTATTTTGTGGATATTCACTCCCATGCTTTCATGTCCTTCAGTGAATTTATTTGAATTTTTGAGGAGTTCTGATCTAGAGGTGAAATGTTCCAATGACGTGAATGAATTACAACCAGTTGCTTTTGTACAGCATGTTGCCTCTTTCTTCCTCTTTTTCTCATTTCCATTCAGGGAAAGGTGCAATGGCACTGGTTTAGGTGGTGAATTGTTAGAGCAGGATTGTAGCCGGAAAAACTCACAAGGTCAAACTGTGTATAGTTTTTCTGTGGCCCCAAAGTGTTGTCTAGAAAACACAAACCTATTGTGGATGCTGAGTTATGAAACTCCACTACTTACTGCTGTGTGTCATATAAAGCAAATGTCAATTAATTTTCTTAGAGGTGTAATGTTTTTGAAAATCAACAATTTCAGGAAAGATTGCTTGATTTGATCTTTGCACAAAAAAATCCACTGTGATGAAAATTATTTTCTCCTTGCAGGATCCTACAACTGGCAACTCAGTCCAGCATGAAACGTTGACTGTTTATTCCTTTCCATAAATGCTGTCTGACTTGCTGAGTTCCTCCAGCATTTTGTGTGTGTACTCTGGATTTCTAGAATCTGCAGAACCTCTTGAGTTTATTCTATTATTCCTGTGTTATCTGTGGATTCACAATCCACATAACATCCTCTTTGTTTTTCTCTTCTATTTTGCTTTCTGAAAATGCTGCACTTGTTTGGAATGTAATTATTGACTAGAATTTGTAACATCTGTCTGTTGATCGAAAAATCTGACTAATGGATTGATAACCCTTGATTCCAAATTACCTGAAGGAAATTTGTTTCTTTCAGACTGGGGATTTGGACTATTGATTAAAGTCTATAGTTTTGTTGAAACAAATGTGGCCACAATTCCTACTGTACTTGGTGCAGTTAGTTTGGCAGTCCAATTGCACATTATTATTGTTTCACAACATCATTCCTTACTAGTCACATCACCAGAACATGGGATTAGTATCGACAGACATGTGACAACCATTTTGAGCTAATTTTCTCATTTATCACATCATCTACATACCTCTTGGTTACAAAAATAACTTTACATCTGCATATTTTACCCTCACTTTCTTTGTAGCCTAGAGCAAAGAAAAAACATCAGAAATAGAAGCAGAGTTTTTTTTTGGCTCTGATACTTGATTCCCCTTTACCACCGTGTTACTACCCCAAATAATCCCTTGACATCCCTTAACTCCCTTGATACATAAAATCTTCTGAGCTTTAAGTTATGACCTCTTTCTTTTAAATAACATATATCCAGAAACATTGCTTTTTGTTCATCCTGTAATAGACCTTATCTTTCAGGGGATCATCTAAGTGACAGTTCCCCAACCAAAATGAGAATTATTAATTGAGATTAACTGGCTACTTCTGTTTATCAGATGCTTAATCTTCTTTAATATATCTCACATTTAAATTGTTTGCCATTAAGAGAAAATTTGTAGACTAGAATTACAACTTCATCTGAAGGCAACGGTATTAGTTCATTGCATAACAGATTTTTAATCCACTACCGAATAATTCCAGGCACTACAGCACAAGATTCTCAAGATCACAGAATAGACCCTGGCAGTTTTGATTTAATGAGTTACTTTCAGTCAACTTCCCACTTCCTGTCCTTCGGCAAAGTACTGAAGCACTTGAAATGAGGAAGAAATCATGTTCTGAAGATTGTGGCTTATCCATGCAAACAATTTTGGGTTGCAAATTGTTTTAGATGTCCTGAAAACAATTTCACATTCATAAAACTATGCCCAATCATTTTAAGATTCTCTAAGTGCCCTGTTACCATATTCTATCACCCACACTAGGCTTTAAACTTCCATATTCCATTCCAAGAACTGATGCCCCAGCCCTCTGTATTAGAATATAGAACATACAGGAGTACAGAACTGGCTTTTCTGACAACAGTGTTGTACCAGACTTTTAACCTACTCCAAGATCAGTCCAACATTTTCCCTTCATAATGGCTGTGAAGATGGCACTGGTGATATCCAGTGATGATTTGTTGGCAGCTCACAAAACTACTTGGATACTCACCTTCTGAAATGTTATTTCTGCAATCTGCAGCCTGTAATTTCCCATAAAGAAACACACTTTTGAACCATCTAATGCACTAATGATTTTATCATGTCATGAAGGACTAGGTGAACCTGACTCTCCAGAACACAAGTACAGCACCTTGAAGCGACCAGAAAGTGTACAAGATGAGTAAGCACAAGTAAGGCTGAAGCAACAGGGAACATGACCACTGCTACCTAGCATCTTATTGGCTGATGTACAGTACAGTCATTAGACAGGAAGTAGATGACCTAAGGGTGATATTTCTCTATCAGAGAGAAATAAAGGATTACTTTGCACACTGTTTCACTGAGACATGGCTCACTCCTGACATTGCGGACACCAAGCTTCAGCATGAGGTGTTCTCAATCCACCTGATAGACCTGAGGCATGAGACAAGGGTAGAGATGGCAGCGTCTGCTTCATACGTGATGGTGCTCGGGGTGCGGTGGTCTTATCCTACTCTTGTTCTCCTGACCTGAAAAATCTAATAATTAAGTACTGACCATTCCAAATTCAAAGCAGTTTTATTATCAAAGTACATATATGTCACCATATACACCCCTGAGATCCATTTTCTTGTGAGAATACTCAATAAATCTATAGAATAATAACCATAGCAGAATCAATGAAACATGACCCAACTAGGGTGTTCAACCAGAGTGCAGAAAACAACAAATTGTGCAAAAAAATTGAAATTAATAAATGAGCAATAAATATTGAAACATAAGATGAAGGGTCCTTGAAAGTGAGTCCATAGGTTGTGGGAACATTTCCAATGGTGGGGCAAGTGAAGTTGAGTGAAGTTACCCCCTTTGGTTCAAGAGCCTGAATGGTAATAATTGTTTCTGAACCTGTTGGCATGAGTCCTGAGGCTCTCGTACATTCAACCTCCCCAAAATCTAGGTGTCCTAATTGGATGGGGTACAATGCTCCTATCTCTTATCTTCAACAGTAACCCAAACAAGCAGCGCACACAGAACAGAACAGCGTTCTGGAGAAAAAAGTACGAACCATCTGAACCAGACCAGGCCATCACATAAGTTTCACAAGTAAACCCTGTGGCTTACACCTTGCAGCTCCCCAAGACCCTCAAGATCAACCCCACTTTCTAGTTTCCAAATTAAAACCTGTAAACACCAGTCCTTTAGCCCCACCACCATTAGTCCCTCTGCCACCCAGGTTTGTTGATGGGGAACAGGTCTTCTCGCTAAAATGAATTCTGGATTCCAGAGCTGTTCAGGGTGTTCACAAATTCCTTGTGGACTGGAAGGATTGGACTCAAGGAGCAGTACTAGGTTCCAAAAAGGGACATTTTGGATCTAGCTCTCATCAATGACTACGATCATTGTCTCTCTGAGTAGCCAGGGCCATCAGGAGTCAGCTGTAGGGGAGGGGGTCCTGTTATGACTCACACCGGACTGCATCAGCCTCCAGGATTTAGACGCTCTAACTCTCCCACGGCTCCTTTAAAGATTCAGGCCTGCCACGCTAATTTGGTGGCCATGTTTTGACACCAGCATTTTAAGATTTAAACAGCACCTCAACTGAGGTTCAATACTCAGTCATCAGCTCAACTTTGGTTTCTTGTCTAGCATCTAATTTAGAACCCTGTCTTTGTTTCAGTCTTGTATCATATCCCGATTTTAGTCTCTAATACTCCAGCACTTGGCAAGGTGGTGCCAGAAAACAACAATTCCTTGAGCAACACCTTCCAGATAGCCAATCTCTATACCTATTTCACTTTTTCTATGCCTTCTGCTTGTTCTTTTTGTCTTGACTGTGTTTTGGAGACTCCTGGAGCCGTGACGTGCAGTTTGGAGTTTGATTGAATGAACTAGCCATTTTTCTTTTCATGCTGGCATGGGGGTTGATGTCATTTCTTTCAAAGACTTCTGTGGTTTTTCTGTATTTCATGGCTATCTGGAGAAGACAAATATCAGTGTTGTATTGTAAAATGCATACTTTGACAATAAAATGAATCTTTGTACCTTTTAACCTAACCATCCTTGCCCAGGTCTTTCATCACATTCACATCCTTGCCAACGACTTCAATCAGGCAAGCTTGAAGAAATCTCTGGCCAGCTACCATCACAGCACATCACTTGTATCACCAGAGGGCCAAAAACATTCAACTCCTGCTACACTACCACTAAGAATGCCTACTATCCCTTTTCTCGATCAAATTCACCACCCTTTGGCTAAAGAAATTTCTCCACATCTGTTTTGAATGGGCATCCCTCTATCCTGAGGCTGTGCCCTCTTGTCCTAGACTCTCCCACCATGGCAAACATCCTTTCCATATCTACTCTGTCTAGGCCTTTTGACATCCAAATGGTTTCAATGGGATCCCCTTTCATCCTTCTACATTCCAGTGATTACAGACCCAGAGCCATCAAACAGTCATTGTATGATGACCCTTTCATTCCTGGAATCATCCTTGTGAACCTCCTCTGGACCCCCTCCAATGCCAGCGTGTCTCTTCTAAGATGAGGAGCCCAAAACTGTTCACAATACTCAAGGTGAGGCTTCACCAGTGCCTTATAAAGCCTCAGTATCACATCCCTGCTCTTGTATTCCAGACCTCTTGAAATGAATGGCATTTGCCTTCCTCACCACTGACTCAACCTGAAAGGTAACCTTTAGGGTGTTCTGCACAAGGACTCCCAAGTCCCCTTGCATCTCAGATTTTTGGGTTTTCTCCCTGTTTAGAAAATAGTTCGCACATTTATTTCTTTCACCAAAGTGCATGACCATGTATTTTCCAACATTATATTTCATTTGCCACTTCCTTGCCCATTCTCCTAATGTCTAAATCCTTCTGCATCCTACCTGTTTCCTCATCACTACCTGCCCCTCCACCATTCTTTATATCACCTGCAAACTTGGCAACAAAGCCATCTATTTCATCATCTAAATAATTTATATACAGCATAAAAAGTGGTCCCAACACTGACCCCTGCGGAACACCACTAGTCACTGGCAACCAACCAGACAAGGATCGTTTTATTTCCATTCACTGCCTTCTTCTAATCAGCCAGTGCTCTAACCATGTTAGTAACATTCCTGTAATACCATGGGCTCTTAACTTGGTAAGCAGACTCGTGTGGCACCTTGTCAAAGGCCTTATGAAAGTCCAAATATACAACATCCATTACATCCCCTTTATCTATCCTACTTGTAATCTCCTCAAAGAATTCCAACAGGTACATCAGGCAGGATTTTCCCTTAAGGAAACAATGCTGACTTTGTCCTATCCTGTCCTGTGTCACCAAGTATTCCATCATCCCGTCCTTAACAATTGACTCTAACATCTTCCCAACCACTGAAGTCAGTCTAACTGGTCTACAATTTCCTTTCTACTGCCTTCCTTCTTTCTTAAAAAGTGGAGTAACATTTGTAATTTTCCAGTCCTCTGGTACCATTCCAGAGTCCAGTGATTTTTGAAAGATCATTGCTAATGCCACCACAATCTCTAACACTACTTCTTTCAGAACCCTAGGATGGAGTTCATCTAGTCTGAGTGACTTATCTACCCTTAGGTCTTTCAGCTTTTTGAGCCCCTTCTCCCTTGTAATAGTAACTGCACTCATTTCTCTTCCTTCACACCCTTCAACATCTGGCATACTGCTAGTCTCTTCCACAGTGATGCAAAATACTCATTTAGTTCATTTGCCATCTCCTTGTCCCTCATTATTATTTATCCTGCCTCATTTTCTAGCAGTCCTATATCCACTCTCATCTTTTTTTTCATACTTGAAACAGCTTTTACTATCCACTTTGATATTATTTGCTAGCTTGCTTTCATATTTAATCTTTTCCCTTCTAATGATCAGCTAGCTGGAGTTGCTTTCTGTAGGTTTTTAAAAACTTCCCAATCCTCTATCTTCCTACTAATTTTTGCTTTGTTGTATGCCCTCTCTTTTGTTTTCACATTAGCTTTGACTTCCCTTGTTATCCACAGTTGTAATATTTTGCCATTTGAGTATTTCTTCATTTTTGGAATACATGTGTCCTGCACCTTCCTCATTTTCCCCAGAAACGCACACCATTGCTGCTCTGCTGTCATCCCTGCCTGCAGCTCCTTCCAATTTACTTTGGCCAGCTCCTCTCTCATATCACTGGAATTTCCCTTACTCCACTGAAACACTGCTACGTCAGACTTTCTTCCTATCAAATTTCAAGTTGAACTCTATCATATTGTGATCACTGATTCCTAAGGGTTCTTTTACCTTAAGCTCCCTAATCACCTCTGGTTCATTACATAACACCTAATCCAGTATAGCTGATCCCCTAGTAGGTTCAACGACAAACTGCTCCAAGAAGCCATCTCTTAGGCATTCAACAAACTCACTCTCTTGAGATCCATTACCAACCTGATTTTCCCAATCAACCTGCATGTTAAAATTTCCCATAACTACCATAACATTGCCCTTTTGACACGCCTTTTCTATTTCCTGTTGTAATCTGTGGTCCACCTCCCAGCCACTGTTGGGAGGCCTGTATATAACTGCCATCAGAGTCTTTTTACCCTTGCATTTTCTTAACTCAACTCACAAGGATTCAACATCTTCCGATCCTATGTCACATCTTTCTACTGATTAGATGCCATTCTTTACTAGCAGAGCCACACCACCCCCTTCTGCCTACCTTCCTATCCCTCCGCTACAACGTGTAATCTTGGACATTCAGCTCCCAACTACAACCATGCTTCAGTCATGATTCAGTGATGGCCACAACATCATACCTGGCAATCTGCAATAGTGCAACAAGATCATCCACCTTATTTCGTATACTGCACGCATTGAGATACAACACCTTGAGTACCATATTTGCTACCCTTTTTGATTCTGCATCCCCAATTTACTGATCCTCACCCTGTTGGCTGCCACTATGTCCTATCACCTGCCTGTCCTTCCTGACAGTCTGACCGTATGCTATCTTTACTTTTTTACCCTACGTCCTATCCTGAGTCCCATCACTCCGGTTCCCACTCCCCTGCCAAATTAGTTAAAACCCTCCCTAAAAGCTCTAACAAACCTGCCCGCGAGACTATTGATCCCCTTTGGGTTCAGGTGCAACCATCCACTTTTGATCAGGTCATACCTCCACAGAAAAGATCCCAATGATCCAAGATCCTGAAGCTCTACCCCCTGCACCAGTCTCTCAGCTACACATTTATCTGCCAAATCATCCTGTTTCTACCCTCACTATCATGTGGCACAGGCAGCAAACCAGAAATTACTACCCTGGAGGTCCTGCTTCTCAGCTATCTACCTAGCTCTCTAAAATTTCTTTTCAGGACCTCTTTGCTTTTCCTTCTTATGTCATTGGTACTATTACATACCAAGACATCTGACTGCTCTCCCTCCCTCCCCAAAATGCTTGACTGTCATCACTTCCTACAAAGCAAAACCAAGCAACATAAATGACAAAGTTTCACTCCTAAATAAGCACAATATCTTTTATGCTCCCTTTGACCAATAAAACATGGAGGCACCTTCATGAACCCCCACAGACCCCATCGACCCTGTCATTTCAGTCTCTGAGACCGAAGTGAGAACATCCTTCAGAAGAGTGTATCAATTGGTGCATTTGGCCAAGTATTGAAGACCTGTGTTGATCAGCTGGCTGGAGTTGATAACTGACATCTTTATCCTCTCACTAAGGCTGTCCAAGGTATCCAACTTCTTCATGTAGGCTTCCATCATACTGGAGCTCAAGAGAAACATGGTAACCTGCCTCAATGGCGATTCTCCAGTTGCACTTGCATCCACTGTGATGAAGTGCTTCGAGATGTTGGTGATGAAATATAGCAATTCCTGCCTGAGGGGTGATTTGGATTCGCTCTGATTTGCCTACCATTACAACAGGTCAACAGTAGATGCCATTTCATTGGCTCTTCACTCAGCCCTGGACCATCTGGACAATGAAGGTGTATACTGCAGGATGCTCTTCATTGAGTACAGTTCAGCATTTAACACAATCACCCCCTTGAATCTAATGACTAAGCTCCAAGACCTAGGCTTCAATATCTCCTTGTGCAAATGATTCTTCCTTTTCCTCAAATGCAGACCCCAGACAGTTCAGATTGGTAACAACAGCTCCTCCACAATCACCATCAGCACAGGTTCTCCACAAGGCTGTGTGAATAGTCCCTTGCTCTACTCACTTTACACTTACAATTGTGAGGGTAAGTACAGTTCTGATGTCATATTTAAGTTTGCTGATGGCACTACTGTTGTTGGCCAAATCAGAGGTCAGGACATATTGGTGTATAGGAAGGAAATTGAGAATCTGGCTGAATGGTACCACAACAACAACTTCTCACTCATCATCAAAACCAAGAGGCAGATGATTGACTTTAGGAGGAGGAAAACAGTGTGGGGTAGGGTCCACGAGGCAGTGCTCATTAGGGCATCAGAGTTGGAGAGTGTCAGTAACTTTAAATTCCTTGATGTTATCACTTCACAGGATCTGTGCTGGGACCAGCACGTAAGTGCTATCACAAAGATGGCAAGATTGTGCCTCTTTTTTCTTAGAAGCTTGTGTAGATTTGGCATGTGATTTAAAAATCTGACAAACTTCTGCAGATGCAAAGTGACTGGTTGCATCATGGCCGGGTATGCAAAAACCAATGCCCAGGAATGGTGAAACTACAAAATATGGTAGATGCAGCCAGGTTCATCTCAGAAAAAGCACTCCCCACCATTGAACACATCTACAAGGAATAATGTCACAAGAAAGCAGCTTGCGTCATCAGGGAGCACACCATCCAGGCATGGGAAGGAGGTGCAGAAGGTTCTTAGGCCCCATACCACCAAGTTCAGGAACAGTTATTATTCTACAACTACAAGGTTTCTAACCAGCATGGATAACTTCACTCACCTCATTGCTGAACTAACTCCACAACCTATAGATTCACATTCGCTGGCTCTACAACTCGTGTTCTCAGTATTATTTTTTTATTTGAACTGTCTGTCTTCTTTTGCCAATTGGCTGTCAGTCTTTACTTATATACAGTATTTCCTAAATTCTGTTGTAATTCACTATTTTCATATAAATGTCTTCAGGAATCTCAAGGTTGCATATGGTGACATGCACACACAGTGGCCACTTCATTAAGTACACCTGCTCATTAATGCAGATATAAAATCTGCCAATCATGTGGTAGCACCTCAATGCATAAAAGCATGCAGACATGGTCAGGAGGTTCAGTTGTTGTTCAGGAAAAACATCATAGCTTGAGTATCTCAGAAACTGCTTATATTCCTGGGATTTTCAAGCACAACAGTCTCTAGAGTTTACAGAGAACGGTGCAAAAAACAAAAAAAAAAATCCAGTGAGGAGAATTTTGATAGAGGTATGCAAAATTATGAGGGGTAGAGATAGGGTAAATAAATGAAAGCAGGCATTTTCCACTGAGGTTGGGCGAGACTATAACCAGAGGTAATTGATTAAGAGTAAAAGGTAAAATGCTTAAGGGAAGTATGAGGGTGGTGAGAATGTAGATAGAGCTGTCAGCGCAAGTGGTGGATGCGATTTGATTTCACTATTTAAGAGAAGGTTTAGATAGATACATGGATGGGAGGGATATGGAGGGCTATGGTCTGGGTGCAGGTCAATGGGACCAGGCAGTTCAAATGGCTTGGCATAGACTAGATGGGCTGAAGGGCCTGCTTTTGTGTTGTAGTTTTCTTCGACTCTGACACCATGTGAGTGGCAGTTCTATGGGTGAAAATACGTTATTAATGAAAGAGGTCAGAGGAGAACAGCCAGGCAGGTTCAAGCTGACAGGAATGCAACATTAACTCAAATAACCATGCGTTACAACAGTGGCGTGCAGAAGAGCATCTCTGAATGCACTACATGTTAATCCTTGAAGTGCATGGACTACAGTAGAAGACTGCAAACATACACTCAGTAGTCACTTTATTAGTTACAGGAGGTACCTAATTAAGTGGCCTCTGAGTACATGCATTTTGATCATGAATTTACTTTGCCTTTGATTTTTCTTTCATCCATGTGCCTTTCTAAAAATTTCTTAAATGTTTAATGTATCTGGCTCTACCACGACCCTTGGTGGGGTGTGCCACACAGCCACCACTCTCTGACATCCCCCCCTATAATTTCCTCTAATCACTTTAAAATTATATCCTTTCATATTAGCCATATCTGCTCTATGAAAAAGGCACTGGCTGTTCACTTGATCAATGCCTCTTGTCATCTTTTACTCTTCAATCAAGTCACTGATCATCCTCCTTTGCTTCAAAGAGAAAACCCTAGCTCACTAAAACTTTCCTCAAAAGACAAAACTCTCTAATCCAGGCAGCGTCATGGTAAGTCACCTCTGCACCCTTTGTAAAGCTTCCACGTCCTTCCTATAATAAGGTGACTAGTGTTAGACGCAACATTCCAAGTGTGGTCTAGCCAGGGTTTTTTTTTGAGCTGCAACATTACCTTATGGCTCTTGAATACAATCCCTTGACTAATGAAGGCCAACACACAACAAACTTTCTTAGGCAACCTGTCAACTTGCATAGCAACTTTGGGGGATCTGTGGACGTGGACCACAGATGTTTCTGTTCCTCCACACTGCTATGAATCCTGCCATTACCCCTGTACCCTGCCTCTAAATTTGACCCTACAAAGTCTATGGTCTATCGACCATTTCTCAGCCCAGCTCTGAATCCTATGCATGTCCTTTTGTAACCTATGACAACCTCTGCACTATACGCAGCACCACCAGCCTTTGTGTCAACTGAAAACTTACTAACCCATCCGTCCACTTTGTCGTCCAAGTAATTTGTAAAAATGACAAATAGCAGGAGTCCTAGATCTGATCCCAGTGGAACAGCACTGGTCACCGACCTCCAGGTAGAATATGTAACATCTACTACATGCTCTGCCTTCTGTGGGCAAGCTAGTTCTGATTCCACACAGCCAGGTTTCTCAGGATCCCATGCATCCTGATTTTCTGATTGAGCCTACTATCATGGGGAACCTTGTCAAATGCCTTATTAAAATTCAACAGAATCCACATCCACAGCTCCACCTTCATCTAATTTGTTTTGTGACATTCTCAAATAATTCGCTCAGGCTCATGCGGCCAGACCTGTTCCTCATGAGCAACATGTACAACACGCTGGAGGAACTCAGCGGGTTGGGCAGCATCCGTGGAAACGAGCAGTCAACATTTTGGGCCGAGACCCTTCGTCAGGAGTGAGAGGGAGGGGGCAGGGGCCCTATAAAGAAGGTGGGGGGAGGGGGTAGGGGCCCTATAAAGAAGGTGGGGGGAGGGTGGGAAGGTGGGAAGGAGAAGGCTGCTAGGTGCCAGGTGAAAAACCAGAAAGAGGAAAGATCAAGGGGTGGGGGAGGGGAAGCAGGGAGGGGATAGGCAGGAAAGGTGAAGAAGGAATGTAAGGGGAAAGCACTATGGGTAGTAGAAGAAGGCGGAATCATGAGAGAGGTGATAGGCAGCTGGAGGAGGAGGCAGAGTGAAAGTGGGATGGGGAAAGGGAGGGGGAGGGAATTACTGGAAGTCAGAGAATTCAATGTTCATGCCAAGGGGCTGGAGACTACTGGGCCTGAACACCTCCCTCTGCAACTGGATACTGGACTTCCTGATTGGGAGACCTCAGTCAGTCCGGATTGGAAGCAACAAGGCTCTCTTACCACCATTCAGGGCCCCAAACAGTCCTTCCAGGTGAGGCAACACTTCACTTGTGAGTCTGTTGGGGTAATCTATTGCATCCGGTGCTCCCGGTGCAGCCTTCTCTACATCGGCGAGACCCGACGCAGATTGGGGGACCGCTTCGTCGAGCACCTCCGCTCCGTCCGCCACAACAGACAGGATCTCCCGGTTGCCACCCACTTCAACTCTGCTTCACATTCCCATTCTGATATGTCCATACCTGGCCTCCTCTACTGCCATGATGAGGCCAAACTCAGGTTGGAGGAGCAACACCTCATATACCATCTGGGTAGTCTCCATCCCCTTGACATGAACATTGAATTCTCTGACCTCCAGTAATTCCCTCCCCCTCCCTTCCCCCATCCCAGTTTCACTCTGCCTCCTCCTCCAGCTGCCTATCACCTCCCTCATGATTCCGCCTTCTTCTACCACCCATAGTGCTTTCCCCTTGCATTCCTTCTTCACCTTTCTTGACTATCCCCTCCCTCACCCCTTGATCTTTCCTCTTACTGGTTTTTCACCTGGCAACTACCAGCCTTCTCCTTCCCACCCTCCCCCCACCTTCTTTATAGGGCCCCTGCCCCCTCCCTCTTCAGTCCTGACGAAGGGTCTCGGCCCAAAACGTTGACTACTCGTTTCCACAGATGCTGCCCGACCTGCTGAGTTTCTCCAGCGTGTTGTACGTATAGCTTTGACCCCAGCATCTGCAATGTACTTTGTGTTTACTGTTCCTCATAAACCTTTGCTGACTACCCCTAACCAGACTATGCTTCTCCAAATGCTCATAAATCCTGTTCTAAGAATTTTCTCCAATAGTTTGCTCACTACTGACAGAAGACTCAGTTGTTATCCTCAACACCTTCCTTGAACAAAGGATTAGCATTTGGCACCCTCCAGTTTTCTGGTACTACTGCTGTAGCCAGTGAGGACCCAAAGAACATTATTGGGGTCACAGCCCAAAACATCAACTATTTGTTTCCCTCCATTGATGTTGCCTGACTTGTTAATGGTACCTGAACTCTTCCAGCGTTTGTGTGGGTTGCTCAAGATTTCCAGAATCTGCAGCAACTCTTGTGATTATGGTTTGCAGCTGGAATGCCCTGGTTAAGATTTCTACTGCTATGCTATAGGCTATTTCATTTAGTAGTTTTCTGTAAAAGCAGCGTGTCCTGCTGGTAGAATATTTTGGTTTCGGCTAAAGATAAGAAGGCATGTTGTTCAATTTAGGAATGTGGTGTCAGCCAATCAGAGTGGTGGAATTGGGAGAAGGTTCTAGAGAGAGCTTGTTGGAGAGAGATTTGTGACAGACACTGATGGGGTTCATGGTCTTTTGGTGAGAGATGCAGAGAAGAGAAGATTGGGAGAGATGCCCCATAGGATTCAATCCATCAGGAAGACACGATTGCAAGGAGTGCTTTGTGAATCAAGGGAATCCAAAATGAGGAGCTCTACTAGTGATTGGTGATGAGAATTCAGCACCATGAGTAAAGGTTATAGCCAGCTTTTGGAAGAGATTAGCTCCAATGGTCACAAGCACATTTAGACTGGTTTAACTCTAATGATCCCTTTTATTTCTCTCTTTTCTTTCTCTTACTGTTTGATAAAGCTGAAATTACAAACCGTTTGTAGTAAATATTCATCCTTTATAATTTTATTCGGTGTACAATTTGTTATTTTTTGCTGACTGATAACTGAGTATGAACATTATTTACACAGTATTGACACAGCATTCACTAAAGTCGAGGTTTCTTTAATCTGAACTGATCTATTTAAATGAGCCAAGTGAGAGGGTTACATTTTGTGGGGGCTCATCTGGGATTTTGGATGCTGTTCGAATGCTGTTTTAAGATTGATTAAGCAGTTTGTGTGTTTAAGTGTGTGTTTCAACTAGCGTCAGGGTAAGTGATTAAGGTACTTTATTATGGATGCCGCAGGGATTAAGGTTTGATGCGATTCAAAGAGATTATCCATAAATGATGCTTGTGCTCTGAGCAGGATGGATATCCAAAGCACTGATGAACTGCTAATTAGAGTGCTGAGTTCTGTAAGTGTTGGGGAAAGGTACACTGGTTGAATGGTGTTCTGACTATTCAGCTGGTAAGGATGTTGTGTTAGTTCAAATTAGCAGTGACGTGACTGAAGTACGTGCATACAATTGGGGCACCTGCAAAGGGCGAGACATGGAAAGATAGCAACTGGTAAAGAGCCTAGAAGTCCAGCTGCTGAGGTGGTGAGGCCTCTAAAGGCAGAAAACTTGTTGGTCACGTCCATGGACTACATGCAAACGTTAGAAAGCATTTTTGGCATGACGGATGGCCCAGCGGAGCTTACGATGAGGTTCATGCACTCATTCCAGGAGAAAGGGGAAGAAACTTCCCGCCTATAATTTTAGGCTAGAGAGACAGCTACATTGCTTGTGTCATAAAGGGGCCATTCAACTGGCTGAGATCAATCGATTGAGGATGGAGCAATTTGTGAAGGGCGCACTGTCATGCCGAGTAAGAGGATTACATAGCAATCTCTTCTCTTGCTTCCCATAGCAACCTGGGATGCACCGCATCTGGTTCTGGGGGTACACACCATCTGATCTACCCTAATGTTTTTCAGGCGTTCCAACTGATCTTTTTTCTTGATATCTACATGCTCCAGCATATCAGCCTGGTTCCTCTCACGTGAATTCTGAAACAAAATATCCAACTCCAGGCATATATTTCCTCTTCTATTCCTCATTGGTCCTACCCACACTCTACTCATTCCCTGTTCTTCACATATGTGTAGGAAACCTTAGGATTTTTCTTAATTCTATTCACTAAGGCCTTCTTATGCCCCCTTCCAACTCTCCTAAGTTCCTTCTTAAGCTCTTTCCTAGCTGCCTTATTACTCTCCGAGCCATGCCTGATCACTGCTTCCTAAACCTTAAGTAAGATTCTTTCTGCCTCTTGACTAGGTGTTCCATATCTTCGATCAACCATGATTCCTTCACCCTACCATCCTTACCCTGCTTCAGAGAAGGGTAACCTATCCAAAACCCATGCAAGTGCTCCCTAAACAACCTCCACCGTTTGGTCGTGTATTTCCATGAGTACTATCTGCTGCCTATAATTCATAGTCTTTCTACACCATGTCACTATCTTAACACCAACTGTTCCATCTTCTGACCTATCTCTTAGGTTCTCATTCTGTTGAGATTTTAAAATTAATTTAAAATCATATTTTATTAAATCTCAATAGGCATTTAATGTCAAAGAAATGTATATAATATACATCTTGAAATTCTTTTTCTTTGCAAACATCCACAAAACAGAGGAGTGCCCCAAAGAATGAGCGACAGTTAAATGTTGGAAACCCAAAGCCCTCCCCAGCTCCCCTCACCCCTGCATAAGCAACAGCAAGGCAATGATCCCCCCACTCCCCTCCCCCACCAGTAAAAAAGCAACGCCCCCCCTCCACTAAGCACTCAAGCACGCAGCAAAGCATCAAAAAAAAAGAAACAGACTTGCAGTACCACAAAGAGTACTCATTCACTTGGTATTCGACATACCACAGGCTCTTCTCCCTAATAAGGGAAAAAGAGGTGTCTCCATTTCACAGCAAGAGGGGAGACATAACAAAACAACTCGCTGATCTATGGTGTTAAAAGTCTGTTGTGTCGCTTCTTCCGAGCTCTGTGCCCAAAGAACTCGGGTTTCTGGGCACACAGCCAGTTCCCACGGCACACCAGTTTTCTGCAGCAGCACTAACCTCGAGTCCATCTGCCTCCAGAGCAACAAAATCCCAGAACCCTGAAGGTGGGCTAGTCTTCTGGGCCATGTCCTTGGCACTTGACACCCAGTCGTGAGACCCTGAGAGTGGGTCCCATTTCCACAAAGAACTGAAGTCAGTGTGGAAATCCAGGTCAGTGTTTTCAAAAGAATCCTGAAAGGGAAAAAAATAGAGATATTAAAGATAGAAATAAATCTATTGATGTCTTGCCTTGAACTTCCATCATTTGCAATGCATTAACCTCCAGCTGACGAGACTAAAGCATGATACACACTCAGTTTATCCTGATATTCCCCTTAACTGGGCACGAGCATACAAAGTTACTGGACTAAGATGGCAGAAAAGCAAGCTGTTCTCAGCAAGCTGGCTGGCAACACTTGGGAAGTGAATTCCAAAATACCAAGGATTCTGGACCTTATCCTTTCTTATAGGAAGGAATGAGCATCAGTTCTGTTAGCCAGTACAAGTCAAACAAATGAACGTCCGGGTTAATTCAACACCACCACATGGTTATTTTGAACAACTCACCTCCATAGTTCCCAGTTCTAAGCAAATCCTTTCCAGTCAGGTGTAAGGATAGTAAGAACATAGCTCAGCTTCTATTGAGGCTGAGGTAAACCTGTCATCCTCAGAGGATTCTTATGCCTCATCATGCAGAGCTCTGTTTGCTGATGCCCAGGAAGAAACAGCTGGTATTCAACACCGACCACACTGCAGTCTCCAGACAGCAGAACACTGCCATGAAGGAGCTGATTGTCCACGCTGCTGGTGTGAGTTTGGATACAGGTGCAGCTGTGTATTCTGGGCCAGGTAGATGCACAATCCACTGAACACAGTGGAGTGTTACGTTCCCCAGTAACCGGGTAGTTTTCCAGCAAAGATAGATGGGTCCACCGAAGCCTGATGCTACTATTTTCAAACGTTTTTATTTATAAAGGGGCACAAACGTATGGTTAATACAAAACATTCAGATTATATACATCGTCACAACTCAATCTAAAGCACAGGTATAGTAATAATAAATCAGAAATAAGCTCTACAGTTGTCTAGGGGTAATGTAGATATATATTGTTTACTGGATATTTAAAAGTCTTTTTGCGGTCACTGCAGTTCCACCAGCCGCCGTCGGTTGTGGTGTCGCGTTGGTGCACTTTTGTTAGAAAGAGAGAGAGAGAGAGATGTCATTAAACAGCTTCACCTGCCCGGGTCCCTACGGAGCACCGCCGTGGAATCAGAAGAGCAGGCTTCCCGGTTGTTAGTTAAAAGCGATTGTCCGTGATTCCATCCACAGACTCCCGATCCGGAGTCTAACGCACGTGGCTTCCTTCAGAATGGCGTCCCGCTCTGACGGGAAGCACTATCGTGTCTTCCTTGTGTCTCTCCTTGGTGCGTCTGAGGCCCCGCCTCAGCAGCCCACCTTTTATCTGGACTGGCAGGGTTGTAGATGTCCATCAGGGTAGGGGGGGGGCGAGGCAATCCTTCCCCCATCACCCATCTCACATTGCCCTGAGATTTTGCACGTAGGCCAATTCCTTATCCCACAAAGGTGTCTCCCAAGACAATGGCTATGTCCGAGGCTTTTGTCTTGTTGAGCAACCAGCCCACTTTGCCCGAGGGCTTTACACGTGGTTTTCATGAGACAATAGTCAAAGAGTCGCTTTATTCTGCTTCCCTGGGGAACGTGGTCTTCAGCACGTCTCCCTCTCTCTCTTGGGTCATTTGACCCCCCCCCCCCCCCTTGACTAGGGCTCTTGCGAATCTCACAAAGGAGGGGGCTGGGGTCATAACAGGAGTACAAGAGGATTTGTGAAGTTAGAATGTGCTGACCACTGAGATGCAGCATCTTTCTTTCTAGCAATGACATGACATGTAACAGAACTAGGGGAAACCTATAAAGAGGTGCTACAAAGACAGGTTAGATCCTAAAGGTGGATAAGCTAAACCCAGCACTTTGCATGACATGCATCTGGTGAGTAACTCAAGTGAGAACTTGGCTGAACATGGTAATCCAAGAGGTATATTCTGAAGGAAATGAAGTATATGAGAAGCGAAAGACAGTTAATATAAAAACTTTGTTCAGGCACATAACAATAAGAGGTGCAGGGGCCAAATTAGGGACTGAGTACCTAATCTATGCAAACATGTTGAGAGAAGAACTGGAATGCGTAATTTGTAATTTGCCAAGAGGAAGCTGCCAATAACTCAAGTTACAGTGCAGACAATACAGAGAATGCATAAGGTTGCAACATTAGATGAGCTGTACTTAAAGAGATTGCTGATGATGAAAAGAGATAGGTGGAGTCTGTAGAAGAGGCTCCCAGACACAGGAGGGGACAAATGAATGAAAAATATGACAAACTTGTTAAAAAGGGATACAAGGATAGTTAAGATAATGGCAGGCAATTTAGTTTAATTTCAGAGGTGGGAACATTTTGGAATAAGTAATTAGATAAAACATTAGTTAAATATTTGGAGAAATTTGAGTTAATGAAGTGAAGCCAGCATGGATTTGTTCAAAGCAAATTGTGCTTGATTAATCTCATTGACTTTTTTTTGCAATGGTTCAGATACATAGATTTTCAGCAGGTGTTGAAGGTGTTAAAGTTTCACAGAAAATGCTGTTTAGCTAATTTGAGCCTCAGAGAATAAAAGGGTAAGGAGCAGCATGGATAAAAATACTGGCTCAAGAACAGAAGGTAGAGCATGTGATAAAGTTTTGCTACAACAAGTGTATGGGACATTGGAAAAAAGTTGAATTTCCCCATGGGGATGAATAAAGTATCTATCTATCTATCTAACAACAGACTGCTGCCATAACTGCACATGCCAACCAGCATCTGCAGAGGTAAAAAGTTGTATGTCAATATTTTACATTAGAACAGAGAGAATGAGAGAGATTTCCAGTGTACAGTAGCATGAAGGGGTGGGATATAGGCTGGTAGGTGACAGGTAGGACCAGATAACAAGGGGAAGATGGGTAGATGGAACCAAATGGTGAGAGAAAGTATACAGGACATGAATGAGAGGAGGCAGCTGAGTATGTGTAGAGGATGTGGGTTACCTGAAATTGAAAAAAATAATTTTCATATTATTGGGTTTTAGGCTACCCTAGTAGGCAAGTTATTATTTGGTCTTTCTGCTGCAGTGGAGAAGGTTGAGGACAGGCAGGTCAGTGTATGAGTGGGAAGAAACATGAAAATGACCTGCAACTGCCTAGTCTATGCCTGGTTTCATTGTTGTGGAGAAAGCCACACATTATATGCATTGAACATAACAGGTCAGATTAAAAGACCTCACCAGGATGGGTTGTTTAGGTCCCAGGATGGTGGTGAGGGAGGAGGTGAAAGGACGTGTTTTGTACTTATTTTGACAGCAGGATAGAGTGCCAGTGAACAGTAAGGGTTGGATGGGGAGGGACGGACTATCTACAGAATTGTGAAGAGCATGGATCTTGTGGAAAGCAGAAGGTGGAAGAGTCCATGATGTGAGTAGTGACGGTATCATTTTGGGACTGAGAAGATGACAGATATAGAGACTGCATTTGATTTGTTATGGTAAACAATTATTTTTCAAATTGGAGGATATTGACAGTGAGGTTGCTGTTGCTATTGGGGAGAGTGTGGAGCTGCTGGTCTAATATAAGTAACTTTGACATTGGTATGTGGCGTAAAATTGCAACATTTAAAAATGACACCAAGTTTGGATCTGTAGTAAACAGTGAGAACAGTAGTTATAGACTTTGTGGTAAACTATGTATACCTGTCTGGACATGTCCCCCCTCTGCTGACTGCTCCTGTGGCTCCTCCCACAGACCCCTGTATAAAGGCGATTGGAGGCACTGCTCCTCCCTCAGTCTCCAGGATGTTGTGGTCTCTTTTGCTGCTAATAAAAGCCTATCGTTCGCCTTCCGTCTTCGAGAGTTATTGATGGTGCATCAATTTTACTAGCAGCAATTTTAAAACATGGAGAGCATTTTATGTCCCGACAGATTGGATCTCGACCCTCAATCCCAGGAAGCCAGTGACGCTTTCGAACTCTGGCTAGCAAGCTTCGAATCATCCCTGGAGGAGATTCATGTGACCGACCCTGCCACGATGCGCAGAGTTCTCCTCTCCAGAGTCAGTGCAAGGGTCTACTCCATGATCAGAGACCAAACGGACTACCAGGGTGCAATGGATGCCCTCAAAAGACAATACCGGCGGCTGGTGAACACCGTCTATGCAAGACATCGCTTAGCAACACGGCGGCAGTGGGCCGGAGAGTCGAGTTCTGAGTTTGTCCGGGCCCTACAGACACTCGTGCAGGCCTGCGATTGCAGGGGGCTGACGGCAGAACAGCATGCTGAGCTGCTGGTAAGAGACGCTTTCGTTACGGGGATCAGGTCAGTGTACGTGTGCCAGTGGCTGCTGGAACGCGCCGATCTTACCTTACAGTCGGCGATCGAGCTGGCCGACACGCTGGAGGCCGCTCTGCACAACGATGACGCTGTCCAGGCGCGCAATCTCATGGACACTGCAGACCCCGCAACTCACCGGTGAGTCGACCACGGCTGCTGCCAGTCGCAAGTCCGTGCAGTGTTACTTCTGCGGACTCGTAAAGCACCCCTGACAACGCTGCCCGGCCCGAGAAGTGACCTGCTCCAGCTGCAGCAAGAAGGGCCAATTCACCAAAGACTGTAAGTCCAAACCACGAGCGGGGTCGAGCAGCGCCGCGTGCTTGGCATGGGGGCAGCCATCTTTGTCGGCACCACCTCGCCCCGCCTCCGACCCACGGGTGCTTACTGGGCACCAAGATGGCAATGCAACTCTGGCCTCCATGACCCCCAACTGTAAACCTGTGACAACTAAAAGCAGGAGGTAGAGCGCGAGGGACAGGGCCTTCATTCAGTCAGAGGTGCAGCGGCTGCTCAGAGAGGGGATCATTGAGCCAAGCACAAGTCCTTGGAGGGCCCAGGTGGTCGTTGTTTGGACCGGGCAGAAAAATAGGATGGTTGTGGACTATAGCCGGACCATCAATAGGTTCACGCAGCTTGACGCGTACCCCCTACCCCGCATCGCAGATATGGTCAATGGATATGGATATGGTTAGCTCCCCATCCGCCCGGAGGACCACCTCTACACCGCCTTCGAGGTGAGCTCTGGGCATGCACAAGCCACCAAGTGCAATATAGGCTTCTTTATACGCTGGATGCACAAGTTGCACCAAAAGGAATGCATAAAGGTCCAGTTAGTCTGGTACCCATAGTGGCCAAACAATGGTCTTTCTTGAGCTTAATTTCATGGGCAACGTCAATTAATACTAAGATTTTCGAACATACTAGGATTCATCAAGACGTAATGCAGAGGTAGGAGTTATGAAATAATGATTAGCTTTGTCAAGTGTACATTGGAACATTGACATGCGTTGTTTGTGTCAACAACCAACAAAGTTTGAGGATGTGCTGGAGGGAGCCCACAAATGTTCGCCAAGCTTCCAGCACTGATGTAGCATGATCACAACTTACTGATCCTTACTTGTACATCTTTGGAATATGGGAGGAAACCAGAGCACCCAAAGGAAACCCACATGGTCATAGAGAGAGTACGAGCTCCTTAAAAGGTGGTGGGAATTGAGCCTGATCTTCCCATTGTTGGCACTTATGGTAACTGCTATACTACCATGCCTCTCCACTTGTGGTCAGAGATTGTAGATATTTGTGGTCCTCCTCTTAACAGATTGTAATACTGTAGTTCCATTAATTAAAATAATCAGCACAGCAAGTTCTGTTTGTACTATTTCATGATGTGCATTAGCACAAACCACTTAGTATAAATTAATGGTAGTTTTCACAGTAATAACATATAAAAAGTTTGTTATTTAGATATTACAAGTAGCTCCTTAAAGTTCTCTACTCATTTTTACTTGTAGCTTTTTAAATGGGGAAAGTATTGGAGAATATTGAAATTCTTAAAAAGAGCTTCCAAAAGTGAGCAAAATCTAGAAGTTCCCTATTAGGGCAGAAGAAAGACATCCACAAAAGCACATGTAAAGACAAGCCTTCTATTCAGTTGTCTGTTCAACAAATTAATATGGGGTCCAAGTTGCACAAATGGTAGACAGTAGGAACAGCATGTTAGATTATAGTACCTGCAACTTGAGTTCAATTCCTGCCGCTGCCTGTAAGGAATTTGTATGTTCTCCCTGTGACTGCGTGGGTTTCCATCGGGTGCTCAGGTTTCCTCCCACAGCCCAAAGGTATACTGATTTGTAGATTAATTGGTCATTGTAAATTACCCTGTGATTAGGCTCGGGTTAAATTGGGGGATTGCTGGGTGGTGCAACTCAAAGGGCCAGAAGGACCTATTCTGCACTGTATGTTAATAAATAAATAAAAGCTACTAACTTGATCTTGTACTTTAAGTTCAAATTTAACTTTCTGTGAAAGTTGCTGGAACACAAGTATTGAGTTGTCGTAGCTGGTTGATGTGGCAGGCTAAGCAGAATAACGCAAGAATTCTAGAATTATCACTTCTAGGTTAACACGTTGCTTGATGGAAGAACTGCACCATCAAGGACACTTTCCAAATTGAAAATGAAAGCCTCACTTAGTTATACACTAAAACCCATAAATCTTAACACCAGTTATTCCAGTCTGAAAGGTTATGGGTGCTGTCTGCATATACAGTGAAATCTGTATCTCGGGGCCTTTGACCCTGGTGTGCAGTTATAGATTATGGTTCAGAGTATAAAGTCACAGAGTCATACAGCACAGAAACAGGCCCTTTGACTCAATTGATCCATGCTGACCAAGACTCCCATTTAAATTAGTCGTATTTGCCCATGTTTGGCTCATTTCCCTCTAAACCATGTGCACAGTGCCTTTTAAATGTTGTTAACGGTCCTTCCTCAACCATTTCCTTTGCCAGCTCATTCCAAATGCTGACCACCCTCTGGGTGGAAAAGTTGCCCCTCAGATTTCCAATAAATCTCTCCCCTCTCACCCTGAACCTAACTCTTCTAGTTCTTCATTCCCTATCCTGGGAAAAAAGATTGCACATTCACCTATCTATACTCCTCGTGATTTTATAAACCACCATAAGATAACCCATCGTTCTCTTAGGATCCAATGAATAAATGTTCAACTCGTTCAAACTCTCTCCATAACTGCATTGCTCAAACCTTGGCATCATTCCTGTAAATCTGCACTCTTTCCAGCTTAATACCACTTTCCCTCGAGCAGTTTCCGGGGCCTGTAAGGAATTTATATGTTCGCCCCATGACTGTGTGGGTTTCCTCTGGGTGCTCCGGTTTCCTCCCACAATATCCCAAATGTAGCCTTAAAAATGTCTTGTACACCTGGAACATAAAATTCCAACTTCTGTACTCATTGCCCTTACTGAATGCCTTCTTCACCACCCTGTTTACCTGTAACGCCACTTTCAGGGAACAATGTACTTCTTGCTCCCTCTGACCTATAATATTCCCCTGGACCCAAGTGTTCACTGTTAAATTCCTACCCTCATTTGTTTTCCCAAAATACAACTACTCATACTCATCTGAAGTAATCTCCATTTGATATTCCTTGGCATAGTTATCCAGCTGGTCAACATTGCTCTGTAGTTCTTGATAACCATCCTTACTGCCTATTACACCACCTATTTTAGTGTAACCTGCAAACTTATCAACAATGCATTGTTCATTCTCATCCAAATCATTGATTATAGATAATATATAGCAATGAACCTAGCACTGACCCGAGTCTTAGGATTCCTGTCCGAGAAACCACCTTCCACCGTCACTCTCTGCTTCCAGCCATCAAGCAAATTGTGTATCCAATTTGCCAGCAATCCCTAGATCCCATGTGATCTAACTTTTCATACCAGCTTACCTATCAACGGCTTTAATGAAGTCCACACACTCCACGTCTGCTGCTTTTCTCTCATTGACCTTCATGTTAGTTCTTAAAAAAATCTAATTCGTAAGACATAATCCCAATACACAACATCATGCTGACTATCCTTATTCAACCCTGCCTTTCTGAATGCATGGATATCTTATCCATTAGAACCCCCTGCAGTTGCAGATCACACAGTGGATGTTAGACTTACTTGTCCATTGTTCCTAGTTTCTTTCCAGCACTTCTTAAATAGAGGCACTACATTCGTCACCCATAAGTCTTCCGACACTTCACTTGTGGCTAATAATGATCCAATATCTCACCAAGGGCTCTGGAAGTTTCTTATCCTACTTGAATGCCCTTGAATAAAACTGATCAGACCCCGAAAATTTATCTACCTTATATTCCTTATATTTTAAGACTACAGCATCTCCTCTGCTGTAATGTGGACGATACCCAAGACATCCCCAATAACAATCTCAAGATCTGAAGTCTCCCATGATTGAAAACATGCTCTCCACATAACCTTTGACACCCTTACAAATCAAGAACCTACCAGTATCTGCTTTAAGTATACCCATTAAGAGCGGGCTATGGCATTAAGTGCCACAGAAAAAAGGGACTTTTTTCTATTCTGATGCTGTGCTGCTGGTCATAAATCTTCCCACAATTGGAAACACCCTCTCCACATCCACTCTTATCTAGGCCTTTCAATATTCAATAATTTTCAATGAGATTCCCCCCCCCCCCCAAAATCATTTTTCTAAACTCCAGTGAGTACAGGCCCAGAGCCATCAAACAATTCTCAAAGGTTAACCCTTTCATTCTCAGGATCATTCCCGCAAACTTCCTCTGAAGTCACTTCAATGCCAGCACATCCTTTCTTAGACAAAGAACCCAAAACTTCTCACAATATTCCATCTGACTAATGCCTCATAAAGCCTCAGCATTACATCCTTGATTTAATATTCTAGTACTCTCAAAATGAATGCTAAAGTTGTGTTTTTTTCTTCTTCCTTCCCACCAGTTTGACCTGCAAGTTAACCTTAACTGAATCTGCACTATTACTCCGAAGTCCCTTTGTGCCTCCAATTTCTGAATTCATTCCCCATTAAGAAAATAGTCTATGCCTTTATTCCTTCTGCTAAAGTACATGACTATACACTTGCCAACACTATATTCCATCATTCCAAATCAGTCCAATTCCTCTGTAGTCTCCTTGCTTCCTCAGCACTGCCTATCTTTGCATCACCACAAATTTTACTCTTTGCTCTTGCCAGTCAGCCAATCTTCTGTCCATGTCAGGATCCTAACTGTAATACGATGGGCTCTTATCTTATTTAGCAATTCTCCTTTGTCTTTCCTGCTTGTTATCTCCTCAAAGAATTTCAACGGTTTGGTCAGGCATGATGTGTCCTCAAGGAAACCATGCTGACTTCTGCCTATTTTATCATGTGCCTCCAACTACCACAAAACCTCATCCTTCATAATGGACTCTAACTTCTTGCCAGCCACTGAAGTCAGGCTAACTGGTCTATAATTTCCTGTCTTTTGCCTCCCTCCGTCCTTAAGAAGTGAAATGATATTTGCAATTTTCCATTCCTCCGGAACCATTCCAGAATCTAGTGATTCCTGAAAGATCATTACTAACGCCTCCACAGTCTCTTCAGCTACTTCTTTCAGAACCCTGGGGTGTAATCCATCTGGTCCAGGTGATTTATCTACTTTCAGACATTTCAGCTTCCCAAGCACCTTCTCCTTTGTAATACCAACTACACTCACTTCATTCAGCTCATCAATATATAAATGAAACAAAAACTGTATAATCAATTGACTGAGTTATCAATGAGTACAATTATTAGTGTTTTAGTGATCGCCCAATATGGATGTTTTGCAATATTTTAGACCCGAGTCGATAAATTCTTGAAATAGACCATTCTTCTCTGAACCAAAGGCAGTCCAATGAAAATTAATCAACACAGCTCAATGAGAAATTGCCGTGTTTTTGGCAAAGAGCCCAGCACTTAAGTACCATTATGAAGAAAGCATGGCTGTGCCTCTACTTCCTTAGGAGTTTGCAAAGATTCAGTATGACATCTAAAACTTTAACAAACCTCTGTAGATATGTAGTGGAGAGTATATTGACTGACTGCATCACAGCCTGGTATGGAAACACCAATGTCCTTGTATGGAAAATCCTACAAAAAATAATGAATATGGTCCAGTCCATCACAAGCAAAGCCCTCCCCAACATTGATCACATCTACACCCAGGACATGCTCGCTTCTCAATGCTGCCATCAGGAAGAAGGTACAGCAGCTTCAGGACTCACACCATCAGGTTCAGGAATGGCTCTTGCCCCTCAAACATCAGGCTCTTGAAGCAAAGGGGATAACTTCACTTGCCCTATCATTGATATGTCCCCACACCCTATGGGCTCTCAACGATTCTTCATTGCATGTTCTTGATAGTTATTGCCTATTTATTATTATTTTTTTATTTGCACACTTTGTTGTCTATTGTACACTGGTTGAATGCCCCAATTGGTGTGGTCTTTCATTGATTCTATTATGGATATTATTCAATTAAGGATTTATTGAGTATGCCCGCAAGGAAATGAATCTCATGTTCAACATTTACTTTGAACTTTTGAATTTTGAGATGCACAAGTCAATGTCAGTCTTGTCTTACATTTTGCCCATTCAGTACTCTATTTGTGTTCTTCTGGAAAGTTGGTTGGTAGTGAGGTCAAAATCTAAACCTACCTTTTCAATTTTCTTTTCAGAAAATCAAATTAAGTGTCAAATTGATATTGTCTAGTAAATAGAAAAATCAGAATTATTAGAATACCTGTGCTCAGAAATGAAATCCGGGGAACTCAGTGTAGTGTGATGATTCCTTTTGAAGTAGCAATCATTTCTGTCATTGCTGAGTTAGCCCGTGCTTGAAAAAGGATCAAAACATAAGAATTCATGAGTGAAAATTCTTACTTTGATGCTGACAAAATTTCAAAATGACTCTCATCTTTGTCTCAAATCTGCCCTCACTCCCTAGCTACGTGAATGAATGGAGAATGTGTGGAGCAGGTTAAGACCTACAAGTATCTGGGAGTACAGTTAGACGAGAAGCTAGACTGGACTGCCAACACAGATGCCTTGTGCAGGAAGGCACAGAGTCGACTGTACATCCTTAGAAGGTTGGCGTCATTCAATGTCTGTAGTGAGATGCTGAAGATGTTCTATAGGTCAGTTGTGGAGAGCGCCCTCTTCTTTGTGGTGGCATGTTGGGGAGGAAGCATTAAGAAGAGGGACGCCTCATGTCTTAATAAGCTGGTAAGGAAGGCGGGCTCTGTCGTGGGCAAAGTACTGGAGAGTTTAACATCGGTAGCTGAGCGAAGGGCGCTGAGTAGGCTACAGTCAATTATGGATAACTCTGAACATCCTCTACATAGCACCATCCAGAGACAGAGAAGCAGTTTCAGCGACAGATTACTATCGATGCAATGCTCCTCAGACAGGATGAAGAGGTCAATACTCCCCAATGCCATTAGGCTTTACAATTCTACCGCCAGGACTTAAGAACTTTTTAAAAGCTATTATTAATGCTTTCTGAGATAGTGATTTAGATGCATATCATATTTTTTACTGAGTTAAGTATTGTATGTAATTAGTTTTGCTACAACAAGTGTATGGGACATTGGAAAAAAGTTGAATTTCCCCATGGGGATGAATAAAGTATCTATCTATCTATCTGCCAGTGGTATGTGTTTCTGTTCCTGCGTGTTGTTGCTCATTACCATTTACTCTAACATCCCGAATATACTACCATTTACATGTTACCTTTCTCTCCAAATGCTGCTGCATTGGAAGGCCTTAGAAACATGTTTCTCTCAAACCATAGTTATCAAATCCCATACCAAGGACCTTATTCCCAAATTTGCTTTTGGTAATTAATGTTTGATTTTCTTTCTAATTAAACTTTTGCTTGTTTCTGGCATCCAGCACCAGGGTCCTAGGTGAATGTCAGAAGATAAGCAAGCTTCACAGGATATATTAGCAAACCAAGTGAATGCTGAAGACTTCTGGTTTTATTTGCAGTCTTTTCTTCTCAGAAGGAACTACAGATTTGCAATAAATGTCAAATTATAGGTGGTAAATCTAGAATAATACTTAATAATGACCCTAAGTCATAGTTATGTAACAATGGCTGTTCATCATGATGTAATTGTTGCAGTGACAATATATACAGTGTCACATTCTGTGACAATGGATTTATGAAATGGTTTCATAGTTTCGGTCTCAGTTTGTTATACTGGGAACTGATAAACTTTTTCCCACTTCTGTATCAGAGAGTGGGAAGTAATAGACTTGCAGAATTAATGAAGGCACAGCCATTTGATTGGTATTTATCTTTCTTCACCTATAAACATTGTGAGATTGCCTAACAGTTAGAAAAGACATGCAAATCTCATTGGCAGCTGCATAAACTGGAGATCTGCTTGAGAACAGCTGCCCAGCAGAAGAGATTACAGTGGAGGGTTGGTGCAGAGTAGATCCAGGTGGGACTGCAGACCATCACTGGGTGTGCAGGCTAACAGAAAGATTCTCTTGCACTAACAAAAACAAGTGTGTAGGGGCTGTGTTAGTCCACAATGCTGCACCTTGTCTGGGGACTGATGCAGGCTCTCCACAGAGGACCATCTCGACATTATGTTTGGCAGTCACCTGGCTCTGTATGGGTATATGCTGTTTCTCCTCTTCTATTTTACTTGTTATTTTTGTTTTCAGGAAATACTTCAGCAATAGCTAGAATTTGCAGGAATACTGCAGCAAAACAGTGAATCTTCTCACTCCAGGAACCCGCTGAAAATGACAGGTGAAAGGTGGGAGCTTTCCTCCTCCAGTTATTCATGTTATGTTCACCATCTGTCTCTCCTGAATGCCATGGCAACAGGAATTTAAATATGAAAGTGTTGTGGTAACATCCTTCTCTAAAAAATGAAGCAGTATTGATGCATATCATATGGTAAACACTGAACCATAGGAACTCGGAGCAGCAGGAGTAGTCTATTTGGCACTTTTGTGATATGTCTGAATGATCCTTCATTCATTACCACATCCCTGCTCTCTTCCCATACTCCTTGGTGCCTTTTCTATCTTGAAATTTAACAACCTCCTTCTTAACCACGGAGACACAGGAGACTGCAGATGCTGGAATCAGGAGCAATAAACAAGATGCCACAGTAACTCCACAATCTTCATACCCCTGAGTGAAATAAAAGTCATTATTTCATGTCTAAATTTCTTAACTTTATCCTAAGACTGCAAAATTGTGCCATTCTGGAATTCCCACACAGGAGATAAGTCTTTGCAACCCCATCAGAGATCAGGACCATCTTCAGAGTATGATTAGATCTGTTTCCAAGAGAGGAAATAATTATAAATGTCCTTCTAAACCTTCTCCTGCTTGTGGTTCAAGAACAGTTTTGCAAATCACAGTATTCCGTTAACTGGAACACAGCGTCGAGAAATGTGCGGCCATGCACTTTGGTAGAAAGAGTAAAGGTGCAAACTATTTTCTAAATGGTGAGCAAGTTCTGAAATCAGAGGTGCAAAGAGACTGAGGTGTCCTCGTGCAGGATTCCCTAAAGGTTAACTTGCAGGAGGACTAGAATATAAAAACAAGCATGTAATACTGAGGTTTTATATGGCATTGGTCAGACCACACGTGGAGTATTGTGATCAGTTTTGGGTCCCTCATCTAAGAAAGGATGTACTGGCATTGGAGAAGCTCCAAAGGAGGTTCATGAGAACGATCCCAAGAATGAATGGGTTAATGTACGAGGACTGTTTAATGCCTCTGAGCCTGTTTTTGTTGGAGTTTATAAGAATAAAGGGGGACTCATTGAAATCTATCGAATATTGAAATCTCTAGATAGAGTGCATATGGACAGGATGATTCCTATAGTGGGGGAATCTAGGACCAGAGGAAACAGTCACAGAGTAGAAGGATGTCCCTTTAGAACAGAGATGAAGAGCAATTTCCTGTGAACTTCATTGCCACAGATGGCTATGTAGGCCAAATCGTTGGGTATATTTTAAAGCTGAAGTTAATAGATTCTCGATTAGTAAGTATGTCAAAGGTAATGGGGATAAAGCAGGAGAATGGGGTTGAGAGGGATAATAAGTCAGTCAAAATGGAATGGTGGAACAGACTCAATGGGCTGAATGGCCTAATTCTGCTCCTAGTCTATGGTCTTATCATCTTTTAGAATCCCAATGGACAATATTTTTCACTATGTTCAGTGTCAACTATTTCATGGTTCTAACAAATGCAGGGAATGTCATCAACTATTACACAAAAACCTTTATAAAAGTCTTTCGACTGTGTAATTGAGAGGGTCTTTAAAGAAACTTTCTGAAGTGTGGCAGATTTTCTGCACATTTTACTATTTTCAGATGATGGCATGCAGGGTATAATTTTGTGCAAAATTTCCACTTTGCTATTAGTAAATATCTACTCAGTAAAAACAAGTGTCAAGCGTAACTGCATTGTCACCCCAATAATTGTCTCTTTCTGTAGACAGTGGATTGATTAGATCCAGTAGTGAGGATTGGACTTTGCACTTTGTACATTAACCACATTCTAGTTCTCATCAGATTGGACAGAGTCAAAAATGATCCCTTTTGGAGTAGAAAATCCCCATCAGTGCCTTCAGGTTTTCACGAGGAACAGTCGCCTCTCGTACCTTTCCAACTCTTTCTGCTCCTAGCTCTGATAATCCAATATAGTCCAGGTCCACTTTTGAAATATGATATTGAGTAGTACTTGAAGTGTTTTCCACATCTGCCTCTCATTTGTTTGAACTCCTCTGCTGCAGGATCATTGGGGCTGCAAAATTAAAATATTGGATTTAGTCTGAACGTGCAGGCAGCAAGGTGTTGAGATGCTGTGGGCGGAGGGTTTTGTAAGTATCTCAGATTCAACATAACCCATTTTAGTTGTTGATGACTGCATTATAAACATGTGTTCAGTCCTCACTGTTTCCCAAGTAAAAACAGAAATGCTGGAAACATTCAGCAGATCAGGCAGCATCTGTGGAAAGGGGAACAGAGTTACATTTCAGTCAGAGATCCTTCCCCACGAGTGGCAAGGAGAAATAAAAGCATAATTTTAAGTACAACTTTTGTCTTCTCGCTTTCCTAGTTTTGATTAAGGGTCTTCAACTTGGAAGGTTAATTGTCAGTAAATGTCGAGGAGGCTTGACACAAACGCAGAGGAGCAGAAACAATTTAGTGGTGAGTGGTAACAAAGTAGCCACCAGGGGCAACAAAGTAAGTGAGAACAGATACTTAACAAAGCAACCAGGTAATTGAAAGCTAGGAGCAACTGGTTGAGGCTGGCCAGTTCATATGAGTGAAACAAGGATTGTAGGTGAGACCTGAGTTTAAATAGGCTCCAGGTTCTGAGATAGAAATAACTGGCAGTTGACTCCTATTAGCCATATGGACAACTGGGAAGAGCCTATATGTGCAGGCCTGACAGGACCAGCCTGTCGATGGCCAGTCCCCAGTGGCCCAGGACAATCTGGATGAGTCTAGAGGAATGCCTTGATGGATCCAAGATGAAACTGGAGGGCATGCAAGACCTCTCCTCCAGGCCATACCCTTCCCAGTTGACCAGAAACTGCACACTCCCTCTACAATGATGCTAATCGATCAACCAGTGAACCATGTATACTGGACAACCTTCCACCACCCTAGGTTCCAGAGATGCAGGTTCAGGCGAGTTGAGTAGCTCACAGAAAAAAGGGTTTGAAGCAGGACACATGGAAGTGGGGGGGGGGGGGGGTGTGATCCTGAGGGATGGTGGCAGCTGGAGACAAAGTGACTGGATTGACACAATGGGTAATCTTGAAGAGTTGGTGCATGGCCAAGTGGTTAAGTCGTCGGTCTAGTGATCTGAAGGTTGCTAGTTCGAGCCTTGGCTGAGGCTGCGTGTGTGTCCTTGAGCAAGGCACCTAACCACACATTGCTCTGCAATGACACCGGTGCCAAGCTGTATGGGTCCTAATGCCCTTCCCTTGGGCAACATCGGTAGTGTGGAGAGGGGAGATTTGCAGTAACTGCCGGTCTCCTATTTAAAAAAAACCTTGCCCAGGCTTGCACCCTGGAAACTTTCCAAGGCACAAATCCATGGTCTATCAAGACTAACTACAATCTTGAAGGGTGAGAGCTCGTGGGAGTCTGACATGCATGTGACAGAGGGGGTGTGTAGGTTATGTGACAGCTGTGCCCAGAGCAGGTACTTCTTCCATGTGGAAGGGTTGAAGGTGGTGAAGCTTCACAGAAACTTATCCACTTGCTGATTGGCTCTTTCTGACTGTCCATTGGTCTGCAGATAACAGCCAGAGGACAAACTTATTGAGGTGCGGAGGAGGGAGCAGAAGGCTGGCTAGAATTCGGAGGAAAATTGTGGGCCCTGGTCTGATGCAATGTCCGTGGAAGCAAACTGTATGTTGGAGAACCATGCCCACCATCTCTGCGGCTGACAGGAGTTTGGGGAGAACAATGAAGTGGGGCACATTGGAGAACCAGTCCACCATGTCATGATCACCGTGGCCCCATCAGAAGGTGGCAAACCCGTGATGAAATCCATGGTGATGTGGGACCATAGGCATCGAGGGACCAGCAGGGGCTACAGGAGTCCAGAGGGCCACTAGTTGGAGGAAATGGACTGGGCACACTGAGGGCAGGCTGTGACAATCTGGCGTACATCTACAATCATACTGAGGCCCCCCCGAGTGTGCAAAGCTGGCCGGAGAGGGGTGAAGAGTGGGCCTACTGGAGTGCCTCAGAGCACACGGCCACCATCACGCATGTCAGCTGGAGCAGGTTCATACTGTAGGACCTGGTGGACCTGGTTCTCAAAACCCCAGATGATTGGAGCGAGAACCTGTGCAGAGCAAATGATTTGGTGAGGATCAATTTCCATTTCAGCTTGGTCAAACTTTCGTGACGGGGCATCCGCCTTAGTGTTCTTGGAACCGGTTTGGTAGGAGTTGAAGTTTAATTTCTTGAAGAAGTGGGCACAGTGAGCCTGACGTGGGTTGAGTTGGTGGGTTGTTGTATGGATATGAGGCTATGGTGGTCAGTCCAGATCAGGAAGGGTTTGTTGTTTCCCATCAGCCAAGGTCTCCATTCCTCCAAGACCTATCTGACAGTGACAGTGACCTATCATTCCATAATGGCGCTGTGTAGAATTGAAATTGCGCAAGATGAAGGCATAAGGGTGTGTCTTCCTTTCTGATCCTCACTGGGAGAGGATGGCCCTGATGCCCACATCAGATATATCTCCCTCTACCACCAAGTTCCAGAGAGTTCTGATGGCAGAGAATGGGAGTGGTGGTGAAGTGTCACTTGAGCTTCTCAAAAGTGTGGCCTGTGGCAGTAGATCACGGAACGTGTGAGATAGGTGACGTGGTGAGGGAGGTGAGAAGAGTGATTTGGTTGTAGGCTTTGATGAAACAGCGATAGAAGGTGGAGAAGCTGAAAAAGTGCTGTAGCTATTTGAGGGAGCATGGTTGGGACCATTCAACAATAATGCCCACCTTCTCTAGGTCCAGGGTTATGTTTTGAGGTGAAAGGATGTAACCCAAGAAGGACATGGCTGGGGTGTGGAACTGGTATCTATCTAACTTGCAGTGGCATTGGTTTTTGAGGGGACGCCAAAGGACTGAAGGGACATTACAGATGTGGCCTTATGGTCCTTGGAGAAGATGAGGATGTTGTCAAGGTAGACAACCTGTGTAGCATGTCTCAGAGGATCTCATGAATGAAGGATTGGAAAATGGTTGGACTGTTGGAAAGTCAAAGACATCGCCAAGTACTCGTAGTCATAAGTGGGTTTTATGAATGTCATCTGCTCAACACCTTCCTCAATAGTTACATTAGTGTCCCTTTCATTCTTTAACTAAAAACTTCTTTTTCCACTGAAGTGATTTAAAGCACAGAATCATCAGTTTTTATAAACACCAGCTGATCCTTGTGGAAAAGCATAAAAAAACATCATCAGCTGTTTATCCCTTTGACACAATACATCACGGGTTCTATAATTGCTTTTATCCTTTCAGCAGCCTAATCTATTTATACTGCTCAGTTTTTCCTGGCTATTCTCTCTCTATAAACTGCACCTCTGCACTTCTTACTTGATTTAGCAGTGGCCATGGCAGTTTGGAAGCCCTGCCACCAGTTATGTAGTGGCAAAGAGCAATCACCTAGCCTTACTGTTCTGTGACAGATTGTTCAGCTTTCGATTAAAATGCTGTTACAGCTTACACAACAGAAGATGGATTTCTGAGTAAATCACAGATATAGTGAGATTAAGAACAGATCTGGACATTCAAATATAGCAATCCAAATGAAAATTATAACAAAAGCACTTTGATCAGTGGCAGCACAGAAAACATCAATAGATTTCAACCACCGAGTGTAAACTAAAGGGTTGTGAACTAGAGACGGAGGAAATCAGGAGTGTTTGTTCAGGAAAGGAGGGAACATAATTTTCTGCCATTTTCCTCTGTTACAGAAGTTTAAAGATGTTTTAAGTCCAGTGGATTGCCTTTCTTGGCTATTAATGTACATTTACTTGCAACTGTAAAGGTAAATGATCATGCATCATCCAGAAGTTCAAAGTAAATTTGTTATTAAAGTACATATGTCACCATATACAACCCTCAGATTCATTTTCTTGTGGGCATACACCACAAATCCAAGTAGCACCATAGAATCAAAGAAAGACCAAGAGGACAAACAACCAATATGCAAAAGACAACAAACTGCAAAGACATAAGCCAAAAAAAAGTGCAATAAATATCGAGAACATGAGATGAAGAGTCCTTGAAAGTGAGTCCATAGGTTGTGGGAACATTTCAATGATGGGGCAAGAGAAGGTGAGTATTTGGTTCAAGAGCCTTATGGTAGAGGTTAATAAGTGCTCCTGAACCTCGTGGTGTAGGTCCTGAATTGCACCTTTTCCTGATGGCAGCAGTGAGAAGAGAGCATGACCTGAGTGGAGAGGTCCCTGATGATGGATGCTGCTTTCCTGTGACAGTACTCCATGTCGATGTGCTCACTGGTGGGGAGGGCTTTACCTGTGATAGAATAAGCTCTATCATTACTTTTTGTAGGTTTTACGTTAAAAGGCATTGGTATTTCCATACCAGGCTATGATGCAACCAGTCAAGATACTCTCCACCACACATCTATAGAGGTCTGTCAAGGTTTCAGAAGTCACGCTGAATCCACACAAAATTCAAAGGAAGTAGAGGCACTGCCATGCTTTCTTCATGATTGCACTACATGCTGGGACCAGGACGGGTCCTCTGAATTGATAACACCAAGGAATTTAAAATTGATGATCCTCTTCACCTCCAATCCCCCAATGAGGACTGGCTCATTGACCTTCAGTTTCTTCCTCCTGAAGTCTATCACACTTGGTCTTGGTCTTGCTGGTATTGAGTGAGGTTGTTGTTGTGGCACCGCTCAGCCAGATTTCAATCTCCCTTATTTATACTGGATACCATAAGTTGTATTTTATATTGCAAGTATTTACATTGGTAGGTGTTTGGAAATAACTTTAATTCATGGTGGGGTATGACTGTGACCATTTCCCAATTACCCTGCTCCACACCAAATATTCTCCCTGAAATGTTCTGTTGGGATTTCCACAAGTGATAGGAAAGAAGCTGTACATGATGTCACCAGGAGCATAAATTTGCCCTTGCCAATGTGACCATGTCATAGGAAAGGATTCTGGCTTCTTCCCACTTCCTGTGCAGTGCTGATGAAGGGTCTTGGCCCAAAATATTGACTGCTTATTCATTTCCATGAATGCTGCCTGACTTTCCATGTTCCTCCAGCATTTTGTGTGTGTTACTCATAGGAAAGAATGTATGCTGTTGGCCACTTGTTGACCAGTCAGGTTTAAATAATGCTGCTTGTTCTGAAACTCTACTACTTTGAGGTCATCTTTAATTTTTCACTCCACAGCACTCCAGAGGCTGTTGTGACTAATATTAAACCTCCTCGTTGTCACCAGGGAGCCTCTTTCCCTTCCACACTACCATTTTGATGAGCATGTTCCTGTTGATACTGTCACTGCTGCAGAATGACCTGGAAATGGAGCACAGGCATGCATGTTTGGGGAACCAAGAAGGAAGCACAGAACTGAAGGCAGCCCAGGGTCTTCAAGGAGCAGGATCAATAGAGGTTGAGTTTTACCAGGCATTCAAGGCATCAGCTAGAAGCTCACATCATTCCATGGACTGCTGTCCAATTTGAGGTCCTTATTGGACATATAAACATAATAATTAGGCCCGGGAGCAGATCATTTGGTCCCTCCATTCAATTATGTTTTGGGTGACCTACCTTGGCCTCCTGCTTGGTCTGTGTGCTCCTCAATTACTCAAGTGTGGAAATATACTCTAGTGCTGCATATTTTCAATAAATCTCTATTTACAGAATTTGAAAAATCCAAAATCTTTTAAAAAACAAAATTTCTTCTCATTCCACTTACCCTGAGAATTAATGACCCGTTTCTACATCCTTCCATGTTAGTTCTAGGTAATCAGCTTCCTAACCTCAGGGGCATCTTTCTGAATGTGCTGCTCACTGATACTCTGTCTTCATCGACAGTTCCACTAGGTCAGGCGATGAGGTAGAGAGGTTGTCAGGATTTGCCAGCATTGCAAACTTTCTCAAGGCTCAATTAATTGTAAATTCCATTTGTCTACACTCGAGCTCTACTTCAGGACAGAGAGCCCTTTAGGAATAACAGGGGATGTGACTCACTCAATGCCCGAGTCTTGTTAACCATTAAAATCACCTGCTCTTGATCAGTATTACATATTCAGTGAGCCTGCATGACTCCTTCTGTCCTAAGGTGTTACAATTGCCTAATATAGTACGCATTTCAGTGGCACCACTGTCTGATGAATGGATTTTATGGGATGAGGCCGGTCTCATTTTTCACATAACTGCACTTAAAGTGCCTTTATAATGAATGCTCCAGCTTTCAAGATACAATGCGAGTTCATTACTGCCATTCTTAATAGGAGACCATACTGTGCGCATCCCTCTGAGGCATCTTTCAGATCCGATTCAACAGGGTCTCCTTCCTCGTAGCTTACAACCCAGCCTTGGAAGAGCACATGGAGCTTGTTGCCGACACATTCGACAGGAAGGATGAAAATATTGTGGAGGGGTAAAATGACGGGGAGATCACGACATCGGTCAGCAGCAGCAAATGACCATTGCCTGGCAGTGAAGACAGTGACAAAGGTAGTTCTCGGCCTCAGAATGATTTTGATCAGCTGATAAATGGGCAGCACAATGGCAGATGAAACTTCATCCTAATAAGTGTGAGCTGTTGTATTTTGAGGAGTCAAATAAGAGAAAGAAACACAATGAATGGCAGGGCTCTAGGGAGATGGACCTGGTTATGTGTCCATACATTATTATAGGTGTACAGGCATTCAGGATGGTGAAGACCTAGAGGATCCTTGGCTTCATTAAGTTTAGGAGCAGGGAAATCTTGGTATACCTTTATAAAATATTGGGTATACCACAGCTGGCATACTGTATGCAGTTCTTTCCATACTAGCAGAAGGATGGGATTCTGCTGAGGTGAGTGCAGAGGAGATTCATCAGGATGGAATATTTGAGCTATAAAGAGAATGGATAAGCTGGGTTTGTTTTCTTTCAAGTAGAGAAGGTTAAGGAGGAGCCTAAAAGAGTGTACACGTTTATTTGGGGTAGAGAAAGAGGGGATAGTAAGATGCTGTTCCCCATGACAAAGGTGTCTATAGCCAGAGAATGAGTTTAAGATGAGGGATAAAAGGGTCAGAAGGGATCTGAGGAAGAACTTCCTCATTCAGAAGCGGTTGTAACCTGGAATGCACTGCTTGAGAAGGTGGCGAAGGCAGAGACTCTCACAGTATTTAGCAAGCTTCTGGACAAGTACTAGAATCGTTATAGCATCGAGGTTACTGATCAAGAGCTGGTAAATGGATTGGTTTAGTTAGGTCCTGCATGGTCAGTATAAACAAATGATGGTATTGCTCTGCAGTAAAGCTGTGCTGAATGCCACAGACATTTGGACAGAATACAAAGAACATTAGTTTCAGCACTCTCACAAATCCACCTTCGCAGTAATCACACTTATGATTCTGATAGGATCTCTGGGAAACAAAGATCTGGCAGCATTCCTCTGAATGGCCCATCGTCCAACTACAGCTCTCTTAAATAATCTGTGTGCAAGTTGGTATCTATCACAATGTGTGCCTCCAGCAACTCAGTTAGAATCAAAATGTCCATCATGCAGGCAGGTAAGTGGAAAACACAAGAATACACTCAGGGCAGTTTTGGAGTCTATGTGGATCCCTCTGTGATGACTGTTTGAAATGTTGTACTCGCATCAGCTGGACTGAAACAAATCTTCAGATTCCAGAATTAATATCTCAAACGTGTAAGCACATTTGTGGCAAGCAGTAACTTCCATTAACCAACCTGTCAGGTGCTGATCAAATGGCTCACTTAAAAACACTTCCAGTCAACAAGATTAATAGTTTCTTCTTCTGTGATATATCAGCAACTGAAAGGACAAGCATTGAGATGTGACCTAATGGTGGGCAAATGATGATCACTTAAATGGGTCAAGTCAACCTTATTGATGCCCTAGGTCATTTAAAGACAGAAGCTAGATCTTTGGATATTTTTGTCTTTATTCTTTATGTTTTCAATAAAAAGGTTGCACATACATGATCACATATACAGACAAATACACATGGATACAAGCATGTGTGCGTGTGCACACACGCACACATCCCACAAGGGAGGTCCCAGCAAAGGGATACAATGGGATATAATACAATTAACACCATGGTTCTGATGCCTGTGGAACTGTAGGAGGTGCAAACCTCACTGGCTGTGCCACTTAGAAGGATCAATTTAAAAATAACACCTAGATGCTGACCTTTTGTGAAGAGGACTGAAACTAAAGATAACAAACCAGAGAAAGTGCAGTAAAAGTAACAAAATGTAAGGGCCATAATGAGGTAGATTTAAAAGGTCAAGAGCTCAATTTTAATCATATATGAGGTCCATTCAAAAGTCTTATAAAAGTGGGAAAGAAACTGTCCTTAAGCTTGCTGATTTGTGTTCTCAAGCTTTTGCATCTTCTGTCCAATGAGAGGATGGAGAAGAGAGAATGACCAGGATTATTGCAGGTAATGGCTGCACCTTGAAAACAATCTTCCCTATAGGAACAGTCCATCCTGGTACAAATGGCAATAGTAAACCGATGCCCATACCACAGAGGAGGTGCTAGCAATCAGATATCCCACAATATGACTCTGACCTTTTGCTGTAAATGCAATAACCACTCATTCCTCAAATGCAATAAAGCATGGATATCCTTTAATAACACAATTGCCTTTCAATAATTCAGAGCCATGGTAAACAGGAGAACAAAGTAAGATTATAGTGGCCCAGTGCTGCTGCTTCACAGCTCCAGTGAGCTGTGTTTAATTCTGACCTCCAGTGTGTACGAGTCCATAGGGGTCTCAGTGTGTATGTGTTTCCCCTGGATGCTGCAGTTGAGAGGTTAATTGGCTACTCTAAATTACCCCTAGTGCACACACAAGCAGGAGTGGGTTGGGAGGGAGTTGACTGATGGGAGAATAAAATTGGTTCGGGTAGGAGTAGTATAATGAGTGCTCGATGATTGACGTGGATGGAGTGCTGCAGGGCTTGTTTCTCTGTTGCATCTCTCCATGGCTTTATGAATAATATAATGTGCTACACAGCATCTAACATTGAGAAACCAGACATACCGAAGTCTCCACAATGAAAGGAGATTGGAATCTAGACTTGTATCTGCAAAAAAAAGTGCTTATTGTGGAGGAGAGTAATATTTTGTATTGTGAGTGTAGTGACTTTGCACAACAGCAGTTACCATGCAAGTACCTGCAGCAGACCTACCCTCAAGGTTCAATGATGCCATACCTTATATTATAATGGAAGAGAATTACTCAGCTGTCCTGTGATTTGTCAGCTTCTTTATTGCCGCACATTTTGCTTTAGATTACTATGTGTGCAGGCCACAATGCACAGCTCCCTTCCCCTGTAATGAATTCACTCAATGCTCTTACAAATATTAACCTTTCACTATGAAGGTCAAGGTCAAATGAAGAAAGCACTGTACATTTCCCAGTACACAAAGGGAAACAATGACCAGTCAATCAAGTTTTAGAAAAATCAAATTTTACATTGAAAGAAAATCTGCATAACTATTTATCTATTTCATCACCTGCAGAACATTTTCCATTGTGCTGGAAATGTAGATAGGATCAAGAGTCCTGTCACTAGATCACTGTTGCTTCTTGGTGGCAGGCTTCTTCTCGGGCCATGGGAGAGAAATATCTGTGGTGGACACCACTGTGACCATGCTGGCTGGGTCACCTCCCAGCTATGTCACCTGAACATACTGCGGCAGTCACTGAATGCCACTGTGGGGCATTACTGGGAAGCACCAGGCAGCCTGAAAGCACACACCACCAAGCTCAAAGACAGCTTCTATCCCACTGTTATCAGACTCTTGAATGACAAGATGGACTGTTGGCCTCACCATTATTTTCCTGCACTGCTTTTTTTTGGTGGCTTTTACACAACACAACAGGTCGACAGCAGTTGCCACCTTGGAATATCTGGGACAGCGAAGATGCATACATCAGGATGCTCTTCATTGACTGCAACTTGGCATTCAATATTATCAGCCCCTCATAACTAATCAATAAGCTTCAAGGCCTAGGCCTCAATAGTTCCTTGTGCTACTGGATCCTTGATTTCCTAAACTGTATGCAAGTGCAATTACAAAGAAAGCATGGCAGTGCCTCTAATTTCTTAGACGTTTGCAAAGACTTGACATGCCATCTAAAAATTCAACAAAGTTTTATAGATGTGTGGTGGAGGGTATATTGACTGTTGTCCAGGATATGCTGCCATTAGGCATGGACTGCTTTATTTGTGAAGCTGTTAGAAATGGAATTGTAATCATCAGTGAACTTCCCTATTTGTGATCTTACGATGGAAGGAAGGTCATTGATTAGGCTTAGGGCACTATTTTTGAGCTTGATTTGTTACACAAGCATGGCAGTGGATGAACTCAAGTGCAGAACATGGGCACTGAGACATTATTGACGTAGCAAGCATGGAATCGGTGTCCAGGAGCAATGCCAGACTTAAAACTGGCAGTCCCAAGAACCATGAAACGAGGTTTCTCACACCGGAGTCGACCAACAAACTGGCAGCTCCTTGTTGTGATCACAGGGTCTTTATCCTGCATTTTCTGATGGAAAGCAGGTGTGTGTAGTTAGTGGAACCTGGGAATAATTGGAAACTAAACAAGGAGATTGAAGCCCAATTCCTGAGGAAAATAACAAGGTGGGAGATTTCCAGAAGGGACCATGACAGTACTCCTCCCTCATGGGAGCCTCCAGGCCTGTCTGGAGGTCCCGACAAAAATCCTGGACGAGGGAACGGGGACCCAGGAACATTCTTCTGGAATGTACCTTTCCCAATCTACCAGGTATTGGAAACTCCTGCCCCTACGGCACACATCCAGTAGTCTTCGGATAGCGTATGCTGGATGGTTGTCAATGATACGGGCAGGTGGGGGAGTCTCAGCCGGGGGACACAAGGGGCTGACGGAAACTGGCTTTAACTGGGAAACATGAAAAGTTGGGTGGATGCACATAGATCTTGGCAGTTTTAGGCTGACCGCTGCGGAATTGATAACACTTTCGACCTTGAATGGTCCCAGGAAGCAAGGGGCGAGTTTCCTATGCTCGTTCTTGAAGGAAAGCCACACCATCTGCCCAGGTTGGTACTCCAGTGCTGGAGTCTGGTGTCGGTTGGCTGTCTTCTTATTGTGTTTTGCTGATCTGAGTAGGGCCATGCGCGTCTCCTCCCAAACCTCAAGGCACTGATCGATATGGTCCTGAATCAACGGTACCACAACCTCCTCTTCTTGCGCAGGGAGCAGCAGGGGTTGGTACCCTAGGGAACACTCGAATGGAGACCTTCCGATGGCAGAGCTCGCCAGAGTTGCGGGCGTACTCATCCCACGGGAGGTGGTTGCTCCAGGTCGACGGGTTGTTTGCCTTTACACAACGTAGCGTCGCCTCCCGGTCTTGGTTGACCCGTTCCGTCTGTCCGTTCGTCTGAGGGTGGAAGCAGGATGACAGGCTGACCAATGCACCCAAGGCTTGATAAAAGGCCTTCCATACCTGGGAGATGAAATGGGGACCTCGATCAGAGACGATATCTGCGGTGATTCCGTGGAGGCGGAAGATGTGGCGGATGAGAAGATCTGCAGTTTCTTGAGGGGAGAGGAGTTTAGGGAGGGCTACGAAGTGCACTGCCTTGGAGAACCGGTCTACCAAGGTGAGTACAGTGGTGTTCCCATGTGAAGGGGGTAGACCGGTGATGAAGTCTAGGGCGATGTGCGACCAGGGACAACCAGAGACAGGTAGAGGCCGAAGTAAACCCGCAGGTAGCCAATGAGAGGCTTTTCTCCGGGCACAGATGGAACATGCTGAGACATAGGAATGGGTATCTGCCTCCATGGACGCCCACCAAAAGTGATTTTTCAGGAGCGTAGGGTCCAATCACTTGCGGGGTGGCAAGTGAACTGAGATGTATGGCCCCATTGGAGAGCCAGAGGCCTGACAGAAACATGCACATACAGGCGATCGCAGGGGTCGGGGTCATCCCGTTGGGCTTCTTTTACTTTGGACTGGATCTCCCAACTGAGAGTGGCGACCACATAGGACAGTGGGAGGATAGTCCCTGGACTGGAAGTGTCGTCCTTAGAGTCGTATTGGCAGGAGAGCATGTCCAGCTTCCCATTCTTGGACCCTGGATAGTATGTTAGGGAAAACTTGAACCATCCAAAGAATAACACCCAATGGGCCTGGCAGGAGTTCAAATGTTTGGTGGTCTGAATATACCCCAGGTTTTTATGATCAGTCCATACCACAAACAGTTGTTCTGCCCCCTCCAGCCAGTGCCTCCATTCTTCCAATGCTACTTTGACTGCCAGGAGTTCCCAATTCCTCACGTCATAATTCTGCTCAGCAGGGGATAGTCAGCGAGAATAAAAGGATAGAAGGCAGGGGGTGAGGTTTTTCATCCAAACTTGATCATTGGGACAGGACTGCTCCTATCCCAGAGTCAGAGGCGTCCACCTCGACAATGAATTGACAGGCTAGGTCCGGATGGACCAGGATGGGAGCAGTGGTGAAACACTTCTTCAGGTCAGTGAATGCAGAGTCAGCTTCAGAGTCCCACCAGAAGGGGATAGTAGGCAAGGTAAGCTGGGTAAGGGGGGGGGGGGGGGCACCGCTCCACTGTACTCCCTGATAAATCAGTGGTAGAAGTTCGCAAACCCCAGGAATTGATGAAGTTGTTTGTGGGTCGTGGGCCTAGGCCATTCTTCCACTGCCTGGATCTTCTTGGGGTCTGCTCTCACCTGCCCGCTCTCGATGATATAACCCAGGAAGCTGACCGAAGAAATGCGAGTTCCACATTCCTCCACCTTCACAAATAATTGGTTTTCCCAGTCTCTGGAGGACTTGACGGACATGGTGAACGTGTTCTTGGGGGGTGCTAGAAAATTTCAGGATATCATCAAGGTAAACGAATACAAACTGATTAATAAAGTCCCTCAGTACGTCATTAATGAGGGCTTGAAAAACAGCTGGAGCATTATTGAGGCCAAACGACATGACCAAATATTTGAAGTGGCCCAGAGGTGTATTAAAGGCCATCTTCCACTTGTCCTCCTCTCTCACCCTGACTAGATGGTAGGTGTTACAAAGGTTCAGCTTTGAGAAAATAGTGGCTCCATGCAGTGGTTCAAAAGCCAAACTAATGAGGGGTAAAGGGTACTTATTCTTAACTGTTATACTGTTTAGGCCTCTAATCAATACAAGGACAAAGCGACCCATCCTTCTCTTCTACAAAGAAACCAACGTCTACCGGGGAAGATGAAGGTCTGATCATGCCCGCCGCAAGGAACTCACTGATATACTTCTCCATGGCCTCTCTCCAGTTGGGATAGGTTAAAAAGGCCTCTAAAAATAGGTGGGTAGCGAGGCCCTGGGGAGAAGGTCGATGGCACAATCATATGGGTGGTGCAGAGGCAGGGAAAGGGCCTGTTGTTTACTGAATACCAGTGTCAGGTCATGGTATTCTGTGGGGACTTAGGACAAATCGAGGGGTTTCAGGACAGGCGGGGTTGCAGTAGCTTCCCTGGGAGATGGGGTTGACTGCAGACAGTTGGAGAGGCAAGACTGGCTCCATTTGGTTATCCTCCCTGTAGACCGGTTGATGTGGGGATTGTGTTGGGTCAGCCACAGATACCCTAGAACTACCGGGGCTTGAGGTGAACGAATGAGACTGAATTGTACCTCCTCCCAATGGTTGCCAGATAGGATCAAGGTCAGGAGCAGCGTACAGTGGGTCAACCGAGCCAGCAGTTTTCCAACCAGGGCCCAGGCCTCCAGGGGTGTAGTTAATGGCTCATGAGGTATTCCAGCCTGGGAATCTGTCTTCATACAGCAGATTGCCCTCAGCACTGGAATCCACCAGAGACTGTCGTTGGTAATTCACAGTAGCCGGGATCTGCATCAGTGTCTGGGGGTGCTCGTCCGGCTCACCAGGGCCCCCTTTCTCACTGATGAGCTCTCCCCTTTTGGCCACTGAGGGCAGGTATCCCAGAAATGTCCTGGTTGGCTACAATAGAAACAATCCCTAGCTCTCCACCACCAAAGTCATTCGGCCAGGGAGAGCCGGTTCCGTCCCAGTTGCATCGGTTTCTCCCACAGGGTGGTGGGGACGGTTGGAGCAGGAGCTACACTTGGAGCGGCTGGGAAATGGAGGTTGGCTGGGACTGATAAGGTGGACCATGGGCCTTCGAGGAGCAGGGTGACTGGTTCTTCTCTCAGCCGCTCTTGAAGTCGATTATCCAATCTAGTGGCTAGTGAGATTAGAGAGTCCAGACAGTCCATGTTGTCCCTCGCTGCCAGTTCATCCTTTATCTTGTCCAAGAGGCCCTTCAGCCCATCTAGTGCATACCAAACTATTATTCTGCCTAGTCACAATGACTCACAACTGGGACCATGGCCCTCCATATCCCTCGCATCCATGTACTTATCCAAACTTCCCTTAAATGTGGCAATCAAACCCACATCCAGTACTTGCACTAGCAGCTCATTTCACACTCTCACCACCCTCTGAGTAAAGAAGTCCCCCCCTTAAATGTTTCACCTTTTACCCTTAGCTTATGACCTGCTGTTATAGTTTCACCCAACCTCAGTGGAAAAAGCCTGCTTGCTTTAATAGGTTCCCTGAGCCTGTTCAACTTCCCTTTTATTCTAACAGGAACATACAAACATTGTACTCTCAAAACTTGACATTTGAAGACCTCCCACTTACCAAGCATCCCTTTGCTATAGAAAAATCTTGTTACACAAGCATAGTGGTGGACAAACCCAGGTGCAGAACAGAGGCATCATTGACATAGCGAGCATGGAATCGGTATCCAGGAGCGAAGCTAGAGTTAGAACTGGCAGTCCTAAAAACTATGAAACAAGGTTACTCACACTGGAGTTGACCAATGAACTGGAGCTCCTTGTTGTGATCACAGTGTCTTTATCCTGCATTTTCTGATGGAAAGCAGGTGAGTGTAGTTAGTGGAACCTGGGAATGATAGGAAACTAAACGAGGGGATTGATGCCCAATTCCTGAGGTAAATGGCCAGGTGGGGGATTGCCAGGAGGGACCATGACATGGTTAATTGACCACTGACAAACACAACCATCTCCACCAGTGTACATTTCCCCTTGATGCTTATTCAAGTTCAAGTTTAATTAGCATTTAACCATACATGAATATAGCCAAATGGAACAGCATTCCTCTTGGGCCTAAGTACAAAGCACATTACCATCAGCACATAACACATAACCCAAAGAGCACATATGGTTACGATTTCAGAAAAACACACAGTCACAAAGGAAATGGGCACCTTGATGGCACACTCGATCAATCCCCATCTTGATCTTGATGCGACTCTCACCTCACCTCTAAGATCCAGCCCCTTGGTCCATATTTGAAACCAGGTGCTCCTGGAGAAACCTCAAGCCTGTCATTTGTGGGTAAGTGAGTGAGTCTTGGTAACACAATCGACAGCAGCTTCCAAATGGGAGTGAATGCGTGGTAACTAATGAGTTTTGCCCCACTTTGTTATGAACAGGGTACTGAATCATATCAAGAACGTGGCATGTATGCGTACACACCCCTGCCAATTGATTACTCTGCAGATTGATAGTGCTCTCCTATATGCGGATGGTTCTTCTGTGCGGATCTTGTGGTACTCACACCTACTTCTGTCGCAGTCGGTCTTCCATTCGCTTGGTGCTCATCATGGCTAACATGACTCATTACAAACACATTTACCCTACCGCACCATTATTGCTCTGTGCACACATAACAGGTATAGTACCTCTGGTTAATTTTTAAGAGGGCAGATAGTTCTGGATTGGAGGACTTTAGTACGACAGCTGGGCTGAGACCAGATACAGCGGGATCTTTATCTGATCACCCATCTGCCTCTGGCTCATTGGCAGCTGAGGTCTGACTGTGCCTCTGTGGAAGCAGAAGCTTGCTGCCTCAGTCACTGTGTGACCTGAACCTTGTCAGTGTCTGTTACAGACTGACCTATTAATTCTGGAGCAGAAGCGATGCTCTTCTCGCTCTGACGAGGTTGAGATTGGTAATTTATTTGTTTAGTGATACAGTGTGGAGTAGGCCCTTCACCCCTTCAAGCTGTGCCGTCCCAGCAACCCCGATTAACCCCAATCCAATCATGGAACAATTTATAACAGCGAATTAACCGACCCTGTATGACTTTGGACTGTGGGAGGAAACCGATGCATTCCATAGGGAGGACATACAAAGACTCCTTACAAAATGGCGCCAGAATTGAACTCTGAACTCTAGAACACCAGAACACCCTGAGCTGTAATAGCGTTGCGCTAACTGCTATGCTACCATGGTGTCCACAGTGGTTGCAATCATGATGCGTGACTAGCCTAACAGGGTGACACAGGCCAAACACCTGGGAGGGCTTTCCCCTTACGAGCATCTCCCCATGGCCTTTTCTCTTCCTTGCAGCTCATCAGACCTATGTGTAGTTGACTTCCATCTAACCTACCCAGTGGATCACCTTTCCCACTTGAATGCAGCCCAAAGGTGAATCTATTTGTTCAGCATTCTCCTGTAATCCGTGCCCTGCATGTGCGACCAGGATCTGGAGCCAGTCCCTGTTAGGAATTGTTCCAATGACCCCACCACCTCCGCCATGCTGATATAGCAAAAGGAAGGACAAAAGCTATAGCACGGCTTCAAAGCATGCTGTTGTTGAAAGAGTCCCTCGTCCTCTCCACCAATAACACCCTCAACAAATTCCAGCAACATTTTCAAGTAAGATCTCCCTTTCATAAATCAATGCTGATTTTGACCAATCCTCTCCCTGATTTCCAAATGCTCTGCTCTTTCATCTTTACTAATGGATTCATGTGTTTTCTTCACTACTGATGTCAGATTACTAGATCTACAATTCCCTCTTTTCTCTGTCCATCCTTCTTTAAATAGTGGGGTTATTTAAACATCATCCAACTCAGAGGAACTGATCCAGATTCAAAGAATATTGAAAAACGACTGCCAATGCATTCACTATTTTTAATATCACTTCCGGGAATTTAAGGGGCTCTGGTCAGGCATAGGCCAGTATTGCTGAATCTGCCACATCTCTCCAGTCTGCAGGGGTTTTGGGGAGGGATGGCAGCAGCTTCCTGTGGGGGAGACAGTGGGGAAAAGCTCTGGACCTGAGAATTATAAACCTCCCCAAGATACCATCAGCCACAGAGGCACCAAGCCCTGGTTAAACCAGTGCAGGAACCTGAAGCTCTCAATTATCTCCAGGGGTGAGGACACCTGGGATTACCTACTGGTCCTGAGATTAAGGGCCAAGATAGGCATGTCCATAGGTTGAAGCTCAAAGATCAAAGCCTGGGTTGCCGAATCTGGAGATCAGAGACCCAATGTCTGCAAGTCCAGGGCCTGGGCCAAGGATGAAATTGGAGGTCTGGAAGTGGCTTGCCCTGAGGTTTGAGGTCGGACTATGTGTGTGCGTGGGAGAGTGGAAAAGGGCTTTATTTTGCTGCTGCTGTTTTGTTTTGCTGTTGTTGCTTGTTTGTTGTTCTGCTGAACATTGCAGGCATACGATATTTATGCCAGAATGTGGGCAGCCCCCAGCGCATCCTAAGTTTGTGCTGGTTGTTAACACAAACAAAACATTTCACTGTACATATGTTTCAATGTATATGTAATAAATAAATATAATCAAATCAAATCTAATCAAATCCTTAAGTATTCTGGAGCACAGACTCCTAGGTCCTAGTATTTTAATTTTCTGTCCTTTTAAGTTCTCCAACACCATTTCCTTATTAATATCAATTTCCTTTTTCTGGATACCAGGTCCCCCTGCATTCTCTTCTGAGAAGACAATCCCACCATGTTTGTTCAAGGACTGCCTTTTCTTTACTCTGCTTTATTGATTCCCCTTGTTGCTGACTGCAAAGGATTGATATTTGTTTACACTAATGTTTATTTTAATTTCACATGTCTATTCAATCTTCTACAATTAACTTCACGTTCCCTCCAAAGTTACTCTCAATCTCTATTCCCCCCATTAATTAATCTCTTGTTTCTCCTTTGCAGAGTTCAAAATTGTTTCCAGTCTTCAGATTTTTTTTTGCACCAGTTAATGGATCTACAGTAAAACTATTTTTCACTGAATCATGGTTAAACCACACTTCATGTTTTTTTTGTCTGAGACAAGAGTGAACAATTGTTGTAGTTCACCCATGTTTTACTTAAAATTTGGCCATTGCTGATCTACTATTAACCCCAGAGGTAAGATTGTACAATCTATCTTAGATGATTCTCACCTCATACCTCTTTAGTTTCTATTACATAGATCCATGATCTTACTCTCAATCTCCCTTGCATCATTTACCATTGTAATGAAAAATTCTATTATGCTATGTCTGTTCTTCCCAGGGGGCCTTGCACAAGATTGCTTATTAATTACTCATTACACAATATCTAATCCTGGATGACCAGATCTCTACCAGGTCCTTTACTGGTGCAGAGAACCATCCAAGATTCCTCCTCCAAAATATCCTCTATTTCCTCCAAAATAGCAGTATTTTGCTCTGTCGTCCTGTTTGTTTTCACCTTTACCTTCTCTCTCTTCCACTTTTGTTTCCCCTTCCTGTCCCTTGTGCCTATCCAAGCAGCACTGCTGGGCTTGCTGAGTTCCTCCAGCATTTTTGTGTATGTTGTCTAGTTTTCCCTTCCTCTGATTCCATGCATAGTTTCCCCTCCAGTCTCCACATGCATTGTCTAATAATGTACACCATTTATTTCTCTTTGTAAATATCTGGCCATCACACTAACCTACATTAGCAAATCCCTGCATAGTATATAATGATCAGTGTAAAATAAAAATACACATAAGAGCCATTCTTATGAGTACATGCCATTAAAGTATATCATTAAAACCAAATTGTCCCGCTGAACAACTTCGCATACAGTTTTCCAAACATCTTAAATTCAGACTTCTCACATCAAAACAAAGACCAATTAAACTTGGAAATGTAAACAGGGAAAAGCTGGAAGGACTCATCAGATCAAGCAACATCTGTGGGAAAAGAAACCGAGTTAATACTTTAGATCAAGGAGCTTTCATGGAAATTAATTTCCTGCTCTGTCTTCGATCTGGTGGAATTATCATGTAATTCCATTGTAGCTGCCTTGCTGCTAAGTTATATTCAAGGCATCCTACTCTATTCTCTCTCTGGTGACAAAATGTCAGGGATGGACCGGGCAGCTGTTTGATAGCATTGATGTTGCTAATTGTTAGGAATATCGTAAAGTTTCACTCAGTGGAGTGAATAGTCCACTGGCTCCACTAAGCCAGTGTTCAGTCTGATTGATCTCAGACTCATCCAGTTTCAGAACACTACATCACAGAAACAGATCTTTTGGCCCATCTAGTTGGTGCTGAACAATTAATCTGACTAGTCCCATCGACCTGCAACTAGAACATCGCCCCCCCCCCCCGTACCCCTCCCATCCATGTACAGTTCCTATCCAAACTTCTCTTAAATGTTGAAATCAAACATACATCCGCTGGCAGCTCGTTCCACAATCTCACCACGCTCTGAGTGAAGTTCCCTCTCATGTTTCACCTTTCACTCTTCTACAACCATTAGTTGTAGTCTCACCCAACCTCTCTGGAAAAAGCATTTACCCTATCTATACCCTTTAATTCTGTATACCTCTATCAAATCTCCTAACCCATTCAATCTTTCCCTATAACTCAGGTCCTCCAGACCCAGCAAGATCCTTGTAAATTTTCTCTGTATTCCTTCAACCTTATTTACATCTTTCCTGTAGTTAAGTGAGCAAAACTGCCACTGATATACTAAATTAGTCCTCACCAACTTCTTATACAATTTCAAAGTAACATCCCAACTCCTGCATTGATTTATGAAGGCCAATGAGCCAAAAGTTTTATTTACAAACCTAAATACCTGTGATGCCACTTTCAAGGAATTATGGATCTGTATTTGCAGATCCTTCTGTTCTACTGTGCTCCTCAGTGCCCTACCACTCACCATGTAAGACCTACCCTGGTTTGGCTTCCCAACGTGCATCACCTCACAATTGTCTGTATTAAATTCCACCTGCTATTTTTTCAACCCATTTTTCCAGCTGGTCCAGATCCCACTGCAACTTTTAATAGTCTTCCTTACTGTCCACCACACCTCCAATCTTGATATCATCCACAAATTTTCTGATCCAGTTTGCCATGCAATCATCCAAAACATTGATGTCGATGACAAACAAGGACCCAACACCGAACCCTGTAGCATGCTAGTCACAGACCTTCAGTCAGAGAGGCAAACATCTACTACCACTCTCTGGCTTCTCCCACAAAGCCAATATCTAATCCAATTTACTACCTCATCTTGAATGCCGAGCGACTGAACCTTCTTGACCAACCTCCCATGCGGGACCTTGTCAAATGTCTTGCTAAAGTCCACGAAAATATCATTGACTGCCTTGACTTCATCAACTTTCCTGGTAACTTCCTTGAACTACTCTATAAGTTTGGTCAGACATGCACAAAGCCATGCTGACTATCCCTAATCAGTTATATATCTGTTCCCTAGAATGCCATCAAATAACTTTCCTACTACTGATATCAAGCTCACCGGCCCATAATTACTTGGCTTATTCTTATTCTTAGAGCTGTTCTTAAAACAATGGAACAACATTAGTTGTCCTCCAATCCTCTAAGGCTAAGGATGTTTTCAGATCTCTGCTAGGGCCACTGCAATTTCTTCATTAGCCTCACACGGGGTACAAGTGAACACCTTGTCAGGTCCTGGGGATGACTGCTTTACCTTACTTCTATAGACTCTGTGTCTGTCTCCTGAGTAAATACAGATACAAAATATCCATGTAAAATCTCTTTCGGCTCCACACATACCACTCTGATCTCCCACAGAGCCAATTTTGTCCCTTGTTATCCTTTTGCTCTTAATATATCTGTAGAGGTACTTAGAAATCTCCTTCACATTGTCTGTTAGAACAACCTCGTGTCCTCTTTTAGCCCTCATGAATTCCTTAAGTGTTCTCTTGCATTTCTTTTCTCCTCAAGTACCTCATTTGTTCCTACCTACCTATACCTGCTATGCACCTCCTTTCTTTAACCAGAGGCTCAATCTCTCGAAAACCAAGGATACCTAATTCTGTTATCTTGGCCTTTTATTCTGACAAGAACATACAAACACTGTACCCTCAAAATTTCACTTTTGAAGGCCTCCCACCTACCAAGTACACCTTTGCCAGAAAACAACCTGTCCTAATCCACATTTGCCAGAACTTTTCTGATACCATCAAAATCTGGTAACACACTCTCTAGTTGGGACTTTTATGTGCTGATTAAGGAAAATTTCCTGAACACATTTGGCAAACTCTTTCCCATCTAGCCCTTTTATAGTATGGGAGGCCCAGTGGAAAGATAAATCCCGTGGACTGTTGGGTGGTCTACAATGTAATCCTTTTAATGTGGTCATACCTTTCTTATTCCTAAGTTCTACCCATAAAGTCTCACGAGACAAGTTCTGCAGTCTGTCGTGTCTGAGCATTGCCATGCATTGCTCTGACTAGGAATGCCACCCCTCCCTCTTTAATCCCTCCCGCTCTGTAATGACTAAAACAGTGGAACCCTGGAGCATTGAGCTGCCATTCCTGCCCCTCCTGCAACTAAGTCTCACTAAAGGCTACAATGTCATAATTCCACAAGCTGATCCATGCTCTAAGATTATCTGCTTTCGGTACAATACTCCCAGCATTAAAATATGCGCAGCTCAGAATGTTTGTCCCCCCACACTCAACCTTTCGATTCTTGACTTTGTACGTCAACCTAACAACATCTTTCTCTAGAACCAATCCACTATCTGTTCTGGTGCTCTGGTTCCCATCTCCCTGCAACCCTAACTTAAGCCTCCCATTCAGCACAAGCAAATCTTCCTGGTAGGATATTGGTCTCCCTCCAGGTCTGGTTCAAACCATTCCTTCTATGCACGTCCCAATTTCCTTGGAAGAGTGACCAATAATCCAAAAATCTGAAATCCTCCCTCCTGCACCATCTCCTTAGCCACGTGTTAAACTATATGATCTTCCCATTTCTGGCTACACTAGCATGTGGCATGAGCAGCAATCCTGAGATCACGACTCTGGAGCTACTGTCCTTTAAATTGGCACCTACTGTAACTTCCTCACCTCATTTCAGAACTTTAGCACCACTGCCTCCGACATTGGTACCAATATGGACCATGATCACTGGCTGCTCACTCTCCCACTTAAGAGTACTGTGGAGGAAATCCAGGATGTCCCTTGCCCTGGCACCTGTGAGACAACATGCCATTGAGGAATCTCATTCTCGTCCATTGAATATCCTTTCTGTTCCCCTAACCAATGAATCCCTATCACGACTGCTCACCTGTTCTCCCCAGAACACCTAGACTCAGCGCCAGAGACCTGACTGCTATGGCTTTCATTTGCTAGGTCATCCACCTCAGTAGTATCCTAGCATTGAGGAGAATGACCACAGGGGTACTCTGCACTAGCTGCCTATCCCCGTTCCCCCTCCTGATGGTCACCCTGTGTCCTGCACCTTGGGTGTAACTACCTCTCTATATGCCCTATCTATCAACCCCTCTGGACTTCATTCAATTCCAGCTCCAAATCCTTAACACAGTCAGTTGGAAGCTGCAGCTGGATGCACTTCTTGCAAGCGTAGTCATTAGGGACACTGGACGGCTCCCTGCTTTCCCACATCCCACAATAGGAGCATTCAACTGTCCTGCCCAGCACGCAACTGCTTTAAATTTGCAATAAGAAAGAAAAAAAATGAAAAAATCTACCTACAGCCCATGCCTCTCCTCATTGAAACCTCGATAAGCCAAAGCCTCAACTCCCCACTCTGACACTGGCCCACTCATACAATGGCCACTCTGCTTAAACCTAACTTACTTTATGAACGGGGGACAAAGAAATGGAAGACGAGCTGAATAAATATTTTACATCAGTTTTCACTGTGGAAGTCACTAGTGGTATGCCATCAGTTCGAGAGAGTCCGGGGGCAGACCTGAGTGCAGTTGCTATAACTGGAGAGAAGGTGCTTGAGAAGCTGAAAAGATCTGAAGATATATAATTCACCAGGACCTGATAGATTACACCCCAGTGTTCTGAAAGAGGTGGCTGAAGAGGTTGTGAAGGCAATTTTTCAGGAATTGCAAATGTCAGTTCACTCTTCAAGAATGGAGGGAGGCAGAAGAAAGGAAATTATAGGCTAGTTAACCTGACCTCAGTGATTGAACAAATGTTGGCGTTGTTTACTAAGGATGTGATTTCAGGGTACTTGAAGGCACATTATAAAATAGGCTGTAGTCAGCATGGTTCCCTCAAGGGAAAACCTTGCCTGATAAATCTGTTGTAATTCTTTGAAGAAATATCAAGCAGGATAGACAAAGGAGAATTGCTGGATGTTGTGTGCTTGGATTTTCAGAAGGCATTTGACAAGATCCACACACAAGGCTGCTTTGCAAGACACAGGAAAGATACTAGCATGGATAGTTATTTAGCTGATTGACAGGAGGCAAAGAGTGGGAATAAAGGGGGCTTTTTTTCTGGTTGGCTGCCGGTGACAAGTGGTGTTCCACAGGGGCTGGTGTTGGGAGCACTATTTTTTTTCACATTGTATGTCAATAACTTGCAATTACACATTTTTCTGCTCAAAGTTTGAAGGCCCTTCAGTCCATGATGTCTGCATTGATCATGATGCCAAATTTAACTGCATCTCTTCTGCCTGCCCATGATCCACATCCCTCCATTCCATCCCTATGCCAACTCCAGCAACCTTATCAATCCCATTGTCTCACTTATTTCCCTGTGCGCATTCTCCCTCTGATATCCACCACCTTCCCCGATTCTTCTAATACTCACCTACACATGGGGTATTACACAACAGACAATTAATTTAGGAATAGATTCCTCTGAGGGATGTGGGAGGAAACTAGAGAAACTCACAGAAACCCATTCGGGCAGCCACGGAGGTCAAGATCAAACTCAAGACAATGGAACCATAAGCTAGCTGTACTATCAGCTGCATTCCTGTTCAGGATTGGGGGTGAGGGGGGTGGGACTGGCAGTGTGATGGGCAGCTGTGGATACAGCTGATAACAGCCAACAGTTTGACCTCAAAAATCCAGTCCCTCAACTGCAAGGGCATTGGAGTCAGCGATGGTGATCAATTCCAAACTACATCCACCCAGACAAACAAGAGAAGGTAGGGGTAAAAGGGATACAAGAGATTCTGTAGATGCTGCAAAGCAGGAGTGACAAATGCTCGAGGAGCTCAGCAGGTCAGGCAGCATCTATGAGTAGTCGACAATTTGGCCTGAGACCTTTCATCAGGGCTGGAAAGGGAGAGGGTAGAAGCCAAAATACAGGGTTAGGGTTAATAGGAGGGCTTCCAAGTGAAAGGGGGAGGTAGGTGTGGGGGGGGGGGAGGGGGATAAAAGGGAATGGTGTGGGAAGCTGAGGGGTGATAGGTAGAAGAGGCTAAAGGCTAAAAAAAGGAATCTAATAGAATAGGAGAATAGACCACAATAAAAAGGTGTAATGATGAACTCAGGCTAGCGAACCTAGGTACAGAATAACAGGAGACTTAAGTATGAAACACTGATGAGAGCTTATTCACAGAAGAGTCAACATAGGTCACTCAGAATGAACGTCACTATGCTCAAGACTGAGCAACAAGTGCTCAACTCGAGTAAGGAAATAGGTCAAGTTCGCACAAGAAACCCACAATTACTAATAAACAGCACGCAAAAACTTCAGGGAGCAATTAATAGGTAAAACAAGCTACAATTAGGTAAATTCATAATATTCAGGTGAAGTAAAGTGCCATACCTCGGGGGGGGGGACTCCCACTGATCCAATTGGTTCATGACAAAAGGAAAGGAGTTGGGGAGCCAGCGTCAGGAAGGTGAGGGTGATGAGCAGCTCTTGAGGGGGCAAGTGGAGAAAGAGAAGAGGTAAGTGGGCCATAGAGATAAGGTAATACCAGGAGGGGGCTGCAGAAACAGTGCAGGAGAATGGTTACTGGAAGCTAGAGAAATCAACATTGATGCTGTCAGTTTGGAGACAACCAAGGTGGAATATGAGATATTGCTTCCGCAACCTGCTTATGGCCTCAACGTTGACAGCAGACTTTCAACACTTAGAGAGCACCTCAGAGGCTGTAGTGTTAGGCAACAAGCACTGTACAGCTGTTGTGAGCCCAACTCCAAAAGAGCATTGCAGTAAGATCGAGGTCAGGCGGCCCAGTGCTGAGATAGATTGGAATGTGACAACCTGTATGGAAAGCCGAATATGTGTGTTGTTGCAATATCCTCAATATAGGGGGTTTGCAAGGGAATGGGGGGGAAGTGCATCCAAGTAGATTGTGAGTGAACACCTCATATCACACAGTATCCTGACGTTTATAACACCTTAATATATTTCCTGCACTGAATTCAGAAACAGCCTTCAGCTCTCTTGTTAATCATTTCTCTACCATCACCAACTATGAAATTTTAGTTTTTACCTCAGCTAATAGGGAAGAGTGCACCTTATGTCTCCTCATGGTCTGGGTTCTGTTCTGCACTTCCATTTCATTTCTTCTGAATGCAAACTCCTTCAGATTGAAAGTTTGAGCTGTCATCAAAACACCTCAGATTGGAGGCAATCATGGGTGTTCACATCATGCCTCTTGACACTAAATGAACAAGAAAGCTGGGAGTATTCTGAATTAAAAAGACACTGATAGTCAAGCTTCACTTATTTCCTATTTCCTGTGCTTTATCAGAGTCTCCATAGTCACTCTCAGAACTTCACAAACTTAATGTGCGGGCCTGAAGTTTTTCCTACTTAAGTTGACATTGGACTTTATTTGGAATGCACATCATGGCTTTTCCACAATGCTCCGTTCTGCAGTTAATGTCAGCCTTTGTTATTGCTTGTCAGTGGGCACATATCAGCACAGATAGTGTCAGTTCCAGCATAACAGACTCTGCAGCCTCTTCAGCACATTCCTCATCAAATACTTCATGAAGCAAGGACTGAAATTGTATTATTTAAAAACTAATAACAGTACTAGAATTAGTGCATGTTATTTTGACTCAATTTATGGAAAGTTGAAGATTAATAATCCTTTAACATATTTGCATTATATGATTGTAAGCAATTAAAGACTCTGTGTAATGAGGAGATAGTCAGCAGTGAAACGATATTAATGAGACATCACTTATTGCTGGTAATTGTATTTGATTCTTATATTATCCTGGGATTTATTAAGAAGAAATTCTTTTTCTAATTGGTTGAATTGCTTAAGAAATATCACAGTGTTCTGTGCAAATTAATAAATATCTTCATCAGTTCGGACTACCACATTATTGCTGAGACACCTTTTTAAATAATAATTCAATTATGGATTTTATTTGAATGACAGTCTGTCAGTTGACATGACTGATGGATGCAGGGTCAGGACTTTAACATTGTTTCAATCCTCTTGACCTAAACTCATGTTACCATGACTCTGTCTCAGCGGCAGGTATTCATAGATTTCACTTTCTCTCCAATCTCTCAATATCTGCCCTCGGCTTTGGCGGTCTTTTTCACATTCCCAAGCAAGAAGCACTCCCTACTTCCTGCAGAAACAGGTGGGCTTTTCACTACTGGGACAAATTAGATTCAATTCAGCCACAAGTAAGATTATGTAGAATTATTACAGCTGAGAATGATGCTGATTGGTCCAACTAGTGTAGTCCAGTTTTTTCTGCAGTGTTTCATCAGTCTAATTCCCTGGCATAGTCCACACACTCCCCAGAGGACCTATCCTGGGCCAGCATGTAGATATAGCCATGAAGGAAATGCACCACCATTTCTACTCTCTTAGCAGTTTAAGGAGATTTGGTATGAAACTCTGACAAATTTCTAAAGGTGTTCAGTGGAAAACATTCAGACATCAGAAGCATCATGGCCTTGTATGGGAGCTCCAATGCTCAGGAATGCTGGAAGATACAGAGGTTGGTGCACTTAAAAGTTCCATCATGGGTACAAATCTTACCCCTATCAAGGACATCTACAAGAGGTGATATTTCCAGAAGGGAGCATCCATCATTATGGATTTCTACAATTTAGGGCATGCCCTCTTTTCATTGCTACCATCAGGCGGGGGTACCGGCTTGAAGACCAACACCCACCTCACAATTCAACAACAGCGTCTTCCCCAATGTCATCAGGTTCTTCAACCAAACTGAAAAACCCCAATTCTCCCTCAGAATATATTCCGCTCAACTTGCACTAATGTTGTTATATTTATTTTTGTTTATTCTGTCATGTAAGTTAGGTACAATTTATGTTATTTTAACTTTATATAATTTATGTCTGGCATGTTTATAATGTACTGTTCTGCACTGCAAAAAGCTAATTTTCAAGGTATTTATACCATGAGTATATATGCCCATGGCAACAATAAATTTGAACTTGAAATTATATACCCTTAAATTCCTGTTCCTGCACTGTACTGTTCTATGTTCTATGTTCTTTACTTTTCCTACTAACCCATCTCAATCTTACATATTTTCTGCAATTTCACCTTATCCACCTGCACGTAGGTGCACAAGCCAGTTTCTCTACCTTTAATTTTGCAGCAGAAACAACACATCCCTGAAACCCTCCTGGTAAATCTTTTCAGTGCCCTGTCACATTCTTTCTAAAGTGTAGTGACCGGAATTGAATGCAGTACTCCTGCCTAGTGGCCACAAACTAGTGTTTTATTCAGGTTCAACATTACCTCCTTGATTTTAAACTCTGCCTCTGTGAAGACCAGCGTTCCAGGTTCTTTATTAAATGTTCACTCAATATGTCCTGCCATTTTCAAAACTTGCAATATATACAGCACAATGTCATCAAACCGAACCATTTAGTCAATACTGTCCTTCATCCTTCCTCCAGAAGGTACCACTTCATACTTCCAAGTACTGCCTCTTGTTGGCCATTCTGTTCATCTATGACATTCTGTTACCCTCCTCCACTGCTGATGAGATTGCCAAGTTCAATGTTACCTCAAAACATTGAAAAGGTACCCTGTAAGTTGATAATTAAATTATCAACATACATATTCATGTATAACTAAATTATCAATATAATTCAAGAGAAATAATATTCTGAGTACTGACCAGGGAAACAACGTCCTCCAAACTCTGCACAGACAAGTTGAGCTGAAGAGCCTGCTTTTGTGCTGTACGGGTCTATAACCCTCTGACTCTACAACTGTAATCAGAAGCACTATTTTGTCCCGTAACTCCATGCTTGCTATTCCCTTTCACTTATTCTAACACTGACCCTTTATTCCATGTGCTATAATTTTGCTAGCTACCCTTTGAAGTGGAACATTGTCACACATATTCTGAAAATACACATGGACCACCCACTGCATTCTCTTCATTGTTAACTCATCAAATAAATGTTCTTAGGTTAATTGAAATAATTTGTTATGCTGGCTTTCTTTATTGAATTCTCCAATTTACGATTTCACTGATTGTCATTTTTAAAAGCTCTGTAGTGTTCTCGCTCAGGTGTAAGGGAACGCTGAACTAAACACCGAGGTAAACCGTAGTCAATGAAAACAGGATCGCAGTAAGATTAACCGTTTACTAGGGGACATCACGTGATGACGTAGGATCGAGACGCAGGGACCCAGCTCTCCCGTAAAAAGTTAATAAATTAATGTTTAAATGAAGAAAAGTTAGTCAATACTCTCTAAAAGTTGCTTATAAACGACTCCGGACTGTGTCAAGCTATGCCTCAAGGAAAGAAGATGAAGAAAACTAATACCGGGAAGACTACGCAAGTTGGAACAAGAGCGAGGCCCACGTCTACCGAGGAGCCGCGATCTCAGGTACATTGTATCGCCGGTGATACTGAACAGGAGATGGTGGCAACGCTTGCCACTTCCAAAGGAAAAAACCATCGTGAACTGCACAAACGCGAAGGATGGAGCATGCGCAAACAGGAACAAAAAGAACTACAAAGCCCAGCTACCACTGCAACTGAAAGTGATAGCGAATCGGAGGGAGAATCAAATCTCTCGGAAGGATCAGCTGAAGGAGGTAAAAGTCCTTCTAGAAATATAGAAAAGACTTTGAGGCAAATAATGCGTAAATTAGACACATTAAAAGTAATTAAAAATAACCAAAAAAAACTCGAAAAAAAAATGACCAATATGGAGACTATGCTTGATAAAATGACAAAGAGACAGGAAAAAATGGAAAAAAGAATTACGGACTTGGAAACTACAACGGAAGACATGGTTGAAAGAATGGACAAAATGGAAAAGGAAAATACTGCTTGGACATCAGAAAGAAAACAATTTATGGAAAAAATTGATAAGCTTGAAAATCTCAGTAGACGAAATAATATTAAAATTGTTGGACTTAAAGAAGATATAGAAGGAGAAGATCCAATAAATTTTTTTCAAAAATGGATCCCTAAAAAATTGAAAATGGAAAGAGAAACTCCAATTGAGATTGAATGGGCGCATAGATCTTTAAGGTCAAGACCTCGAGCTGACCAAAACCCACGATCAATTTTGATAAAATGCTTACGATACCAAGACAAAGAAAAGATCCTGAAGGCCGCTGCCCAAAGTGCCAAAAATAGAAACGGGCCACTGATGATAGCAGGGAAACCAATTCTTTTTTATCCTGATATAAGTTACAACCTGTTGAAGAGAAGGAAGGAATTTAACCCAGCGAAAAAAGCCTTATGGGAAAAGGGTTATAAATTTACAATGCGTCATCCAGCAACACTGATAATTTTTTTGGAGGACAGAAAATTTTTTTTTTCCAACTATCGAAAAGCGGAGGAGTTTGTACAAGAACTTCCATCTATTCGCTAACTACACATAGAGGCTTCCAAACGTAATGGATTAAAGATGAAGATAGACCCAAGGAACAGAAGTGATGGACATTTATGGATATTACAGAAGAGAAAAGCAAAATTTTAGAAATACTAAATGAGAATAGTATTTTTTTTTTCTCTTCTTATACATATACTTCTTTATGTTGCGGGGGAGCTGGGAGGCTGTGGATCGGTTACTGCGGGATTCACGTGTGTAATCATGGCGGTTGCCATGACCCGTACAGCAGAGGGGGGTAATGTTGTGTCTTTTTTCCACAACATTAGTAGGGGGGTATTTTTTTTTTTTTTTTTTCCTTTATATTTTAATTTTTTTCTATCTTTTTGCCTGGATGAATGGTGGGGACACACATAGCAACATGGAGACTTTTATAAAGATTTCCCAGGATACCACGAAAGTGGAAAGATTAGGTATTATTATAGATTGAAAAGAAAAAGAACTTTAACATATATTTAAAAAAAAAATGAGAACTCCGTGGAGCATGTGGGGATCTTCCAACATCCAGGCATTTCCTTTTTTTTTCTCTTTCTTATTTTCTTAATAGGGATGTTAGGGGGGAGGGGTTAAGGGGAGGGGGCTGGGTAACACTTTTTTTTTCATGCACATTTATTCTGTAACAATTTGAAAACAATAAAAAAAGTTTAAAAAAAAAAAAAAGATTAACCGTTTACTGTTCACTCTTCCACATTAACGTATGGTGAAAACTGTTGATAAAACAATACAAGATTTGTACAGTATTTGATTCCTTCTTGATATCACATTTACATCGTAAATACTTGCAAAAGTAAACTACAACACCTACATTACATTAAAATGCAGCATACAGTCAGAATCTACCTACACCATTGACTGCTTTAAATACACTTCAACACAAACTATACGCAACTCTTTAACTAACAAAAACATAAACCTTATCAACCATCATTACTTTTAACAGAATCAGCGTTAACATTTTAATTCAACATATTGATTATCTCATGAACTTACGGCGTTGCTTCACTATGTTTCTAATGTGTAGAAAGACAACTTTTCTTGCGCTGATCCTGCACATGTGAGCCCCCTCCTTCCCGTTTCTCCAAACCGGTATTTTCCCACAAGACGCGGCAAAACCGGATGTGACGTCATCACATGCCACGATATATCACAGACAACGAATTTACTTTAAACAATCCTAACTTTAACTAAAAAATGCTAACAAACGAATTACTAAAGCGAAAATATTATAAACTAAACAAATGCCATAAAGGCAACACATAAGGTCACAATGAACATAATACAAAACTTCAGTCTCTAAATCAGTCCTTAGGTAGAAATAGAATGACTTCTGTAACTGGCCTTTGGTAAATTTTCACATCACCTTGGTCAGTAGTTTTCAACTCAACCTTCCTGACATGTCCATCCCTACTAGGGAATGTGGCAGTGATTCTGGCCATTGGCCAGCTGTTGCGGGCGATTTGCTTGTCCCTGAGCAGGACTAAATCTCCAACTTGAAGATTCCTGCAGGGTTCTGTCCACTTTTGTCTGTGTTGCAACAAAGGTAGATATTCCTGTCTCCAACGAGACCAGAACCGATTTGCCAGAGCCTGGACCTGTCTCCATTGCTTTGTGTACAAATCCTTATCAGAGAAGTCCCCTGGTGGAGGGGGGGCTCCTGCCTTCTGTGTAAGGAGCATTGATGGCGAGAGTATGAAGGGGTTTTCCGGGTCAGAAGACACAGGTAGGAGTGGTCGTGCATTTATAATGGCTGTGACCTCTGCCATTAGTGTGCACAGTACCTCGTGGGTCAATCGGGTGCGTTGCTGCATCTCAGGTTTCCTTTTCAGGGTTTTTTGCAAGGACGTGAACTGCTTGACTGCCTGCTCTTTGTTGTTTGGCAAGCACTGGCGTGGTTCTCTGAAAGGCAGTGGGGCGACCCCATTATTTGCTTCATCTCTGAAGACCTTGGTGTCCTTTGTTTTTAAGAAAATGGCATCTTGAGCTGATGGAGCAAGGTTATTATCATGCTCCATTTGAGTGAAGACTGACTGACCCAGCATCTCGTCAGTTACTTTACATTTGTTAAAGCCTTGTCGTGCTTCCTTAATACACATGACACTGGTGCGGGGTTGAAAAATTGAATGGCGGCCACTCTCTAGCACATTGGTCTTGAACGTGTTAACTGTCAGTTTGTGTATGTTACCAAGACACACCTCTCCTATCACCACCCAGCCCAGATCCAGGCATTGCGCAAAGGGGGCGTCGTGTGGTCCATTGACCTGCTGCCTAACCTTGTGCACCCGGAGAACATCTCTTCCTAATAGCAGGAGTATTTCTGCTTTTGGATCCAGTTCTGGGATGTGTTTGGCGATGTGGTGGAGATGTGGCTGGTGTAGCACTGCACTTGGCGTCGGGATCTCAGTGCGGTTATTCAAAATTTCATTGCACACTAAGAGTGGAGGGAGACAGATGACGACTTTACCATCCAGGGACTCGAGCTGGAAGCCTTCTGCCTTCCTTCCATAAGTTTCCACGCTGCCTGAGCAAGTTCTAAGGTAGTATGGGAACTGATTACTCTCAGTGTGGAACAAGTTAAAGAACTCTGGACTGACTAGTCAGCGATTGCTCTGATTGTCCAGAATTACATAGGCTTTGATGGCCTTGTCTTCAGCTCCCTTAGGGTACACCTTAGTGAGGCAGATCTTTGAACAAGAACGGCTTGACTGAGCTTGACCGCAAACTTCTGTGCAGCTCGAGCTGACAACAGTTGTCCTGGAGTGAGCCTCTCCCTCCCCGCCGTCCTGTTGTGGGGGTGAAGGAGCGTTGTCGGTTTGCGGTAACGGGCCGGGATGCATGGCCCCATCGTGATTAGTGCTATTACATTCCGGGCACTTCACGGCGATCGTACACGCTCTAGCACAGTGAGAGGTCGAGGAACAGCATTTAAAACATATTCTTTTCTCCTTGAGAAGGGCCAACCTCTCTTCAAGGGGTTTTTCCCTAAACGTTTGCATTCTTTGAGGGGGTGGGGTTTGTTATGCAATGGACAATTCTTGCTAGGGTCGTTGTTAGTTGTAAATGCTTCAGTCTTAAACACTGAGACTGGTTTATTAATGTTGAAATTATTCGAAGAGGATTTATCTGGCTTGGTGTAAATTGTACTGCTTCCTGGACCCATGAGGCTAGGGTCATTTCGCTTCTTCGCCTCCTTGCACACAAACCTAGTGAAATACTCAAAGGGAGGAAATCGACCTTTGTGGTCTTCCTTGTACTCTGAGGCAACAGACACCCACCTTTCCTGCAGCCCAAATGGAAGTTTGTCCATGATTTGTCTAATCCCGTGTGGAGTATCTAGGTATACTAGACCAGTTGAGTAGCCATCTTCTTTGGCGCCTTGAATCTCCATGAGTAAATCTCCGAGCTCTCTTAACTTAGTGTGGTCCTTGGGTGACACCTTAGGAAAATTTTCCAGATGTCGGTATAGCGCCGCTTCAATAATTTCGGGGGCCGCATAGCCCTCCCGAAGTCTCTCCCATGCTTTGCTTAAGGCTAGCTTGGGGTTGTTGATGTACACTGAGCGTATGCGTCTCACCTGTTCGCATGATTCTTTTCCCAGCCATTTCGCCATAAGATCCAACTCTTGGGATGCTCTGAGCTGGACTCCGTTGATAGCGTTGGTGAATGTGGAGTACCATGCACGGTAATTTTCAGGTTTATCGTCAAACTGTTATAGTCCTGAAGTGACGAGATCTCGTCGTGCTAAATACTGTGCCATGGGTTCAACTGCAAGTGGCATGCGGGCTGTGGGAATATGTCGGCAGGTATATGACTGAGGGCATACATCTGTTATGGAATTTGCTGTTCTGAATTCAGCCTTTGGATCTCTTCTCGCCAAATCTGGTAAGTTTGGTGTCGAGAAGTATTTGTCATCAGCCCTTTCATTCTTGAATTCATCGCGGAGTTGCGAGGGTAAGTTGTCTTCCTCGGATGGATGTGATGCAATTGGGCCTCTCTGAGACTCCTCATGAAATGGGATGTTATCAAATAAGTATGGAGAGGAAGAACGAATCTTCCAGTCAATTTGAGAATGGACATAGTCGCTTGTGCGTTCCAATCTGATCTTTTCTGAAGTAGATTTTACGTCAACCAGATCATGCATTTCTTCAGCATCTTCTATTAACTCTGCTTCCACCCTGGCAGCTTCTGCTTCTCGTTGTAGCATCAGCACTTCTAACTCTGATGCTATCCTTGCCCTTTCCAACTGGTTTTCGGCTTCTTTGGCAGCCTTTTCCATTTCTCTGGCAGCCGCTTCCTTCTGGTTTTCGGCTTCTCTGGCAGCCGCTTCCATTTTCAATTTTGCTTCTTGTTTGGCGTAGAGCGCTCGCACCTTGGCGGATTCTGCTTTAGCTCTTGCATGGGCGGCCTTACTTGATGATGCCCTACTGCCCCTGTCGCTGGATGGCAACGACTTGATGCTGGATCGAGTTGTCATTGCAGCACTTGAAACACCTGATAATGCCGCCTTTTCACTATAGTGTTCTCGCTCGGGTGTAACAGAACGCTGAACTGAACACCGAGGTAAACCGTAGTCAGTGAAAACAGGATCGCAGTAAGATTAACCGTTTACTGTTCACTCTTCCACATTAACGTATGGTGAAAACTGTTGATAAAACAATACAAGATTTGTATAGTATTTGATTCCTTCTTGATATCACATTTACATCGTAAATACTTGCAAAAGTAAACTACAACAACTACATTACATTAAAATGCAGCATACAGTTGGAATCTACCTACGCCATTGACTGCTTTAAATACACTTCAACACAAACTATCCGCAACTCTTTAACTAACGAAAACATAAACCTTATCAACTGTCATTACTTTTAACAGAATCAGCGTTAACATTTTAATTCAATATATCGATTATCTCATGAACGTACGGCGTTGCTTCACTATGTTTCTAATGCGTAGAAAGACAACTTTTCTTGTGCTGATATTGCACATGTGAGCCCCCTCCTTCCCTTTCTCTAAACCGGTATTTTCCCACAAGACGCGGCAAAACCGGATGTGACGTCACCGCATGCCGCGATATATCACAGACAATGAATTTACTTTAAACAATCCTAACTTTAACTAAAAAATGCTAACAAACGAATTACTAAAGTGAAAATATTATAAACTAAACAAATGCCATAAAGGCAACACAGCTTCCTTGTCATATTCTCTTGCCATTTCATTGTCCAGGCTTTGATTCCCACATCTTTCCCTTTGTAGTTGAATTAGCTCTTAAATATAAGATTTTTTGGTCAAGTCCGCCAATCTCTGGCTCCACTTTACTGTGACCAAATGCCTACTTATTGTATTGAAATTAGTCTTCCTCTACTTTAAATATTCTACCATAGCGTTCTTTTTGCCTAGCTCTCTGCACAACACGAAGTTCACTGCTTCCAGAGCATTCGCTCACTGACATACCCCACAGCCCAGCTCGCTCCTCAGAATCACAGTTAGGAATGTTCATTTCTCACAAATACAGTACATTGGGTAAGGACGTTTGCTTTAGCATACTTCAGAAAATCTTCCCTCCTTTATCCTTTACACCGTGGTAATCCAAATCCATATCAACAGAATAGTCATCCCTCAGCATCCCTTTGAGCAGATCTGTTGGAATATCCACAGTGGGCTGATAATTGTCTTTTTGGTTATTAGCTCCAACAAATGGGAGTCCGTCTTTGACCTCTCAAGGATTTCCTCTCATACCAGCACCAAAAAATCTTCTGTAAATAGTACCAACACCCTTTCTTCCCGCCTTATGATTTTGGCTGACTTTATATCCAGAAATAAGTCAGGAAATTATAGGCCGAAGAGACTGACATCCATTGTGGGAAAGTTATTGAAAGGTAATCTAAGGGACTGGATATATATTTGGATAGACATGGACTGATTAAGGATAGTCAACATGGCTACATGCATGGTCGGTTGTGGCTAACCAAACTTATTGGATTTTTTGAGGAAGTTACCAGGAAAGCTGATGAAGACAAGGCAGTGGATGTTGTCTACATGGACTTTAGCAAGGCATTTGACAAGGCCCCGCATGGGTGGTTGGTCATGGAGGTTCAGTTGTTTAGGGTTCAAGATGAGGAAGTAAATTGGATTATTCATTGGCTTTACGGGAGAAGCCAGAGAGTGGTAGTAAGTGGCTGCCTCTCTGACTAGTGGAGTGCTGCAGGGGCCAGTGGATCTGTTGTTGGTTATCATCTACATCAATGATCTGGATAATAATGTGGTTAACTGGATCAGCAAATTTGTGATGGCACCATGCTGTAGTGGACAACGAGGAAGGCTATCACGGCTTTCAGCAGGATCTAGACCAGCTGGAAAATATGCAGAAAAATGGCAGATGGAATTCAATGTAGACAAGTGCGAGGTGTTGGCAGGGTAGGTCTTACACAGTGAACGGTAGGGTACTGAGGAGCGTGGTAGAACAAAGAGATTTGGGAATGCAGGTCCATAATTCATTGAAAGTGGCGTCACATGTTGATAGGGTCTTAAAGAAAGCTTTTGGCACACTGATCTTTATAAATCAATGTATTGAGTACAGGAGATGGGATGTTATGTTGAATTTGTATAGGACATTGGTGAGGGGAACATGAGGGAAAATGTCTTCACTCAGAGGTTGTGAGAGTGTGCAAATGAGCTGTCAATGCAAGTGGTGCATGCAAGCTTGATTTCAACATTTAAGATAAATTTGGATAGGTACAAGGATTGTAGGGGTATAAAGGGCTATGGTTCCAGTGCAGGTCAATGGGAGTAGGCAGTTTAAATGGCCTGTCGCAGACTAGATGGGCCAAAAGGCCTGTTCCTGTGGTGTACTTTTCTATGACTCTATGACTAAATATTTGGTACCTCCTCTCTCTGAGCCATTTTTTAGTTCTTGCCACAACATCATTTTCCAACATGTAATTTGTGTCTTTCGGTTACTAAACTTGCTCACAATACTTTGTGCATTTCTGCACTTGTGTTCTAAATTTTTGATTTGTCATGGACTTCCTTCCCCCTTTCTGATCCCAAACTGCATAATCTCCTGCTCCAATGCTATGTGCCATTCTTAGTGTACATGTCACACCTCCTTTCTACTGCTATTGCTGTTTGTAATTCTTCTATGAAATTAATTTGAACCCCACCCCCTCCAGCCATTCTACTGTACTCGTCAGTATGGACATCAATGCCTGTCCAACTGAGGAGTGACTTGCCTCTTTAATGGGTCCCACTGATCTAGAATTTGTTGTAAAGGCTGAAAAATCTGAAGTCCTTCCTCGTACACCACATCTCTAGCCCCACTATTCATCTGTCTTATTTTCCTTTTTCTCCTCTTGATGGTGCTTGACTCTGAGACCATAAGATATGGGAGCAGATTTAGACCATTTGACTCATTGAGTCTGCTCTGCCATTTCATCATGGCTGATCCATTTTCCCCCTTAACCCTATTTTCTTGCCTTCTCCCTGTTATCTTTCATGCCCTATCTAATCAAGAGCCTATCAGCTTCTGCCTTAAAAGCGCCCAATAACCTGGCCTCCACAGCTGCCTGTGGCAATGAATTCCACAGATTCACCATCCTCTGGCTAAAGAAATTCATCCTCATCTCCTTTCCAAATAGACGACCCTCTATTCTGAAGCTGTGTCTTCTGGTCCTAGACTACCCCATGATGGGAAACATCTCTGCACCTCCATTCTGTCTAGGCTTTTTAACATTTGATAGGTTTCAATGAGATCCTCTCTCACTTTTCTAAATTCCAGTGAGTACAGGCTCAGAGCCATCAAGATTTCCTCATGTGATAAGCCTTTCATTCCCAGAATAATTTTCGCAAACCTCCTCTGAATCCTCTCCAATGCCAGCTCATCCTTTCTTAGATAAGGGGCTCAAAACTGTTCAAAATACTCCAAGTGAGGCTTCACCAGTGCCTTATGAAGCCTCAACAATACATCCTTGTTTTATATTCTACCCTTTTGAAATGAATGCTAACATTGCATTTGCTTTCCTCACCACTGACTCAACCTGCAAGTTAACTTTTAGGGAATCGTATACAAGGACTCCCAAATCCCTTTGCTCTTCAGATTTTTTAATTTTCTGCCTATTTAGAAAATAGACTGCACTTTAGTTCCTTTTACCAAAGTGCGTGGCCGTACACTTCCCAACACTGTATTCCATCTGCTATTTCTTTGCCCATTCTCCTAATCTGTCTGAATCATTCTGCAACCTCCCTACTTCTTCAACACTATCTGCCCCTCCACCTATCTTTGTATCGTCCACGAACTCAGGCCACAGAGTCATTAACTCCGTACTCCAACTCATTGACATGTAACGTAAAAAGAAGTGGTCCCAACACCAACCCCTGTGGCACACCACTCATGACCTGCAGCCAACCAGAAAAGGTTCCCTTTATTACCACTCTTTGTCTTTTGCCAATCATCCAATCCTCGATCCATGCTAGTATCTTTCCTGTAATATTTTTTTGTTGTTAAGCAGTCTGATGTGTGGCACCTTATCAAAGGCCTTCTGAAAATCCAAGTACACAACATCAACCGATTCTCCTTCATCTATCTTGCTTGCTATTTCCTTGAAAATTCCAGCAAATTTGTCAAACAAGATCTTCCTTTAAGGAAACCATGCTGACTTTGGCCTATTTTATCATGTACCCTGGGACCTCATCCTTAACAATCAACCCTAACATCTTCCCAACTACTGAGGTCAGGCTAACTGGCTCCCTTCTTGAAGAGTGGAGTGACATCTGCAATTTTCCAGTCCTCCATAACCATGCCAGAATCTCGTGATTCTTGAAAGATCATTATTAATGCCTCCACAATCTGTACAGCTAGCTCATTCAGAAGAGATGACTCTTTCAGAACCCTGCGTTGTATTCCACCCGGTCCAGGTGACTTATCTACTTTCAGACCTTTCAGCTTCCCAGCAACTTCTCCCTAGTAAGAACAATTGCATTCACTTCTGTCCCCTGACACTCTCGAACTTCAGGCATTCTGCTAGTGTCTTCCACAGTGAAGACTGATGCAAAATACTTATTCAGTTCATCCATCAATTTGTCCCCCCTTACTACCTCTCCAGAGTCACTCTCTAGCTCTCTGATATCTACTCTCGCTTCTCTCATAGAAGATTTACAACGCAAATAGGGCTATTTGGCCATTGTGTCTGTTTGTCAAAAAAGCTCTTCAAGTATGTAATATAAAAGGCAGAGTTAATATTTCAGGTTAAGAACCCTTTGACAGAACTAGGAAGGAAACAAAAGAAGCTTGTTAGTCTGCTGAGATGGTTAGGAAGGGAGAAATGTCTCTACTAGAGTAAAGTGGGAATGACTGTGGCTGTAAACCAGATTATTTACTTAATAGTGGTTTGATGTCTGAAAGGTGGAGAAATATTTTCTGCTGCTGCACTGAATGCAGTGAAGAATAAAGTGGGGCAATGGACTAGAACAGCTTTGAGATGGAGTTGGTGTTGTCTCAGAGAGAGGCATAGCAGTTAGCATTATGTTACTGCAGCACCATTGATCAGGGTTCAGTTCCCACCAGGGTCAATAAGGAGATTGTACATTCCCTCATGGTCATGTGGGTTTCCTCTGGGTGCTCCAGTTTCCTCCCACATTCAAGACATATTGGTTACTTGGTCGTGTGGGGGGAATTGGGTGACATGGGTTTGTAAAGCCTCTAGGCCCTGTTGCTGTGCTGTATCTCTAAATGAATAAACATATTCCAGCCTGGTTAGATGTGTTGAGGGTTTGTGCATCTGCTGACTTTCAGGCTATATGCTCCAGACTCCATACAATTATCTGGGTCAAAAAAACTTCCTATTCACCCCTATGATTTTCTGCCCTAACTTCTGTTCATGATGGTGAGTCAATTTCAGTGGAGTTAGTATGGGTAGGGGAATCTGACTGCAGACTTCTCCATCAGTTCATCCCACGCATCTGTAGTCTGGTACCCAGCTGAGCATGGATGACAGACATCAGAACATTACATGCAGCAGCGATTGGCTTCTGCTGCATTGTAGTGGGAGCGATGATCCAGGTAATTTAACCCAATGATGTGGTTCGGTCTACAGTTATTAGTGAGGTATTGGCTATTGTCTTCAAACCGTAAAGGAAAAGCTACTAATTTCAGTGACACCTTGCCTAACAGTACAGACAGGCTCCACAATGCCATTTGATGCCTCAGTGAGGTTCTCAGAACACTGGAGGAATCCCAAGTGCCTCAAATGCACGTACATTTGTCTTCATCCATAGCTTTGCAATTCCTGGCCTGAACTAGAACTGGTTTGCAGATTCATCCCTTGGGATCTTACATCCTCTGTGTCCTGGTTGCAAATTACATGACTTTGAGTCTGACCAGGGGGAGTTGATATGGTTCCTTCTATACCTGCAGTGTCTCATCTGTTGTTTTGTGTTTTCTTGGGAGTCTAAAGTGAAAAAAAGGGCAATAGAGCGTGGTCATGGTTATGGACGGAGAGCAGATAAGAGGACTGAATACAAACCTTCTGCATCTCAAAACTACAAAGAGGGGGATGTGGGATACCAGAAGGGCTGACTTTAAGAAGACCTCAGTCCTCCATTGAGTAAACTGATCCCCACTTCTCTCCTGTAACCTCACCTGTGCACACAATAGTCTGTCACCAGATGTAGATTGTGACTGAGCAGTGAAGGAAATGAATCAGCCAGTGTGTTGCTCCATGTCTGTGTGAAGTGACTGCATGGTTGCATGGGGATGTCTACATACGGACACATTTGTTGCATGATCCTATTGTTCCCTTGGGCGGTACACTAATTACTTCTCACAATAGAGATCATTAAATTTGTGTGGTCATTACATTTAATTCGTCTTTGATGTGTTGGGCTTGAAATTCTGCCCTGTGTTCGTTTAGGAAGAGAGACAACCAACACCGGAATATTACAAAACTTGGCTTTAATGGTGAATCGTAACTGGCACAGCGAATACACGGAGTCGCTGGAGAAGGCGCGTTCCGTCTTCCCCTTACAATCTGCTCTTATTTATATCCCTTTTCCCCCCAGCACAACCCCTTGCTACACATATTTGGTAAGGCCGAACTTTGTTGTACATATTAGGTAATATCGGGCACTTGTGTCCATCTTATTGGCCCGATGCCATTCACTCACAAGTTACCTGTTTCTTTTGTTTACTGAATCGCGTGACACTAGCAGTTTCGGTGTAGCGGAATCCCCAGTTTCGCTTCCCCCCTCCCTTGCATTCCGGTCTCCTAATATTACGTGAGCCACTCCTGACCTGTAGTGGCAGTCTCGAATTAATCCTAACATTAACCCTAACATTCCCTCCCTTGGCCTCCCTGAGGCCACATCCCTTACAAGCTTTTCCGCGGCTGCCGGGATCAGGCAGGGAGGCGAGCGTCCCCCAGCACTCTTTGGTGTGTCCTCCCTCTTTGCATATCCTGATTTGTCCGACCTAGGGTCACAAAATATGGGTAGGGGTTCCCTAAACATCAGCAATTTTTACAAGTAGCACGCAACATTTCAGAAAACTTATTCAAGAACAAATTCACAATCCCCCCCTTGCCATGGTCCATTCCAGTCCGTGTCCTCCCATAGCGCGTCCGCTTTCCGGGAGGGCCGTGTCCTCCCCTTCCACCGGGAACAAGGGTGCCTGGTACGCCGGTGGAGGTCCATTCTTTCCAGTCAAGGCTCGATCTATAGTTCAGACGACTAGGGTCCTGATACAGGGTATGCAACAACAACCAGACGTGATAAAGATAGCAATTGAAATAGACAGTCCTAGAGCCAACTGTCCCAGGAACGCTCCCCACTTACCAAAGGTCTTATTCAGCCAATCTACCACTGGGTTGTTTACCCCAGATTGCTCTTTCAGCTCGTTGGCCTACGCCCGGAGTTCTATCAGGCTCTTAGTCAGCTTTCCGTCTGGTCCACCTCGTTCCCCACCAAACATCATCCCAAGAGGCACACCACTGCCCTCCCGCCGTTCGTTTATTGGGATAGATGGGTGGATACCCTAGTCCGAGTGCCGCAAAGGGACACATGTAGACTTCGTATCCTTTCCATCCGGCTTCTGAACCTCTCCAGCAGTCAATCACATCACAAAGGTCAAATTGAAAAACTTTATCCCTCTTTGGGTCGGCGTCTAATATCACTCTGGCCCCGCAGGGGTCCGGCGCTCCCTGAACGAGACGTCCCAGGAGAGCGGTGATACTTATCCACCCCAACATCCAGTTACTCATCCTTGCCCGTTTCCTCCTCCGAGCCCTCTTCGTCAATTGTTTCAATGAGATTAATTTGGCTTTCTTTTGCGGATCTGGAGCAGTGAGAAAATGATGCCAGTTATTGTCCCCCTCCCTTCTTACCTTTTAATGCCCTGTTGGAGACCTCGGTGACAGGGTATAGACCATGCCACCGTTTTTCGTTCCAGGTGAGCTTCCCCGGGCCTCGGAGGAACACTTCCACTCCTACCTTGATGGTGTCCGACCCCTGCGGCTGCTCACTGTTAGATTATTGAACTCGCACAGTTATCAATTTTACCATATTTCTAAAAACTCTCATATACTCTGTTACTCAACACACAAATGTCTGAGTTTTGGTAACTCGAAATTGAAGTGCTCCATGGCTCCCTAGTACACAGAGAGGATCAAATGTGGGACGGTCACCTTTCAAAACCTGACCTTCGCGTGGGAGATTTCTCCTCTTAACAACCAGTCTAAGGTAGGCGCCGTCAGTATCCCTGTGTACTACGGTGTACCGCGACACTTTTCTCCTCCTCACTCCTGAGACTTTTATGCCCTTCGTGGGCGGCGGGTACCCTCACTCAGAAGACTTTGCCCCGGCGGAGGATCCTTCTAAAAACAGATAAGAAGAAATGAGTACTTACCAGTCACGATTCTGCACCGGGAATGAACTTTCCCAAGGTAATTTGGGGTTGGTGAGGGTCCGTCAGCAGACAAGATCTAACTCAGTAATTTAACTATCTAGTGGAAGTCTTCGATATAACAGGCACTTCCTGACCTTAGTCGAGGTGCGGCCGCAAGTTGTCTGCTGTCGGACCCGCCAGCCTGTGTTGTCTCTTCCCTCCCCACGTCGGGGTCACCAAATGTTGGGCTTGAAATTCTGCCCTATGTTCGTTTAGGAAGAGAGACAACCAACACCGGAATATTACAAAACTTGGCTTTAATGGTGAATCGTAACTGGCACAGCGAATACACGGAGTCGCTGGAGAAGGCGCGTTCCATCTTCCCCTTACAATCTGCTCTTATTTATATCCCTTTTCCCCCCAGCACAACCCCTTGCTACACATATTTGGTAAGGCCGAACTTTGTTGTACATATTAGGTAATATCAGGCACTTGTGTCCATCTTATTGGCCCGATGCCATTCACTCACGAGTTACCTGTTTCTTTTGTTTACTGAATCACGTGACACTAGCAGTTTCGGTGTAGCGGAATCCCCAGTTTCGCTTCCCCCCTCCCTTGCATTCCGGTCTCCTAATATTACGTGAGCCACTCCTGACCTGTAGTGGCAGTCTCGAATTAACCCTAACATTAACCCTAACAGATGTCACTGACCTCTTCATTTTATTTCTTTACCCAAATCATTCTGGATGCCCACTTCTTGCACCAGCACTGGGAGGCAAAAAAGTTGTCTGTTTTCATTTCTTCTTTGCTACTCTTGTCAAGTTTATCTTAATCTGCTCAACTACTCCCACCAATGCTTTCAGTTAATAATGGAATTCCCTTGTAAAATGCAAGGCATGACAGCAACTAGTGCGAGTTAACTTCAGGGGTGCATTACTCCTGAAATTACTTGCAAAAAGCTTGTCGTTCATTCCACTTCAGCACTGTTCCTGGATAGAAATAGCACATGGGCAAGTAGAACCTAAATTTCAGCAGAAGTATTTTTGACATGTCTTTGAATTTCCAGGATGCAACTCTGTCTCCTACAATTAACCGATCTCTAAGATCAATAATTCACCCTCAGGTTCAGGAGCTTTAATTTTGTAGCTGATGCTCTTATGTGGAACCATATTGAGTATCTTCTGGAGATCCATATAAACTATATCCATAGATGTCTGACTGTCTACCAGTTCAAATAGTAACTGGAAAAAAATTCAATTAATCTCATTGGATAGAAGCCATGCTTTGCAAATCCATTATTTCTCCTTGAAATCAGCTCAGATTTGCAGTGCGTGTACTCATTTTGTTCTTAATTAAAATTTCCAATAATTTCCCCCAAATGATTTTAAACTGACAGGTCAATTGTTTGTAGATTACACTTTAATAAATAATGAAGCTTTGTTTGTAGTTGTCCAATTTAAAGGAATTACTCTTGACTTAGGAGGTTTAGAAGATGAATATTAAAGGATCTGAAACTTCCTCCCTGCTTCCCTTAATGTTCCGTTTGTTCCAAAGGAATTGTCATACTTTAATGTTTTTTACTTCCCTGATATTTTTTCTTTTGTTGGTTACTGTAAGCACGTATATTGTTTAATATTGTCAGAATAAAATACATTGATAAATCGTATACTCTATTTTCCCTGAAGTACTCCTGTGATATCTGATGCAAAATAACTAGGCAACATCCCTGATAATTTCCTATTTTAATTTATCATCGTTCTATTGATTTGTTTTAGAGAGACAGCATTCTCCTTGATTATCCCTTTTCCTTGAAAAAAAATATAGAAATCGTTAGCTAATCTTGGTAATGCAGTTTTCTCCTTGTACTCCTGTTTGCATCTTTTCTATTTTCGTTTGTTTTCTTTTCTACTCAGCTCCTCAATCAATAATTTGATTAAATCTTTATGTGTCATTGATTAGTTTTGTGTTATTGTTGACTACTTCAGTAGACCATAATTGTTTTGTAAGTGCATCAATTTGTATATTAGTTTTATATTAAGCTATATACTATTTTTAAACACCACCCTCTCTTTATATGTAGAAATGCCCAATTATAGTCAGTTTTCAGGCATCAATTTCTCTCCCAGTAACATCTCTGGAAAACACTGGTAATAGAGTTTCAGATAGGCTGAAGACAGTGTGGGGTGGGAAATGGAATATGGCCTGAGACAGCATTGCAATATTTCGCCTCTTCAAAGTCTGGATTCTTAGTAAATGTCTTAATATTCTTTTTTGATTCAACTGTAATGTTGAACAAGGTTACGTGATAATGATTGTAAGGTAAATGTTCTTCATTACTGTATTATTGACCAAGTCTAGTTCAATGTTCAGTTCCAAATAAGATATAATTGTCATCTTACTGGCTTCTTAACATATTGCTGCAAAAGATTATTCTTGAAACCATTGAGACTTACTACTTCTTTAATGAGGTTGTTTTCTCCCTCAATCTGCATGAACAGCAGCAAAATACAGTGATCCAGTACCTTTAATGCCCCAGTAAAATATTCTCAGGAAATTCCAGATGGGCTGGAAAGTGATAGAGCAGAGTTATGAGAAAGGCTGCTTACACTTACTCTAGATAAACGGCCTGGTCTAAATTTGATGCATTCTAGGTTGTTTCGAGAAACTTGTAGAGGCTTTGGCCTCTTCCAAGCTTTACAGATTCTGGCTAATGCCCGAGGACCAGAAAACTGTAAGCATTCTATCCTTGTTCAGAATAGAATCTTGAGTACAGAAGTCGTTGAGCCTTTAGGAGCAAGTAATCATAACATTGTTAGTCTCAAAGTTTTTCGGGAGTGTTTATCAGTAAAAACCAAAGCTACTAAATTGAATTTCAGAAAGGCAAGGCTTGTGCAGACATGGCAAAGACTTCAGAAGATAAACTGGAAGGAACTGCTTGATGTTGAGTCTGTTGAGGAGCAATGGGGTCGATTTAAAGAGGTATTACATGCAGTGCAGTAAATATTCATACCCAAGGTCGGGAGAAGTAATAAAGGCAACAGATCAGCTACATGGATGAATAAAGATATACATAAAAATTATTGAAGAAAAGACAGCTATATAAGGAATACAGAAAAAATAGCAATGTTATTAACCATAGGGCATAGTCAAGAGGGAAATTTGGATTGCCAAAAGGCAGGTTGAGAAGGATATTGCTGATAATGTTAAGACATACCCAAAGAAATTTTCTCAGTACTTTAGTTGTAAAAGAAAAGTCAAGGAGGAAATTAAGTGTATTAGGAATAATAGTGGGATGATAAATTATGCAGAGAAGGACATAGCACATAATATCTAGACAAGGCACAGAAGTAATAAGGGAGGCCAATAGAATGTTGGGCTGTATAATATGCTCTGTGAAGTTCATGTCTAGAGACGTTTTCCTTCAGCTGTATAATGCACTTATGAGGCCACACCTCGAGTATTGTGTACAATTTTGGTCTCCATATTTTGTGAAGGATGGGAAGGCGCTGGAGAGAGTTCAGAGAAGGGCGATGAGACTCATCCCAGGTCTTCATGGTATGAGCTATGAAGAAAGATTGAAAGAATTAAATCTTTTTAGCCTAAGTAGATGTAGAATGAGAGGAGAAATGATAGAAGTGTTCAAAATCAATAAAGGCATAAATAAGGTGGACGCCAGCTGTTAATTCAGAATTAATCCATCAAAGAGGACACCTGACCATAGGGGAAAACTGGTTAAATAAGATTTCAGACCAACATCAGGGAGCGTTTCTTTACACAGCAAGATGTGGACACATAGAACAAGTTACTTAGTTGTGTAGTTGAGAGTAGTATCTTAGAAACTTTCAAATGTAAACTTAATAGCTATTTCAACCCACCATGTGAATAGGAATTTGGCAAGCTTTGTTGGGCTGAATGGCTTGTTCTTGTCAAAATCTTTCTAATGTCCTAATGTTCTAAAACTAAATGCAGGGGTGAACCCAGTAAGTACAGACCAGTTAGTTTAACCTCAGACTGCTGGGGCAAGTTCAAAAAGGTTTCAGAAAAGGGCCAAAAACATCATGAAGGATCCTACTCACCCTGCTCATGGACTGTTTATTCCACTCCCATCAGGGTGGAGGCTACGTACCATCCACGTCAGGACCAGCAGACTCAAAAACAGTTACTTTCCCCAAGCAGTAAGGTTGATCCACCTCCACCCACTAACTTCACCACTACTTTATTATTTCCTGTCAGTCACCTTATGCACAGCCCAGCATCAGTTTATGGACAAAAAAAATCAATCTATGTATATAAGGTATCTTATGTATTTATATTTATTGCGTTTTTAAATTATTATTGTGTTCTTTATCTTTTGTAATTTATTTTGCAGCATCCACCATCAGAGCCCCCCACCACCCAGACCATGCTCTCTTCTTGCTGCTGCCATTAGGAAGAAGGTACAGGAGCCTTAGGACTCACACCACCAGGTTCAGGAACAGCTTACACTCCTCAACCATCAGGCATGTGAACCAGAGCAGATACCTTCACTCAACTTGACTCGCCCCGTCATTGAAATGTTCGCACAACCTATAGACTCACTTTCAAGGACTCTTTATCTCGTGTCCTCGATATTTATTGCTTATTTCTTTATTATTATTATTTTTATTATTTCTTTCTTTTTGTACTTGTACAATCTGTTATCTTTTGCACACTGGTTGAATGCTCAAGTTGTTACGGTCTTTCATTGATTCTATTATCATTATTATTCTATTACTGATTTATTGAATATGTCTGCAAGAAAATGAATCTCAGGGTTGTATACAGTGACATACATGTACTTTGATAATGCATTTACTTTGAACTTTGTGAATTATTTCATTCTTCTTTCCACTTGTGTATAGGAAGTGTATAGTTTATAGTACATTTAACAATCTTGAATTTTGAATCTTTGAAGTAGCATTAGGATGAGGAGTTTCTTGAACAAGGTAGAATGACGAACGAAAGCCGCCACGGAACTGAGAAAGGCAAAACCTTTGAAGTAAGTGGGTTAATTAGGCATATGTAGCTTATATGGGTTTCCAGAAAGTGTTGGATGAAGTGTTATTTTATGGACTTGTCATCAAGACTAAAAGTTGTGGAATAAAATGGACTACAACATTGATAAAAAAGCTGTTTGACAGGTAATAAGTGGCACTACATTGCAGTTGGAGGGAAGTGTACTGTAGGGCTCAGGGAACAGGACAAGGGACACCACATTCCTTAATGTGTATTAATGGCTTGGATTTGACGAGCAGGTTCAATACCCAAATCTGCTGATGACAAAAATGTTGGAGGTCAACCGAACTGAGAGGATTATAGTAATAGATTTTGGGAGGGTGCAGCCAGACTGATGGAATGCTCAAACATGGCAGGTGAAGATCAATGCTGAGTAATGCAGTCTTCCATTTTGGTTAGAAAATAAGTAGAGAGGAAGCCAAGGGGCTGGTAGAAGAATCTCTTTGACTATAATTACAAGGAGAGATTGGAAAGACTGGGACGGTTATCCCTGGAGTGAGAGGATGAAGGGTGTTCTGATAGCAGTGTATTAGTCTATAGGAAACATTGAGAGTATGAATAGCCGAATTCATTTTACCATGTCACGAGTATCAAAAGCAACAGATCATAGGTTTTTAGGTGAGAAGAAGGAGACTTAACAAAGATCTGAGGGGCAAGTTTTTCACAAGAAGCTGATGGGTATATGAAAGAGGAGGTGATAGAAGCAGGTACAATCCCAGAACTTCTGGATGCTTGAGTAGGAAAGGAACCTGCCGGCCTCAACCCATTGCTCCCCTTACTTGTTGGCTTGTTGTGTTCTTTACTGTTTTGTGGCCTCTCGTAGCTTGGTATTTTGCAGTTTATTATTAAAGTGATTGCTCTCTGCTAAATCGTCTTGGCTGCTCTGTGTTTGGATCAAGCCGTTTCTAAATTTCCTGACACAAGACAGAGGAACCTGTCAACTTTGAGATAGGTTGAGAGGTACTGGCCCATGAATTAGACACATGGAAGCATGCCAACAAACAGGAGAGGTTATACCCAGCTTGCCTGTTGAGATGGCAGCTGCAGAGGTTAGGCAAGGACAGGTTTAGAATCCTGAAAGCCCCAGCCAGCCGTCGATACTGATTACTGCAGGCCATACACCCTGCATGCCTGGGGAGAAACAGAGCATTCTTCTAATCTGTCCTCACTTAAAGACGCTTGTTGTAATGTAGAACTCTGGATTTGCTCGGAGAAGTGATAGAGGTTCTCCGGATGCACCCAGAAGCACGCATATGTAGGTTAAAGCTAAATGCCCAAGGAGTATGTGAGACTGTATGGCACGGGGGTAGTGAGACTGTACTTGGACAGCCAGTGGGAGTGTCAGGAAAGGTAGAGGAGGCTTAACTCAAAGGAGAGCAGTGGAGCTGTCTCTGCAGTATATGCTAACATTAATGATAGACTGCAAAAACAAGACAGAACAGAAACTAAACACAACAGGCAATGAGGTAAATTGTAGGCAGGGAGAGTGAATGAGGAGCAACTGGATGAGGCTGGCTGGCTTGATGAGTGAACAAGGATTGTGGACGATAACTGGGGTTAAATAGGCTGCAGGTGATGTGCCTGGAAGGACCGGCACTTGAATGTTATTAGTAAGGTAGAGACTAGGAGGTGCCTGCACGTGCAGGCTGGGAGGTGTCAGCAGGAGCAGTCCTAACAGAGAGTGCCAGTAAAGGGGAGAAATATCACAACTTTATGGGAGAAATGAGTCAGCAACTGGGGAGAGGTAACTGCAACTGGGGAATGATGATGTCAGTGATTCTGAGCCTACTACAGATTATGTGGAGCATAAGTATTAGATTTATGAAGAACACCTAGGAGAGTCAATCCCTGTTTGAAACATGCAGTCTTCCAAAAAATGCTGAAGGAAGCCAAACAGGGTGTTTTAGACTTGGGGAGGGCAGTGGGGTTAGTCTACCCTGCAATAATGTCCTAAGCAGGGAGAAAGGTGTGAGAAGAGAGCAGGGAGAAAAGGGAGATAAAAAACGCAGCTAGACCGCCCTTATCAAAATTGACTGCCAACCAAATTAAAGGACCAGTGAGAACAGAATGCATGTCAGAGAAGCTTCTGGCTGAGCTCCCATTGGCAGTGGTGGTCACCAACAGTTGTACATCAAAAGTTTATTAGGGGGCCAGCAATACAATATATCAGTGGACAGAGAGACATCAGTACAGATAAATTACTTACCTTTCCCCATGACCGGAGAGGCTGTTTATATTATCATTGCAGGGAAATGGGGAAACAGTGAGGGCAGAGAGAAGTAAGTCTAAGGTAATTGAGAAAAAGTTTCCAGCAGATTTTTAGCTATGCTCGAACAATGAGAGTATTATCCTGGGGATAGATGCACTGAGCAAGACAGGTGCTATCAAACACTCAAAGAAGGGACGGAGTATATGGCTGTGTCATGATCAGCAAAAATATACACTCCACAGTGCAGACAGCATGACGCAGCCCCAAGACAACATGAGTGAGTCATATCAGCAAGTACCAGGGGTCGGGGCCAAACACTTACAAGAAGCGCAACTGGCTGAATAAGTAGCAGCGTTAGGGTTAGGGTTAGGACCCACAAGTAAAGAGTAAGGACAAAGAGAAAAGGGAATGAGTAGCGAAAGCCCAGGGTAAAAAGAACAACAGAGGCACAGAAGATGACAGAAACTGCAACTGCAGAGAAATAAATGACCAAAGTCGAGTGAGTGAGATTATATGGAGACGAGGACTGTTGTAACCAGCATACAATGAAGAGGGAGCAAGGAATACTTTGCCCTGAGCATAGGGGTTGGAACATTATGTTGCAGTTGTATAAGTCACTGGTGAGGCCACACTGTTACAGGTAAGACATGGTTAAATTGGAAAGAATGCAGGTATGTTTTATGAAATGTAGAGACAGGTTGGCCAAACTACCTCTCTTTCTTCTTTGCAATGCAGAAGAATGAAGTGCTTAAGAGATGTGTTTAAAATTATGGGAGTGAATGGTAAAAGTCTTTGCCTGAAGGTAGGGGAGTCCATAACTAGAGGGCTTAGGTTTCGAGTGAGAAGGGAAAGATTTAAAGGAAACTTGAGGGGCAATTAATTCACTCAGAGGATGGTGGGTATAAGACAGTAAAATGTTAATTATGAAATGCACTATTGTCAGAAATTGATACTGACAGGTATTACAATGCTAATTTCATTACACGTTTACACCCAGAATCTGGAAAAATAGATGGTATGCTACTTGTCAAAACTATCAATGATAGTGTTAATGTTGCAAGGAAAGAGTTCTCTTTTAGAGCATTGGTAATTTTCTTTTAACTTTGGCAAATTATATTGATTAGAAAGAAATGAGGCAGGAAAGGAGTAAATGGAATCCAATCCAGCCCAAACCATATAAATTGCTCTGTTCATTGGTTGTTCTCATCTATTTAGTACTCCCATTTTTAAAAGGATTTTGTTTAAAGATTTCATCCAGAGAAATATTCTCCATATGCATACCTTCTTGTGTGCAATAATCATACACATTTACATGCATATACAGGATTATATGCATAAATGCAAATTCATTTATGTACATACCCTGCATTTCAAAAACTATATGTCTGCATAAAAATGTACTAACCTTTGGGATACATATTGATAACATGCATTTCATCACATATAACATGCACATATTAATGTACATATTTTGGTATATATGTACACATGTATCAGTGCATGTACATCAAAAAAAGTCATAGAGTCATTGAGTCATAGAAAAGTACATCACAGAAACAGGCCCTTTGGCCTATCTAGTCCGTGCCAAAACCATTTAAAGTGCCTACTCCCATCGAGCTGCACCAGGATCATAACCTCCATACCACTTCCATCCATGTACCCATCCAAACTTCACTTAATGTTGAAACCATGCTGGCATGCACCACTCGTGTTAGCAGCTCATTCCACCCTCTCATGACCCTCTGAGTGAAGAAGTTTCCACTCATGTTCCCCTTAAACTTTTCACCTTTCACCCTTAACCCATGACCTCTAGTTGTAGTCCCACCAAACTTCAGTGGAACAAGCCTGCTTGCATTTACCCTATCTATATCCCTCATAATTTTGTATACCTCTCCTCTTAAATCTCTTCTCAGTCTTAAACATTCTAAGGAATTAAGTGCTAACCTATTCAGCTTTTCATTATAAATCAGGTCCTCCAGACCCAGCAACATCTTTGTAAATTTTCTCTGTATCTTTCAACCTTATCTACATCTTTCCTGTGGGTAGGTGTCCAAAACTGCACTCAATACTCCAAATTAGGCCTCACCAATGTCGTAAGTATCTTCAATAGAAAACTTGGAGATCAAATGAACTGAGAGGATTATAGTAATAGATTTTGGGAGGGTGCAGCCAGACTGATGGAATGCTCAAACATGGCAGGTGAAGATCAATGCTGAGTAATGTAGTCTTCCATTTTGGTTAGAAAATAAGTAGAGAGGAAGCCAGGGGCTGGTAGAAGAATCTCTTTGACTATAATTACAAGGAGAGATTGGAAAGACTGGGATGGTTATCCCTGGAGTGAAAGAGCTTGAAAGGTGATCTGATAGCAGTGTATTAGTCTATAGGAAACATTGAGAGTATGAATAGCCAAATTCATTTTTCCATAGCATGAATATCCAAAGCAATAGGTCATAGGTTTTTAAGTGAGAAAAAGGAGACTTAATGAGGATTTGAGGGGCAAGTTTTTCACAATGGTATATGGAAGAAGCTGCCAGAGGAGGTGGTAGAAGCAGGTACAATCCCAGAGCTTGTGTGTACATGGGTAGGAAAGGAACTTGCCAGCCTCAAATCATTGCACCTCTTACTTGTTGGCTTGTTGTGTCAAGTATAATTTCTTTACTGTTTCACAGTTTATTATTAAAGAGATCGCTCACTGTAAAATCGTCTTGGCTGCTCTGTGTTTGGGTCAAGCCTCTTCTAGATTTCCAATGATAATAAGACCATTAGACATAGGAGCACAATCAGGCCATTCTGCCCATTGAGCCTTCTCCGCCATTCCAACATGGCTGATCCCGGATCCCACCTCTCCTCATACATCTGCCTTCTCGCCATTTTGTTTGATGCCCTGACCGATCAGAAGACAATCAACTTCTACCTTAAGTACACCCACTGACTTGGTCTCCACTGCAGTCTATGGCAGAGCATTCCAGATTCACTATTGTCTGGCTAAAAAAATTCCTCCTTACCTCTGTTTTGAAAGGTTGCCCCTCCATTTTGAGGCTGTGCCCTCTAAATCTGGATACCTCCACCATAGGAAACATCCTCTCCACGTTCACCAGATCTAGTACTTTCAACATTTGTTCGGTTTCAATGAGATCCCCCTGCATTCTTCTGAATTGAATTTAGTATAGGCCCAAAGTTGCCAAACACTCTTCATATGTTAACCCATTCATTCTTGGAATCATCCTCGTGATTCCTCTGGTCTCTCTCTAATAACAGCACATCCTTTCTGAGATATGGGGCCCAAAACTGTTGATAATACTTCAAGCGTGGCCTGATTAGTGTCTTATAAAGGTTCAGCATTATCTTCTTCCTTTTATATTCTATTCCCATTGAAATAAATGCTAACATTGTATTTGCCTTCTTTACCACAGACTCAACCTATAAATTAACCTTCTGGAAGCCTTGCACAAGGATGCCTCAGTCCGTCTCCACCTCTGATATTTGAATTTTCTCCCCATTTAAATAATTGTCTCCTCTATTATTTGTTTTACCAAAATGCATCATCGTACATTTCCCAACACTGAATTCCATCTGCCCTCATTTGCGAATTCTTCCAATTTTCCAAGTCCTGCTGCAATCTCATTACTTCCTCAGCACTTCCAACCCCTCCACCTATCTTCGTATCATTCACAAACTTTGCCACAAACCCATCAATCTTATTATCTAAATCATTGACAAACAATGTGGAAAGTAGTAGTCCCAATACTCACCTCTGAGGAACACCACTAGTCATTGGCAGCCAACCAGAAAAAGCCCCCATTATTCCCACTCATGGTCTCCTGCCTGTCAGCCATTCCTTTATCCATGCCAGTATCATTCTGTAATACCATAGGGTTTTAGCTTGTTAAGCAGCCTCAAGTATGGTACCTTATCAAATGTCTTCTGAAAATCCAAGTAAACAACATCCACTGCCTCTCCTTTATCCACCCTGCTTGTTACTTCGAAGAATTTTGACAGATTTTTCAGGCAAAGTTCCCCTTCACAGAAACCATGTGGACTTTGACTTATTTTATCATTGGTCCCCAAGTACCCCCAAACCTCATCCTTAATAATGGATTCCAACACTTTCCCAACCACTGAGGTTAAGCTAACTGGCCAATAATTTTCTTTCTTTTGCCTTTCTTCCTTCTTAAAGAGTGGAGTGACATTGCAATTTTCTAGTCCTCTGGCACCATGCCAGAATCAAGTGATTTTTGAAAGATCATGACCAATGCATCCATTATCTCTTCAGCAACCTCTCTCAGGACTCTGGGATGTAGTTCATCTGGTCCAGGTGACCTTTCCACCTTAAGACCTCTGAGTTTGCCAAGTACTTTTTCCTTTGTAATAGCAATGGCACTCACTCCTGCTCCCTGACACTCATGGGCCTCTGGCACACTGCTAGTGTCTTCCACAGTGAAGACAGATGCAAAGTACACATTAAGTTCATCTGCCATTTCTTTGTCCCCCATTACTACCTCACCAGCATCATTTTCCATTGGTCCAATATCAACTCTCACCTCGCCTTTAACTCCTCATATAACTGAAAAATCTTTTAGTGTCCTGCTTTCTAATATTGGCTAATTTGTCCCTATATTTCATCTTTTCCCTTCTTATAGCTTTTTTAGTTGCTTTTTGTTGGATTTTAAAAGCTCTCCAATCATCTAACTTCCCACTCGCTTTTGCTACCTTATATACCCTTTCCTTGCCTTTTATGCAGTCCTTAACTTCCCTTTCAGCCACATTTGCCTACCCCTGCCATTTGAGAACTTCTTCCTCTGTGGGACATCTTGATCCTGCGCTTTGTGAACTATTCCCAGAAACTTCAGCCATTTTTACTCTGGCGTCATCCCCATCAGTATCCTCCTCCAATCCACCTGGGCAAGCTCCTCTCTCATGTCTCTCTAATTCCCTTTATTCCATTGTGATACTGATACATGTGACATATGCTTCTCCCTCTCAAATTGCAGTATGAATTCAATCATATTATGATCACTGCCTCCTAAGCGTTCCTTTACATTAAGCTCCCTAATAAGACCTGAGTTATTACACAACACCCAATCTAAGATAGCCTTTCCCTGAGTAGGCTCAAGCACAAGTGGCACTAAAAAGCCATCTTGTAGGCACTCAACAAATTCCCTGTCTTAATGTCTGATGACACCAACATGATTTTCCCAATCCCTTTGCATATTGAAGTCCCCCATTACAACTGTGACATTACCCTTGTTACATGTCTTTTCCAGCTCCCTTTGCAATCTCAACCCCACATCTTGGCTACTATTTGGAGGCCTATGTAAGATTCCCATAATAGTTTCTTTTACCCTTGCAATTCCTTACCTCCATCCACAAAGAATCAACATTCTCTGACCCTATGTCTCCTCTTTCTAAAGATGTAATTCCATCTCTTACCAACAGAGCCACACCATCATCTATGCCTTTCTCCCTGTCCTTTCGAGACAAAGTACATCTTTTGATGTTAAGCTCCCAACTATGGCTTTCTTTCAACCATGGCTCAGTGATGCCCACAACGTCATACCAACCAATCTCTAATTGCACCATGAGTTTGTCCACCTTATTCCAAATGCTATGTGCATTTAAATACAACGTCTGCAGTCCTGCATCCTTTGCGCTTTTGAATTTTGCCATTCTGGTACAATTTAACTCTTTGCTCTGTCTGCATTTGTACCCAATCATTGGCTTGTCCTTCCTTACATTAATGTTACACCTATCATCAGCTTGTTAACCTGCTGGCTCATCCTCAGCTCTGTCATACTGGTTCCCACCCCCCTGCCGTATTAGGTTAAACCACTCCAAACAGCTCTAGTAAACCTGCTCATAAGAATATCGGTCCCCCTCGGATTCAGTTGCAACCCGTCCCTTTTGTATAGGTCACATCTGCTGCAGAAGAGGTCCCACTTTGTCCAGAAAACTGAATTCCTGCCTTCTGCTCCAATTCTTCAGCCACACATTTATCTGCCACCTCATTCTATTCCTATCCCACTGTCACATGGCACAGGCAGCAATCCTGAGATTACTACCCTTGAGGCCCTGCTTCTTAGCTTTCTGCCTAACTCCTGAATTCTGTTTTCAGGACCGGCTCCATTTTTCTACCTATGTCTTGGTATCAATATGTACCATGACTTCTGGCTGCTCACCCTCCCTTTCCAGGATATTGTGGACGCATCCAGAAACATCGCGGTCCCTGGCACCTAGGAGGCAAACTACCATCCGTGCTTCATTTTTGAGCCCACAGAATTGCCTATCTATCCCCCAACTATAGAGTCCGCTACAACTGCTGCCATCCTCTTCAGTTCCCTACTCTTCTGAGCCACAGGGCTAGACTCAGTGCCAGAGGCACGGCCACTATTGCTTGCCCCAGTTAAGTCATCCTCCCCCCCAACAGTACTAAAAATGGAGTACTTATTGTTGAGGGTGATAGCCATAGGGGTGCTCTCCACTACCTGATGTTCTCCCTTCCCTCTCCTGACAGTCACCCACTTACCTGTCTCCTGTAGCTTTGGGATGACTACCTCCCTGTTGATCCTGCTGCCTATCACTGCTTCGCTTTCCTGAACATCGAGCTGCAGTTGCATTTCCTTAACATGGTCTCTAAGGAGCTGCACAGCTGTAGCCATCAAGGAGGCTGACAGTCTTCTGGAAATCCCACATCTGACTCCCAGTACAGGACACCAGCCCTGTAGACATACCCCCTGTTCTTTTGATAGATAGATAGATAGATACTTTATTCATCACCATGGGGAAATTCAACTTTTTTTTCCAATGTCCCATACACTTGTTGTAGCAAAACTAATTACATACAATACTTAACTCAGTAAAAAATATGATATGCATCTAAGTCACTATCTCAAAAAGCATTAATAATAGCTTTTAAAAAGTTCTTAAGTCCTGGCGGTAGAATTGTAAAGCCTAATGGCATTGGGGAGTATTGACCTCTTCATCCTATCCGAGGAGCATTGCATCGATAGTAACCTGTCGCTGAAACTGCTTCTCTGTCTCTGGATGGTGCTATGTAGAGGATGTTCAGAGTTATCCATAATTGACCGTAGCCTACTCAGCGCCCTTCGCTCAGCTACCGATGTTAAACTCTCCAGTACTTTGCCCACGACAGAGCCCGCCTTCCTTACCAGCTTATTAAGACGTGAGGCGTCCCTCTTAACGTGAGAGTTAAAGAAAGAAAAAAAAGAAATAAGAAATAAGGAATGAACTTAATTACTTGCCTTGCCTCCACCTGTTCTCACTGAAGCCTCATTAAGACAAAGCCTTACCACTCTGACTCAGACCACTCTGAAGATGATCACTCTCATGATGGCTGCTCTGATAGATGAGTCAGGGAACTGAATGGTCTAAGAGATAAACTGGGAAAGATCCAATAGATGGGTTCTCACTGAGTAACAGTGTTGAGAATGACATAAGAAGAGAGTGGATACAGCCCAGTTCATCATGGGTAAAGCCCTCCCCATTATTCAGCACATCTACAGAGTATTCTAGCAGGAAAGCAGCATCCACCACCATACCACCACCGAGGACATGCTCTCTTCTCACTGCTGCCCTCAGGAAGAAGATCCAGGAGCCTCAGGACTCACACCACCAGGTTCAAGAATGGTTATTACCCCTCAACCATCACTGAAACAAAGGGGATAACTTCACTTGCTCCATCACTGAACTGTTCCAACAACCTATGGAATCCCTTTCAAGGACTCCTCATCTCATGTTCTCGATATTTATTGTTTATTTATTTGTCAGTATTATTTCTTTCTTTTAGTATTTGCACGATTTACTGTCTTTTGGACACTGGTTGATCACCCATTTGATTGTATTATGGTTATTATTCTATTGTGAATGTATCCAGTATGCCCACAGGAAAGTGAATTTCACAGTTGTATATGGTGACATACATGTGCATTAATAATAAATTTACTTTGAACTTTGATGAGATAGGTTGAGAGGTACTAGCCCATGAATTAGACACATGGAAACATACCAACAAACAGGAGAGGTTATACCCAGCTTGCCTGTTGAGATGGCAGCTGCAGAGGTCAGGCAAGGACAGGCTTAGAATCCTGACAGCCCAAGCCAGCCGTCGATACTGATTACTGCAGGCCATACACCCTGCATGCCTGGGGAGAAACAGAGCATTCTGCTAATCTGTCCTCACTTACAGTTGCTTGTTGTAATGCAGAGCTCTGGATTTTCTCGGAGAAGTGATGGAGGTTCTCCGGATGCACCCAGAAGCACTCATATGTAAGTTAAAACTAAATGCCCAAGGAGTATGTGAGACTGTATGGCACGGGGGTAGTGAGACTGTACTTGGACAACCAGTGGGAGCGTCAGAAAAGGCAGAGGAGGCTTAACTCAAAGGAGAGCAGTGGACCCACCAGTAAAGAGTAAGGATGAAGGGGAAAGGGAATGAGTAGCCAAAGCTCAGGGTAAAAAGAACAACAGAGGCACTGAAGATGACAGAAACTGCTACTGCAGAGAAAAAATCTACCAAAGCCAATTTAGTCAGATTATATAGAGATGAGAAGGACTGCTGTAACCAGTATAAAACAAAGAGAGAATGAGGAATACTTTGCTGATAAGAGAGCCAGAGGGAGAGCTTGAACAGTGAGTCATGGTGAGTGGTCTGCCTGGAAATGCAGGACTCGCTCCTAGGTGTATGGGTGCTCCAGTCTTATGACACCTTTCATACTTAATGCATCACCTGTAATTCTAGTCTCACCCAAACTCAGCAGAAAAACCCTATCAATCTATACCCGTCATGATCTTGTATACCTCTATCAAATCTCCAAGGCACAAAGACTTAACCTTTTCAACTTTTCCCTATAACCCAGGTACTCAACTCCTAGCAACATCCTTGTCAATATTCTTTATACACTTTTAATCTTATTGTTACTCTTTGAATCTTATTGATCAGTAACTTTGCAGACGACACAAAACTTTGATGTGTTGTTGATAGTGAAGAAGGTTATTATGGATTAAAGGAGAAACTGGATTAGTTAGGGAAGTGGGCAGAGGATGGGCAAGTAAATTTCAATGCAGGTAAGTGTGAGCTGATGCAATTTGGAAAGTCAAACAGGAGTAGGAGTTGCACTACACATGATGCGTGACTAGGGAGTGCAAAGTAATAGGAAGCGAGAAATGCACATGTTGAAAGAGTCGATAGAGAAGTGAAAAAGGCATTTAGTACGGTGGCCTTCATCAGTCAAGGCACTGAGTATTGGAGGTGAAACATTATGTTGCAGTTGTATAACTCATTGGTGAGGCCACAGGTAAGACATGGTTAAATTGGAAAGAAAGCAGGTACGTTTTATGAAATATAGAGAAAGGTTGGCCAGGCTACCTCTCCTTCTTCTTTGCAATGAGGAAGAAATGAAGTGCGAACTGAGAGATGTGTTTAAAATTATGGGAGTCATAGGTAAGTGAATGGTAAAAGTCTTTGCCTGAAGGTAGGGGAGTCCATAACTGGAGGGCTTAGGTTTCGAGTGAGAAGGGAAAGATTTAAAGGAAACTTGAGGGGCAATTAATTCACTCAGAGGTTGGTGGGTATAAGACCATAAAATGTTAATTATGAAATGCACTATTGTCAGAAATTAACACTGACAGGTTAATGCTAATTTCATTACATGTTTACAACCAGAATCTGGAAAAATAGATGGTATGCTACTTGTCAAAACTACCAATGATAGTGTTAATGGTGCAAGGAAAGCGTTCTCTTTTAGAGCATTGGTAATTTTCTTTTAACTTTGGCAAATTATATTGATTAGAAAGAAATGAGGCAGGAAAGGAGTAAATGGAATCCAATCCAGCCCAAACCATATAAATTGCTCTGTTCATTGGTTGTTCTCATCTATTTAGTGCTCCCATTTTTAAAAGGATTTTGTTTAAAGATTTCATCCAGAGAAATATTCTCCATATGCATACCTTCTTGTGTGCAATAATCATACACATTTACATGCATATACAGGATTATATGCATACATGCAAATTCATTTCAAAAACTATATGTCTGCATAAAAATGTACTAACCTTTGGGATACATATTGATAACATGCATTTCATCACATAAAGGAGGGAGAGAGAAAACAGGGAATTATAGACCGGTTAGCCTGACGTCAGTGGTGGAAAAGATGCTGGAGTCAATTATAAAAGAGGAAATTACGACACATTTGGATAGCAGTAGAAGGATCAGTCCGAGTCAGTATGGATTTATGAAGGGAAAATCATGCTTGACTAATCTTCTGGAGTTTTTGAGGATGTAACTATGAAAATGGACAAGGGAGAGCCAGTGGATGTAGTGTACCTGGACTTCCAGAAAGCTTTTGATAAAGTCCCACATAGGAGATTAGTGGGCAAAATTAGGGCACATGGTATTGGGGGCAGAGTACTGACATGGATTGAAAATTGGCTGGCTGACAGGAAACAAAGAGTAGTGATTAACGAGTCCCTTTCGGAATAGCAGGCTGTGACCAGTGGGGTACTGCAAGGTTCGGTGCTGGGACCGCAGCTGTTTACAATATGCATTAATGATTTAGATGAAGGGATTAAAAGTAACATTAGCAAATTTGCCGATGACACACAGCTGGGTGGCAGTGTGAAATGTCAGGAGGATGTTATGAGAATGCAGGGTGACTTGGACAGGTTGGGTGAGTGGGCAAATGTATGGCGGATGCAGTTTAATAAGGATAAATGTCAGGTTATCCACTTTGGTGACAAGAACAGGAAGGCAGATTACTATCTAAATGGAGTCAAGTTAGGAAAAGGGGAAGTACAACGGGATCTAGATGTTCTTGTACATCAGTCAATGAAAGCAAGCATGCAGGTACAGCAGGCAGTGAAAAAAGCTAATGGCATGCTAGCCTTTATAACAAGAGGAATTGAGTATAGGAGTAAAGAGGTCCTTCTGCAGCTGTACAGGGCCCTGATGAGACCCCACCTGGAGTATTGTGTGCAGTTTTGGTCTCCAAATTTGAGGAAGGACATTCTTGCTATTGAGGGAGTGCAGCGTAGGTTCACAAGGTTAATTCCCGGAATGGCAGGACTGCCATATGTTGAAAGATTGGAGCGACTGGGCTTGTATACACTGGAATTTAGAAGGATGAGAGGGGATCTGATTGAAACATATAAGATTATTAAGGGATTGGACACGCTGGTGGCAGGAAGCATGTTCCCACTGATGGGTGAGTCCAGAACTAGAGGCCACAGTTTAAGAATAAGGGGTAGGCCATTTAGAACAGAGATGCGGAAAAACTTTTTCACCCAGAGAGTGGTGGATATGTGGAATGCTCTGCCCCAGAAGGCAGTGGAGGCCAAGTCTCTGGATGTATTCAAGAGAGCGTTAGATAGAGCTCTTATAGATAGCGGGGTCAAGGGATATGGGGAGAGGGCAGGAATGGGGTACTGATTGTGTATGATCAGCCATGATCACAGTGAATGGCGGTGCTGGCTAGAAGGGCCAAATGGCCTACTCCTGCACCTATTGTCTATTGTCTATATATATAACATGCAGATATTAATGTACATATTTTGGTATATATGTACACATGTATCAGTGCATGTACATAAAAAAAAGTAATAGAGTCATCGAGTCATAGAAAAGTACAACAAAGAAACAGGCCCTTTGGCCCATCTAGTCCATGCCAAAACCATTTAAACTGCCTACTCCCATCGAGCTGCACCAGGATCATAACCTCCATACCACTTCCATCCATGTACCCATCCAAACTTCACTTAATGTTGAAATCATGCTTGCATACCCCACTTGCACTGGCAGCTCATTCGACATTCGACCCTCTGACGAAGTTTCCCCTCATTTTCCCCTTAAACATTTCACCTTAACCCATGACCTCTAGTTGTAGTCCCACCGAACTTCAGTGGAACAAGCCTGCTTGCATTTACCCTATCTATACCCCTCATAATTTTGTATACCTCTCCTCTCAGTCTTCTATGTTCCAAAGAATACAGTCCTAACCTATTCAATCTTTCATTATAACTCAAGTCCTCTCATCCCAGCGACATGCTTGTAAATTTTCTCTGCACCTTACCTACATCTTTCCTGCATGTAGGTGTCCAAAACTGACCGCAATACTCCAAACTAGGCCTCACCAATATCATAAATATCTTCAACATAACATCCCATCTCCTGTACTCAGTACTTTAATTCATGAAGGTCAATGTGCTAAAAGCCTTCTTTACAACCCCATCTACCAGTGACGCCACTTTCAATGAATTTTGGATCTGTATTCCCAGATCCCTTTGTTCCACCACAATCCTCAGTGCCCTACCATTCACTGTGTAAAACTTACTCTAATTGGTCCTACTGGAGCGTAATACCTTGCATTTGTCTGCATTAAATTCCATCTGCCATTTTTCAGACCTTTTTTTTTCAGCTGATCCAGATCCTGCTGCAAGCCTTGATATCCTTTCTTGCTCTCCATTGCACCCCCGATCTTGGTGTCATGTGCAAGTTTGCTGATCCAGTTAGCTACATTATCGATAGATAGATAGATAGATAGATAGATAGATACTTTATTCATCCCCATGGGGAAATTCAACTTTTTTTCCAATGTCCCATACACTTGTTGTAGCAAAACTAATCACATACAATACTTAACTCAGTAAAAAATATGATATGCATCTAAATCACTATCTCAAAAAGCATTAATAATAGCTTTTAAAAAAAGTTATTAAGTCCTGGCGGTAGAATTGTAAAGCCTAATGGCATTGGGGAGTTTTGACCTCTTCATCCTGTCTGAGGAGCATTGCATCGATAGTAACCTGTCGCTGAAACTGCTTCTCTGTCTCTGGATGGTGCTATGTAGAGGATGTTCAGAGTTATCCATAATTGACCGTAGCCTACTCAGCGCCCTTCGCTCAGCTACCGATGTTAAACTCTCCAGTACTTTGCCCACGACAGAGCCCGCCTTCCTTACCAGCTTATTAAGACGTGAGGCGTCCCTCTTCTTAATGCTTCCTCCCCAACACGCCACCACAAAGAAGAGGGCGCATATCATCCAGATTGTTGATATAGGTGACAAACAACAATGGATCCAGCACTGGTCCCTGTGGCACTCCACTAGTCACAGGCCTCCAGTCAGAGAGGTAACGATCTACTACCACTCTCTGGCTTCTCCCACAAAACCAGTGTCTAATCCAATTTACTACCTCATCTTGAATGCCGAGCAACTGAACCTTCTTGACCAATCTCCCATGCAGGATCTTGTCAAATGCCTTGCTGAAGTCCATGTAGACAACATCCACTGCCTTGCCTTCATCCACTTTCCTGGTAACTTACTCAAAAAATTCTACAAGATAGGTTAGACACAACCTTTCATGCACAAAGCCATGCTGACTATTCTTATCAGTCCATGTCTATCCAAATACTTGTATATCTAGTCTCTTAGGATACCTTCCAATAACTTTCCTACTACTGATGTCAGACTCACTGGCCTATAATTCCTGGTTTATGTTTAGAGCCTTTCTTAAATAGCAGAACAACATTGGCTATCCTCTAATGCTCTGGTACTTTTCCTGTCACTAAGGATGATTTAAGTATCTCTGCTAGGACCCTGACAATTTCTACACTTGCTTTCTGTAAGAAGGCCCTAGGGATTTATCCACCCTGATTTGTCTCAAGTCAGCAAACACCTCCTCCTCTGTAATCAGTACAGGTTCCATAAAGTTGATGCCACTTTGCCTCACTTCTGTTGAGTCTGTGTTCAACTCCTGAGTAATGCAAATGTAAACAATACATTTTAGATCTCTCCCATCTCTTTTGCCTTCACACACACGGATTATACCATCAAAATGTCACTTTTGAAGGCCTTCCACTTACCAAGTACTCCTTTGCCAGAAAACAGTTTGTTCTAACCCACACTTGCCAGATCCTTTCTGATACCATCAAAATTGACCCTTCTCCAATTTAGAATCTCAACCCGCAAACCAGACCTATCTTTTTGCATATTTAAGCAACACACACAAAATGCTGGTGGAACGCAGCAGGCTAGGCAGCATCTATTCGGAAGAAGTACAGTCGACGTTTCGGGCTGAGACCCTTCGTCAGGACACAAAACATTGACTGTACTTCTTTCTATAGATGCTGCCTGGCCTGCTGCGTTGCACCAGCATTTTGTGCGTGTTGCTTGAATTTCCAGCATCTGCAGATTTCCTCATGTTTGCATTTTTGCATATTTACTTTGAAATTAATAAACTAAAGGTCTGAGACTATTTCATTTTTTCAATACACTATCTGCTGCACTTTGATGTTTGCTGTATCAGGGTAAAGAATATAATGCCGGAATGAAGAATGTTAGGCTCAATAAAGTAATAATTCACATATTTATTTTGGGATTTGTCTTTAAATATTTATCAAATTTGGTTTCAGTCTCTTTGCAAGTGGATCTTAATCCAAATTAAATTCAATTGTTGACTAGCTGTCTGGTATTTGCAGAAGGTTCAGAAACAACTGAACTGTTCACCACTTGCTCTTTTAGTCATACTCTCAAGGAAGGAAGGTCAATAGCAAGAAAGAGAAAAATGTATACTTGACCTGTTGTTTTTTTAACTTACCACAGCTCAATATTCACAATGTACTTAAAACAAAACCTGCATTGTCAGACCTGAAGAATCAATCAGAGAGCAAGCTAATTTGTCTTTTGTATTATGTAAAGAAACAGCATTAATTAATGATCTCACAGTACAGATGCCCCTAAGAAGAAGTGATGTTCACATAGTAGAACTTTAAATTCAGTTTGAAGGTGAAAAACTTAGGTCTGAAGTTAGTGTCCTAAATTTAAATAATGGCATTTGGATTGGCATGAAGACAGGCTTGGCTAATGTAGATTGTGAAAATAGATTAAAGGGTAAGACTGTAGATCAGCAGTGGCAGACATTTAGAATCAATTTCATAAATCTCACAGACTACATTTTAGTGAGAAAGAAAGGCTCTATGAGAAGAATGAACTAGCAGTGACTAAATGAGGAAGGAGGAAATGGTGTTTGAGATTAAATTGGCAAGTAATGTAATAACAAACAATAAAATCATCCATTGGTATATAAAAAAGAAGACAGTAACTAAAGTAAATGCTTTCTTAGAGGATGAGACTGGGGAATTACTAATGGGAGCTAGAGTAATTGCAGGGAATCTAAATAACTATTTTGGATCAGTTTTCATGGTAGAAAACACTAACAACATTTCAATTATAACTGTTAATAAAGAGGTATATGGAGGAAGGAATTGAAAACAAACTTGTTCATTACAAGAAAAGTACTTGGCAAACAAATAGATGTGAAGTTTGACAAGTCTGCTGCATCTGATGGCTGGCATCCTGGGATCTTAAAGTAAGTGGTTGCAAGAGACACTTGAAGCATTGGTTTGATCGTGTAGATAGTCAGAGGCTTTTTCCCAGGGCTGAAATGGCTAGCATGAGAGGGCACAGTTTCAAGGTGCATGGAAGAAGGTACAGAGGAGATGTCAGGGGTAAGTCTTTTTTTTACGCAGAGAGTGGTGAGTGTGTGGAATGGGAAGCCAGCGATGGTGGTGGAGGCGGATACTACAGGGTCTTTTAAGAGACTCCTGGATAGGTACATGGAGCTCAGAAAAATAGAGGGCTATGGGTATGTTTCTATGTTTCCGAATTTTCTAGGATCCCGGAATGGAATACAGCAAATGTGGTGACAGTTTTCAAGGAAGGTGCGAGGCAGAATGCAGAAGCTATAGGCCAGTTAACTCAACATTCATTATTGGGAAAATGATGGAATTGATTGTTATGGAGGTGATAGCAAATCCTTTTGAAATTCAATATGACATGCAAGCAAGGTCATCATGGATTCATGAAACAGAAATAGTGCTTGAGTGGGGGAATGTAACAAGTAGGGTGGAATGCAGACTACCAGTAGACATAGTCTTCGTGGATTTTCTGGGTGCAATTAATAGGCTATATTAGATATTGGATGAAATAGCAATGCTGGGATTCGATTCCATATAATAACATGGAGAGGTGCTTGGCTAACAGTCAGTAATTCGTGAGATGCCACAGGAATTAGTGCTGGGATCTTGACCAACTACGGTCTATAATCAGTAACTTTAATGAAAGGATTGAATACCAAGCTTGTTGGTGATACAAAGACAAGTCTATGAGCAAATTGGAAGCACAGCACAAAGAGCTTGCAAAGGGATGTAGATTATATTAAGCAAGTGGCTAAGAGGTTGGTGGGTGGAGCATAAGGTGGGAAACTGTGAGGTTATCCACTTTGAAAAGAAAAATGCAAAACACAAATTTTACATAATGGAGTGAGGTGACAAAATATTGTGGTACAAGGGTATCTGTGGGATCCCAGTGCCTGAAACACAAAATGTTGTCATTCCAGTGGAGCGAGTAATTAAGGCAGCCAATGGAATGTTGTTATTTCTTACAAGGGGTAGGGAGTATAAAAGCAGAGATTTGATACTCTCTTTACAGGGCACTGGTTAGACTGTACTTTTGATACATTTTGGATCTCTATATTTAAAGAGTGATACACTTGAATTGGAGGCAGTGCAATTAAGAATCACCTGATTTAGTCCTGAAATAGAGTATGGAGAACTACTGGGTATGATTTTAGAATAAAGAGTAGGATATCAAAGAGGAAATGAAGAGAAATTTCTTCTCTTAATTTTCTTTTTGAATTGTCTATCCTAGAGACTGTGGAGGCGGAATATATTGAAGGTGGAGATTAAAATATATTTGAACTACCAGTGAGTCAAGGAGTATGGGAAAGGACTAGGAAAGTAGCATTGAAACAAAGTTTGGATCAAATATAATCTTATTTAATGATGGAGCAGAATTGTGGGACAGATTGGCTCACTCATGCTTCCGTTATGAATTTTTATATGTAAGCTACTGATTAATGAAAGCTTTAAATTAAAGGTAAGAATTTTCAGTCACAAAGTTAGAACTTATGCATAAACAGCAGGTAATCAATTGCCAGTTTGTTGTGCAAAAATAAACGGCTGGAGGAACTCAATGGGTCAGACAATATTAAGAGGGAAATGACCATCGGTAACCCAGTCCAGATGAAGGGTCTCAACTTGAAATATTTACTTTCAATTTCTTTCTGCTAATATTATGTAGCTAACTAAGTTCCTCCACCAATTTGATTTTATACTCCACTAGTTACCAGCAAGGTCCTCCATTCTTGGAACCATGTTCTAGTTTGGTTGTAGCTTAAATGAATGGAGCTTTATGATGTAATGAGTCTCTTCATGCGACCTCTGCTGTTCAAATCTTGACATGAGGCTTGCTTGTGATAAAAAAGTAAAATTGTAAAATTGTTTTAAAAAAACTTGATGCTATTTTAGAAAAAAAGTACATACCTCAAAAATGTGAAGGACAATGTTGTAATGTGAACAAAAACAAATGGCGTCCTCCTCTTTTCTTATCAATTTTATAGTATGTTGGTACTGGCAAGGCCAATATTTATTGACCATCTCTAATCATGCAAGAGAAGGTGGCTGGGGCTACTTTCTTAATCTGTTGTAATCCTTCTGGTGTAGGTATTCCCTAACACGACTAGAAGAGGAGGTCCTAGATTTAGACCTGGCCATGACAAAGAGCTTGTAAATAATCAGAATTCTGTGCAATTTGGAGGGTAGCATGTGGTTGGCCCTGAAAAACGGAGGTTTTGGCCTGAGGCTGAGCAACTTTCTTAATGCCCCACATGACTCCAGCCTATTTTCCCTTGGTTTCCATTGACATAAGTTTCACCAAATCTCCTTGATGCTACGTTTGATCAAAAGATCTGTTTAGGTCAAGGGGATTTGCTCTGACTTAACTTCTGAAATTCAGCTCTTTGGTCCATAGTTTGACCAAGTTGTGATGAGAACTGGAGTCAAATAGCCTCAGTGGAAATATGCAGTGAGTATTGCTGAGCAGGTTATTATTGACTTGGTCTTTGAACAGTATTGCTTATAATATCTTATGTCAATTTGCCAGTGATTGACAATATGCTGATCGGGTGGAAACTATTTCATTCTAGTGACTTTATTTCAAACTTTGTGAAGGTTGTCTTTGTTGTGAATGCAACTTGTCACTATTCCCAATCCTGGCATTCACAGGTGCATCAATAGATTGCATAGGATTAGGTCAAGTATGCTCTCAGTATTTATTTAGTTATTTTTTGTATTTGCACAGTTTATCTTCTTTTGCACATGGCTGTTTGTCAGTCTTTGTGTGTAGTTTTTCATTGATTCTATTGTATTTCTTTGTTCTACTGTAAACACCTGCAAGAAAATGAATCTCAGGAGTATATGGTGACATATGCAATGTGTACTTTGTTAATAAATTTACTTTGAACTCTGAACTTTGAAGTAAGTTAGTTTTTTCATGTTGGTTTCTCACCACCTGTGGTGCATGCAGTTTGACAGATACCTTTCTTAGTAGCTGAGCAACTCAAATCTCAAAACCTTAGTCTTACTGCTTTTTTCAACTATCACTCCAATTGCAGGAACACTTAATTCGTCAGCTGAGGGACAGCAACAGATTTCCTTGCTGATAACCATGACATAAGGTTTGACTCATCACCGTCATATTTATTTATTTATTTGTTTGTTTAGAGATCCAGTGCAGAACAAGCACTTCTGGACCAATGAGCCACACTACCTAGCAACCTATCTATTTAAGCCTAGTTTTTTCACAGGACAACTTGCAATTGCGAATTAACCTACTAACCGGTACGTCTAACCAAACTGTAGGAGGAAGCTGGAACACCCAGAGGATACCCACGCGCTCATGGGAAGGACATACAAACTTCTTACATGGGACGCCGGAAATGAGTTCTGAACTTTGACGCCTCGAGCTGTAACAGCATTGCACTAATCGTTATGCTGCCATGGCGCCCCTGGTTCTGCCAATGAAGCAGAACTCAGGAGGCCAATGCTCTGAATACAGTGATGTAATGAATCATTTGGTGATTTATGGACATATGCAGCTTAGTATTCAGGCCTATACCCAAGCTAGGCTTTTTTTAAATATTTAAAATCTAAATCATGTGACTTCAGATAAATCAACTGAAAAGTGCAACGTGAGAATCAATTACTTTCCCTTATTGTTGTTGTTGTTCCAGATATCAGGGTTAAAATATCAGAGTTGAAAATTGCAGCAGCTGTGATGCCTTGAAAGACCATTTGCAGGGTAAAATGAAACCTCATTTATGTTATCAATGTCTCAACATATTTGAAAGTCAACTGCAATTATAATGGTTTGGATTCATTCACTCCACAGGAAATCAAGGGACAAGTCACAGATTCAGTGGCAAACTGTCTATAGAACAGAGAGAAGACTGAGAGATGAACTGAAAGAAGATGGGAAGACATCTTTCACAACAATTGTTTTAGGATTGTCTTCATTGATTAGTTAAGCGATTTGTACATCTCAATGAGTTAGAAATGCATAAGAATATAGGCTACACACACAAAATGCTGGTGGAACGCAGCAGGCCAGGTAGCATCTATAGGGAGAAGCACTGTCGACGCTTTGGGCCGAGACCCTTTGTCAGGACTAACTGAAAGAAGAGATAGTAAGAGATTTGAAAGTAGGAGGGGGAGGGGGAAATCCAAAATGATAGGAGAAGACAGGAGGGGGAGGGGTGAAGCTAAGAGCTGGAAAGGTGATTGACAAAAGGGATACAGAGCTGGAGAAGGGAAAGGATCATGGGATGGGAGCTCTAGGAAGAAAGAAAGGGGGAGGGGAGCACCAGTGGGAGATGGAGAACAGGCAAAGTGATGGGCAGAGAGAGAAAAAAAAGTGTGTCTATCCATGACCTCCTCTACTGTCAAGATGAAGCCACACTCAGGTTGGAGGAACAACATCTTATATTCTGTCTGGGTAGCTTCCAACCTGATGGCATGAACATTGATTTCTCTAACTTCCGTTAATGCCCCTCCTCCCCTTTTTACCCCATCCCTGATTTATTTATTTCCCCCCTCCTTTTTTTCTCTCTCTCTTCCCATCACTCTGCCTGTTCTCCATTTCCCTCTGGTCCTCCCCTCCCCCTTTCTTTCTCCCTAGGCCTCCCATCCCATGATCCTTTCCCTTCTCCAGCTCTGTATCCCTTTTGTCAATCACCTTTCCAGCTCTTAGCTTCACCCCTCCCCCTCCTGTCTTCTCCTATCATTTTGGATTTCCCCCTCCCCCTCCTACTTTCAAATCTCTTACTATCTCTTCTTTCAGTTAGTCCTGACAAAGGGTCTCGGCCCAAAACGTCGACAGTGCTTCTCCCTATAGATGCTACCTGGCCTGCTGCGTTCCACCAGCATTTTGTGTGTGTTGCTTGAATTTCCAGCATCTGCAGATTTCCTCGTGTTTAAGAATATAGGCTAACAGTTTACAACTCATAAAGATAATACAGGTTAACAAGGCTGTAAAGGAAAGAAATGCTTATTGTCATAGTGTCTTCTAGGTACACAGCATGGAAGCAGGTTCTTCAACCCAACTCTTCTGTGTTGACTAAGTTGCTACTTAAGCTAGTCTCACTTGCCTTTGTTTGCTCTATATTCCCCGAATCCTTCCTGATCCATGGACTTGTCAAAATGTCTTTTAAATGTTGTAATCATACCTGCCCTTACCTGCTGCTCTCCATGTGAAACTCTTGCTGCTCAAGTCTCTTACTCAGCTCTTGCACCTCAAGCACTGAAAGAGGTAACCATTCCTGCATTCTCACTTCCCTGTTACAAAGGATTCCAGCTGCAAGGCATTTTCTTTTCTTCAATGCCAACCATAAGATCATAAGGCCAATCATATGACCATAATCATAGGAAAATTGTTGTGGAACATGACAGGTTGTGCCTTGAGCAAAAATATTTCATGTTCATTAATGCTATTTCCATATTAGTGGCTACATCCACACCTTCCAACATCAGGTTCTGTCTATCAATCTATGTTCCTTGAATACTCTTTCCCCAGACACCAATTAATCCCTTAGCACCTAATTTTACAAGTTCTAATGTTTACAGTTTATAAGACCACAGACATAGGAATAGAATTTGGTCATTCAGCCTACCAAGTCTGCTCCACCATTTGATCACGACTGATTTATTTTCCTCCTCAACCCCATTTTCCTGCCTTCTCCCTATAGTCTTCAATGCCACTACTATCAAGAACCTATCAACATCCATTTTAAATATACCCAATGACTTGGCATCCAGATCTGTCTGCAGTAATAAATTCCACAAATAGACAACTTCTGGCTAAAGAAATTCCTCCTCATCTCTGTTCTAAAGGGATGTCCTTGTGTTTTGAGGCTGTGCCCTCTGGTCCTAGACTTTTCCACTATTGGAAACATCCTCTCCTCATCCACTCTATCTAGGCTTTTCAATATTCAGTAAATTTCAATGAGATCCCCCTTCATTCTGCTGAACTCCAGTGGGTACAGGCCCAGAGTTATCAAATACTTACACGTTAATCTGTTCTTTCCGGGGATCATTCTTGTAAACCTCTCCTGAACCCTCTCCAAAGCCAGCACACTCTTTCTTAGATATGGGGCCTATGATGTAGCCAGTGCACTTATTGGAGCAACATATTTTCCCACTGATTCTTTGGGTCAGATGCACTGAAGACATGAAATGTATATTTCTGAAGGCAATGGATAAAATGACTCATCAAATCTCTGGTGAGAGACTTCATCTATAGTTATTAGTATGAATAAATTTATTAGAATTTTACATGTTACTGACCTTTCTTCTAGCAAGAATATTGCCTCCTCTTCTCAGATATGACCAGATTGCACTATTCTCTGTCCTTCCCATACAGCAATTATATAATTTAATCTATACATTTGTTGTTTTACAGCAGCAGTACAAATGCAATGCATAATATTAAAAAATGTGAATTACAGTATATATTAAAAAATAAAATAGTTAAATTAAATAAATAGTGCAAAAATAGAAAGAAAAAGTTAGTGAAGTAGTGTTCATAGGTTCAAGGAAAAAATCAAATGGGAAGAAGCTGTTCCTGAATTATTGTTGGGTGTGTGCCTTTAGGTTTCTGTACCTCTTTCCTGATGGTAACAATAGAACAAGGCATGACCTGGATGATGGGGGTCCTTAATAATGGACGCCACCTTTTTGAGGCACCACTCCTTGAAGATGTCCTGGATACTATGGAAACAGTGCTCGTGATGGAGCTGTCTAAGTTTGCAACTCTCTGCAGCATATTTCTATCCTGTGCAGTAGTCCCACCCCTCCCCGCCCCATACCAGACGGTGATGCAGCCATTTAGACTGCTCTCCATGGTACATCTGCAGCAATTTGCGAGTGTCTTTTGTGACATACCAAATCTCCTCAAACGCCTAATGAAATATAGCTTCTGTCATACCTTCTTTGTAGCTGCATTGAGGTGTTGGATCCCAGTTAGGTCCACAGAGTTATTGACACCCATGAACTTGATTCATGAGTTGATTCTAGCCATAACCAACCTCTCAAAGCACTTCATCACCATAAATGTGAGTGCTACTGGACGATAGTCATTAAGGCAGCTCACTCTGCTTTTCTTGGGCACTGATATAATTGTTGCCCTATTGAGGCAGGTGAGAACTTCTGACTGTAGCAATCAGAGATCAGAAATATCTTTGAACAGCTCAGCCAGTTGGTTGGCACAGGTTTTCAGAGCACTACCAGGTACTCCATTGGGACCTGTCGCCTTGCAAGGGTTCACCCTCTTGAAAGATAGCCTGATATCGGCCTCCATGACAGAGATCACAGAGTCACCGGGTGCTGCAGGGATCCTCGTAGCTATAGTTTTATTCTGCCTTTCAAGTGAGCATAAAAGGTGTCTCCATCTCACCAACACATACTCTCTTCTATCATAACTGCACTATCCAGAGAAGTTCATTCTCTTTTCCATCAGCTCTGAGTATTACCTTGCTGCTTCTTCAACAGCAATAGTTCACCCTGTCACTAATGCAGTTTTTCTAGATTGTTCTCTGTGTTGCTGTCCATTAGGGCAATAACAAGAATAGAGCGTTAAGCCAGCATGCTTTATTGATGGCAAACAATATCCAGCTATAGTGCCTGATACAACAATTTATCAGTCCACATGGTGCTCCTAGTAACCAATGGCTTACACACATTCAGTATATTAATTATACTCTTTTTCTTAGATTCTTCTAGCACAGAAAGTAACTTTCATATATACCCAAAGTCTATTTTTATATAACTCGATCAGATCATCCCTCTCACTACAACTGATCAAAAACTACAAACATTTAACCTATCCTCATAATTGTGTGCAGCAGGGGGGAAAGGCCCTTCTGCCCATTGTGTTCATGCTATCAAACACCTCTCTATGCCGATTCCCTTTACTGGCACTTGTCCTGTGGTATTCCATGCCTCACAATCCAAGTTTCATCCAAAATGTTGTGATAGTATTTGGCTTCACCATCTGCTCAGCCAGTGAGTTCCAGATTTTACAGTTCAAAGTAAATTTATTATCAAAGTCTGTAGATCAGACCATTGGAAAAAGATGCTGGAGAGTTACAGTACTGTGCAAAAGTCTGAGGTGTATATATATATATTGCTACGGTGCCTAAAAGATTAACACGGTGCTATATATAATGTCTTTCCAGTTACCAACACTTAATACTACTGAGCTAATATAAAGCTAAATACTCTTATTTTTGTTTCTCAACCAACTTCCTATATTAACCAATATACAGTATTATGCAAAAGTCTTATGCACCCTAGCTATATATCTTTGTGTGCCCAAGTTTTTTGCACAGTACTGCAGTAATGGGGACAAGGAAATGGCAGATGGACTAAAAGGTATTTTGCATCAATCTTCACTGTGCAAGACACCAGCAGTGTGCCAGAAACTCAAGTGTCAGAGGGCAGACGTGAGTGTAGTTGCTATTACTAAGGAGAAGAGGCTTGTGAAGCTGAAAGATAGATGAGTCACATGGACCTCATGGACTACACTGCACCACCACCCTCCTCCCCCCCCCCCCCCCATCCACAGGCTTCTGAAAGAGGTAACTGTGAAGGTATTAGTAGTGATCTTTCAAGAATCACTAGATTCTTTGAGATAGAGCGCCGAATAGGCCTCTCCAGCCCTTCAGATCGTGACCCCCCCCAATATTAATCCAAGCCTAATCATGGGACAATTTACAATGCCCAATTAACCTAACAACCGGCATGTTTTTGGACTGTAGGAGGAAACCAGAGTACTCGGAGGAAGTCAGGAGGAGAACATACAAACTCCTTACAGGCAGCAGTGGAGATTGAACCCATGTTGCCTGTACCGCAAAGTGTTGTGCTAACCACTACACTACCATGCTGCCCCGAATGCTTATGGAGAACTGAAAAATTGCAAATGTTACCTAAGAAAGGAAGGAGACATAAGAAAGGAAATTACAGGCCAGTTAGCCTGAGTTTAGTGGTTGTGAAGATGTTGGAGTCCATTATTAAGGATGAGGCTTTTGGGGTACTTGGAAGCACACGATAAAATAAGTCAAAGTCAACATGGTTTTCTTTTGTGATTTAGATCGTAACTATTTGTGCTGTGTGTGATTATATGCACTGTGTTATGCACCTCAGCCCCACAGGAATGATATTTTGTTCAGCTGTACACATGTGTATGGTCGATTGACAATTAACTTTAACTTAAACTTGAACTTGAAGTCCATTTTGTTGTCCACACAATTCTCTCAACTTCCCTTCATCAGAACTGGAGACGTGAGAAAACTCTGATCGTACAGCTCATGCTGTAAAGCATTATGCTAACTACTACACGGCCTCTGTTTGATTCTGCCATCAGATGCTTTGCATGCAGAGCTGGCAAGTTCTCTCCATGACCACATGGGTTTCCCAGAATGCTCCTGATTACTCCCAGATGTGCTGGTAGGCTAATGGCTCTGATATCTTATTCCAAGTGAATTTCAATGGGAGGGGAAAAATATGAAAGTGAATAATTTGCAATGGTGCAGTGGAGATTTATTAGGATGAAGAAAGGGACAATGGATTTATGTGGATTGTTCTCTTTAGAGCAGATAAGGTTAATGAACAATGTAATAGAATCATGAGGTGGTCTAACAAAGCAGATCAGAAGGATCTATTTTCATTGGTAGAGGAATAGGTAACTGAAGGGCACCCAGACAAAAGAAACAGTGGCATTGGAGGAGATTGTCGCCTCACAGTAAATTATTCAGTCGGAATGCATGGCTCAAAAGGAAGGTTAGAGCAGCTTGAATAACATTCAAAATGATGTGAAATGTGGACTTGGAAAGGAGATATTTTCAGTGGAAGTGCAGGGAAGTGGTACTAATTAGATAGCTTATTAAATTTACAGCAATGGAAATTTGGACCAGCTTGGTGAACATTGCAGCAAGAGAAATGCAGTTGCGAGTACTTTTCAGTGCAATACAAGATGGTACATGAATCCCATTGAGACCAAAGATCCAGTCAGCATTCTTACAGCTTACACCAGGGAAATAATTTAAAAGTTATTGCTAAATATTATGCAGAACAGAAACATCAAGGAAAGACACATTAAGTAATTGAATTAATTGGTTATGCTGTGTTTTAATATTTTTGGAGAGTTGCTCTATGAGAATAAGGTGGAGAATAGCAAAGAGGAGGCATTGATGGTAGATGACATTGATGTATGGGACATTGGAAAAAAGTTGAATTTCCCCATGGGGATGAATAAAGTATCTATCTATCTATCTATCTAAAAGCAAACAGTATGTAGTTGTTCCTTGATTTACAAAAGGGACGCTGTTATGTTTTGTCACTCTGCTTGGCAGGTAGGACTAGTGGCTGTGAAACAATCTCAGGTTCTCCTCCGTGGTGGTTGTCGAAGTTGACTCGGGGACTGCAGGAAGTGGTTCTGACAGGTGCTTTATCAGCATTTCCCTGATTAGTTGTCCTCTTAAATATGATCATGTAATTGTGTCCTCCAAGAAGCAGAGCCCATCTCTGCATTCACGCTGTTCCTGTTAGTGGAACACCCTTCTGTGGATTGAAAATGGACACTACTGGTTGATGATCCGTAATGAGGGTAAACTGCCTTCCATACAAGTACTGGTTGAAATGCTTTACACCCCAAACCAGACTCAAAGCCCCTCTGTCAACCGTGCATAATTCTTCTCTGCAGCAAAAAGGGAATATAAAACAAAGGGCAAAATGGAACTCATCCAATCTTTCTGATGCATGATTTCTTTCAATGAAACACTTTCAAGGTCGCAATTGTTCTGTATTTAATATGTCAGTAATATTGTAAATATATTGTTTGATTAAGCATTCTTTGTTGTTTACATAATGCATTGCTGGTTCTGTGTAAAAGTACATAAATGGCATACGTCATCATGCCACCATATATGTTGTGCCTCGCTTAAGGTAAAAATGAAACTAAGACATGCATTCCTGGATCCATGTTTTTGTTTTTAATTAGTTTTATGTTTTGGAATTACAAAACATAACAGTGGTGATGAAGAACATTTAAACAAACTTGAGGTGGCTACCTACCTGTTGAAGTTCCAGTTTTAAAAAAAGTGCAGCGAGACGTTCGAATTTAAAAAAAAATGCAGCCCTTGCTGCTTGGAGGGAAAGAGACGTTTGAGTTAAAAAAAATGTTGAAAATGGACAGATTCACGCATTCATAAACAGTGAGTGCTGGGTGATAATAATCATCTATGAAAAAAGATCAGAAATGGCTGGCTACATTGAAAAGTTAGACACGTTCAATTGCACAAGAGATAACTTAATATTGTATATGGAGTGATTTGAGCAATATTTTGAAGCAAATAAAGTAGCCAATGAAAAGCAAGTGCCAATTCTGCTGAGTGCTTTGGATTTAAAGGCATGCAGTTTCCCTTTCACACACAAGAGTTTAGTATACTAATGCAGTATAGATAGATTCTTTGCTTCATTCATTAACATGGACTTGCAAAGGGCAAGTTTTGTAGGTCATAGAGTCATGAAGCACGGAAACAAGCCCTTCAACACCCCCCCATCCACTCTGAACATCAAAACTCATTTGCCTGAATTCTACAATGAACCCATTTTGCTCTTTCCACGTTTCCATCTAATTCCCCTAAATTCCACCACTCAGCTATACACTGCAACACTACAGGTAACTTACAGAGGACAATTATCCTATCAACCTGCACTGCTTTGGGATGTAGGAGGAGACAGGATCATCCAGAGAAAACACATACAGTCACAGAGAGTACGCTAACTCCAGATCGACAGGACTGGATGTCAGAATGGTACCTGGGTCTCTGGCATTGTGAGCTAACACCTTTTGCAGCTGTACCACTATTAAAACGTACTGTAGGTGGCATGTGTAGCTCATAGACACAAGTACAAATCGTCAGCTGCCTTGCCAGATGAGGTTACTTGTTCCCACTCTTGTTTTGGTGTAAAAGGCCTCTTGCCGTTTTGCAGAGAGTGTGGGAGTTCTCTCCATTATCTTGAGCCAACAGTAAACCCTGTACCATCAAAGCTGAGCATCTGGTCAATATCATATTTCTGTTTATGGGAAGAAATTGACTTGTGTTTCCTAGATTGCAAGTGACGCCTCTTCTGTAGTAATTAATTGGCTGTAATGTACTGAGAGATGTCCCAGGGTTATGAATAATAATATAGGTGTATATCTCCTCTTATTAAAGCAATCTTGACAGCATTAGTTTCCAGTAGGTGGCATGAGAGCTACAGCTTTTATTTCAGCATTCCATCTTCCTGGACACTAAGGCTGTAATTTGAGTGAAAGCAGTTTTCACTGACATGAGGCCTGGGCTCTCAGGACTCCAAATTGTAAAGATGTGAGGTTGTATAAAAAACTGAAAACCGGAACCCTAATTATTTGAAATTTTTGGAAGAGAGCCTGTTGTCACCAATAGGCAAAGGGCAGGCAGGCATTTAGAGTGAAGAAATAAGGTTAGTTTTACATTAATATATCAAAGCATTGGCCCAGCTGACCTGCCATGTGTTAGTGCAAGTCATCCTGAAAGCCCAGCTGGTTCTCCCACCCCCAGAAGTATAGTCCAGCTCTGTCCATCATCTGCTACAACATCTGGAGTGGAATTTAGATACAGTGACCTATTTGTAATCTAGGATCCTGATTTATATGATCAAGTACTCTCCTGCCTGTTCAGACCTGGATGCAATCGAAAGATCCACCTGGAAATTCATCAGGTTAGCCTCAGGGAAGAAAATTTGCCTCTGTCTAGTCCCAGACAAGAGAAAATCTACAGACGCTGGAAATCCGAGCAACACACACAAAATGCCGGAGGAACTCAGCAGGGCAAGCAGCATGTATGGAAAAAAGTTCAGCTGACATTTCGGGCTGAAACCCTTACCAACAACTCAAGTAAACCTCAGAATAGTAAAGCAGGGATAAGAAACTACAATGGTTTATTTTGTAGACAGTGCACAGCACAGCCATTGTGAGTCAACGGCGGAGGAACTGAATGGCTGGTAGTTGATGGAATCGCAGTTGTGTGGGTTGATTTGTCATGGCTGGTTTTGAACTTTCTGAGTAATATGGGTGTTGCACTCATCCAAACATGTAGAAAGATAATCAAACACATTCTTAACATATCTTACAGATGGTGGAAAGGCCTTGGGGTGTCTTACCACAGGTTTCCCAGCATCTGATCTGTTTGCACAGCCACAGTGTTTAAATGGTTGGTGCAGCTAAGCTTCTGGTTAATGATGATCCCCAGGATGCTGGTGGCTGTGTCTCAACAATGATATCATTAACTGTCAAGGGAGGTGGTTAGAGATGGCCATTGCCTGGCATGTTTATGCCTTGTCAGCCTGTGCCTGATTGTCATCTGGGTCATGCCGTATGCAGGTGTGGCATATTTCATACGTTGAGAAACTAACTGAACATTATGCAATCATCAGTGAACATTCCCACTTCCGACCTTATGATAGAAAGAAGGTTATTGATAAAGGAGTTGAAGTCCAGTGGGCCAAGGACACTGCACTTAGGAATTCCTACAGAGTTAGCCTGGGCCTACAATGATTGATATTCAAGCATTCAACTTTCGACGATCAAGATATTCCACTTTGAAGGTACGATCACTTCCAAACATTTTCGCCTCAGTACCCATTGACAAGTTTTAACCAGGCTCCTCAATGTCGTACTTTATGAAATGCCCCTTGATGTCAAGAGCCATCGTTCTCGCATCTTCTTTGGAATTCAGATTTTTGACCATAGCAAATTTGAAAGTGCTTATCCACAATTTGGTTTTTAGTGAGTATGCATCGCTTGATCGCATTGTTTATAACTCTTTCGTTCACTTTCCAATGATTGAGCGCAGAATGATGAGGCGGTAGTTAATTGGATCGGATTTGATCTGTTTTTAATGAACAGGACATACATGTGCGATTTTCCACATACTTGGATGAGTATTGTGACTGCACTGGAACAGATGGTCTAGAGGCAAGGCTAGTTTTCAGGCAGGTCTCTTCAGTACCACAGCTGGGATGTTGTCTGGCTCCACAGGATTTGCTTATTCATTGCTCTCAGACGTTTCAAGTGTTAGAGGGGAGCTACATCAATGCAATGTGAGTGGTTCTCGGAGCTAACTCTCTTCTGATGAGTTTTACTGGTTTGCCGAGCTGTCTGTAGAAGCTTAACAGAGGTCCCAAGAAACTGGAAATTTAACGAATGTTCCAAAGTTCCAACTAATGGGTCACCCACTCCTTAATGTGACACAAATGAGAGAATAATACATAAAACACCAGAGGCACTTAACAGGTTAGGCAGCATCTGGGGAGGGAAATCGCCATTTTCCTCTATTGATGCTACCTGACTCACCGAGTTCCTGCAGTGTTTTGTCTTGTGCTCCAGATTCTAGCATCTGCAGTCTCGAGTCTCCACAGATGAAAAAAATGGTGTTACCGGGCAACCTCGGTCACAGACATTCCTTCCGATCTCTAATTGGACGTTGAACCCCTGAACATTACCTCACTACTTTTTTTATTTACTGGGGTATTTCTGTTTTTGCACTCCTTATTTTTAACTTAACACTTTAATATGCATATACATGCTTGGTGTAATTCATTTATTTTTCTATATTATCCTGTGTTGCATTGTACTGCTGCCGCAAAGTTAACAAATTTCATGACATATGCTGATGGTATTAAACCTGATTCTGATTATCTCTTGCAGTATCATTGACCAAAACATTAATTCCCTTTCTCTCTCCAGAAATGCTGATGACTTGCCAAGATTTTCCAGCATTGTCAGTTTTAACCTCAGACTCCTATCATCTTTCATTCTTCAGATGTTTCAAAGACCTTCCACTACAAATGACTGTGAGTGCGCGCTCTCTGGTTTGAGCTCAGTGTAGTGTAACCGGGTTCCTTGCATTTTTGATCTCTCCGTTCTTATTTTGCATACAATAACAAGACCTAACAAACAGATAACAGGATATATGGCCATTTCATTCACTTGCAGATGTTGTTCATATGCTTTTCAAAGATTATCATGATTTATAAAGATTTATTTACACTTAACCAGACAAAAAACATTTTCACTTTAACCATTGCATTCCTTTTGTTACTGACTATCATCCTGCATTTGATTCCACATTTATTAGAGTAAAAAGCACAATTATTGTCTGAACCAAACAGAATTTTAGACTCCATTGTAAGCCTCTGGTTCATTCCATGCAAGTAATAAGAACAAATGATAATAGAAAGAGGAGTCAGCCACTTGGACCCTTGAATTTGCTCCAGCCTAAGATTATGCAGGTGAGACAGTTTCTTTCATTCAATATGCATCAGCTCCTCTCCTGTGCTACATTTTGCTAGTTAATCAATTCCCTGATCTTTATAATATGCATCTACCTCCACTTTAGGTACCGCCAGTGAACTGGTCTCCTCAAGCTACTAGGGCATAATAGAGGAGGAGGTATTAAAGGTAAGGAGGTGGCATTACTAGTCAGGGAAAATATCACAGCAGTAGACAGACGGAACACACTGGAGATTTCTTCTACTGAGGCTATGTGGGTGGAACAGAGGAATAAGAAAGGGATTATATTATAGACAACCAAATAGACAGCAGGATTTTGAGGAACACATTTGTAGTGAGATAGCAGACTGTTGCATGAAACATAAGGTTGTGATAGCAGGTGATTTTAACTTTCCACATATTGATTTGGACTCCCAAACTGTAAAAGGACTGGATGGGATAGAGTCTGCCAGATGTGTTCAGGAAAGTTTCCTGAATCAAAATATTTTGAAGTCCTAACCAGAGAGAGTGTGATACTGGATCTTTGATTAGGGAATGAGATGGGGCAGGTGACAGAAGTATGTGTTGAGAAACACTTTGGATCTGGTGATGATAATTTCATTAGTTTCAAGATAGCTATGCAGAAGAATAGGGCTGGCCTGTGGACTGAGATTCTAAATTGGAGGAAGGCCAGTTTTGATAGCATCAGAAAGGATCTGGCAAGTGTGGATTGGGATAGATTTTTCTATAGCAGAGGGATGCTTGGTAAGTGGGAGGTCTTCAAATGTCAAGTTTTGAGAGTACAATGTTTGTATGTTCCTGTTAGAAAAAAAGGGTAGTGAAACAGGCTCAGGGAATCTATTAAAGCAAGCAGGCTTTTTCCACTGAGGTTGGGTGAAACTATAGCAGCAGGTTATAAGCTAAGGGTAAAAGGTGAAACATTTAAGGGGGGGACTTCTTTATTCAGAGGGTGGTGAGAGTGTGAAATGAGCTGCTAGTGCAAGTACTGGATGTGGGTTTGATTGCCACATTTAAGAGAAGTTTGGATAAGTACATGGACGGGAGGAATATGGTCCCAGTTGTGAGTCATTGTGACTAAGCAGAATAATGATTTGGCATGCACTAGATGGGCTGAAGGGCTTGTTTCCTGCTGTGGTACTCTGTGGCTTGGTTTTATAGCCAGCCCTATATCTTGAAAAAAATATCCCCTTGATTGAGACTCTCCTAGTACAATATTAGCATTCTAACATGAGTGGATATGCATGGAGAGCCAATTCTCTCCAGAAGCTCAAATCCATTTCTGTTAAACAATGCATTCAACTGACTAGTTTAGATCCAGGCTCCAGATGAACCACAACAATCCATGTCAAAAGTGTCCAAGATGAGTGGTAAAGACCCACTTCACCGATCCCCACCAATCAGTTATCCCATCTCTGTACCTCTGGAGTAACATCATGAGCTAAGGAAAACCATCACAGTAAAAAATACTGACAGCACACCACACACAATTAAAGTAATAAATTTTAGGATCTGGATTCTGACTGTGCTGGCAGTTCATTTGCACAGGAGTAAATTTCTGCAGCAGAAGATGAATGGATGGCCGTATCTGTTAGTGGAGGTCAAATAGAGGATAATACTATTTATACGGTCGGTACACTCATCCATTTGGCAACATCTCCAATGTGTTGAATGTTTTCTAACTCAAATGAATTTATCTCCTTGTTGCTGATCATGGGCGTGAAGTTCCAGTGCAGTATTCAGCTCAATAGAAGTAACAGAGAGGAAGATATTTGTACCAGGATAAAGAAGGCAAAGATGAGTGAGAGCAGTAAATGAGAAGAACAGTAAGAATAATGTGAATGGAAAAGGGAAAGAAACGAGTTGAAATAGTGTGAGAAAGTGAAACAGTAGAAAAATGGGTGGGACTAATGGAGAGTGACCCCTTCACTCAGTTTTTTGGGATATGGGCTGCAGTAGCCTGTGTTTGTTGCTCATCCTTAATTGCCTTTGAGAAAGTGGTAGCGGGCAGCCTTCTTGAACAACTATAGTGTTTCAGGAGAATGTACTTCCTCAGTGCTTTGGGAGGAAGTTCCTGAATTTAGACACAGCAGTACTGAAGGATTTACAGTAAATGTTGAAAGAATAACTAGCAGGTGCTTGGAGACACCACTTGCAGGTTTAACTCCAAGTGCGTGCACTTGCTAGCCATTCTTTCTTGGTGGTGGAAGTCCCAAGTAGTCTTTGGGGTACTGCAAGTCTGTCTTTACTGATGCTTTGCTGCACGCTTGAGTGCTCGGTGGTGGTGGGGGGCACGATGCTTTTTTGCTGGTGGGGGAGGAGCGATCGTTCCTTTGCTGCTCCTTGTGCATGGGAGGGGGGTGCTAGGGGGTCCTTGGGGTTCTAACATTTAACTGTCATTCATTCTTTGGGGCACTCCTCTGCTTTCATGGATGGTTGTGAAGAAGAAGCATTTCAGGATGTATATTTCATACATTGCTCTGACATTAAATGTACTTTTGAAACCTTTGATAGTGTTGTGACACCCTCTGACTCCCTTAGAATTATTGAAACCCAAAGAAATGATGGCCGCAACTTATAATGAACTCTCTGTCAAGCTGACATACACAGGTTGGTTTCTGTTTGTGCTAATGCAGAGGGTAGAGGCATAGAAGCATAGACAGAGATGCAGCACAGAAGCAAGGGCCTCATCCAATGAGCACCATTAACCACCAATTTACACTAATCTAATATTAATGCTATTTATTATTCACCCTGTATTCTCATCAGCTGTCCCTAGGTTCTACCATTCACCCAAACACTTGGGGACAGTCTACAATGGTTAATTGACATGCCGACCCACAGATCTTTATGATATGGGAGGAAAGTGGAGTATTCAACATCAGCCATTGCTCCTCGCTTGTTAGCAGAATGAATTGACCATCAGTTTGCAATGAAAGTGGGCTCTGTGCAAGATGGTGCTGGGCTGCTTCATTCTCATTGATTCTCAGCTATGTTATTTTTCAGGCGTACCAATGCAGCAAGCATTTCTTGTACATACCATGGGAAGAGTTCCTCATTTGCAAGCCCCAGTCATTTTGGATTGGCAACAACATCTCCTCCACAGTCTCCATCAGCTCAGGTGTGAGCTTGGCCCCCTGCTCTGCTCGCTTCACACTTGCGATTGTGAGGCTAAGCACAGCCCCAATGCCTTTTAACTTTGCTGACGACACCACTGTCATTGGCTGAATCAAAGGTGGTGATGAATCATATATAGGAGAGAGATTGAAAATCAGGCCTCTCACTCAATCCTAGGAAGACCAAGGAAGTGATTATTGACTACAGAAGGAGCAATTATCCTTGTGAACCTCCTTCGAACCCTCCCCAATGTCACCGCATCCTTTCTTAGATAAGGGGTCCAAAACTGCTCAAAGCAAGGCATCACCAGTGCCTTATAAAGCCTGGGCATTACATCCTTGTTTTTCATATTCTAGTCCTCTCAAAATGGACGCTAACGTCACATATGCTTTCCTCACCACCAACTCAACCTGCAAGTGAACCTTCAGGGAATCCTGCACAATGACTCCCAGGCAACACACACAAAATGCTGGAGGAACTCAGCGGGCCAGGCAGCATCTATGGAAAAGAGAAAACAGTCGACGTTTTGGGCTGAGACCCTTTATCAGGACTGGAGAAGAGGAGAAGTTGACTTGCATATGGTTGTACATGGTGACATATATGTACTTTGATAATAAATTTACTTTGAACTTTGAAGAAGACAACCATTAATCCCCTTGAGCCTACTCACACATTCACTGATTCATAGTTTCCCTGACATCATAGTTTCTGGGCTGGCCATTGAAGTTCTCCTTAGAGGAAGCCACTTCTGCAGGGCTATGTTGACAAACAATGCTCTCTAAGCTGACTACTTCTACAATGTGCAACTATCGTCTGTATCTGAGCTGGTGTGTGAGTATGTCCAATGTTTGCCTTCATTTTTACTACTGCTTGCATGTGTATCATTGGTTGGACAAGTAGAAGTTCTCAAATATCCAGTAAGTAAAGGGAAGCTTTGCAATGAAGGCAGGTGGACATAACATCTTATATCATATCTACCTGATTCTGGTGGTAATAATGGCTGCTCGATTGATATTGAGCAGAGCCTCCTTCTCCATGCAGGAAAGGTCATACCTTTCCTGTTAGTTGCCTCAGCCTCCTTATCGCCGGTAAGAGATGAGCAGTAAACAATCAGCAGTGAGTTTTGATGGCAGAGACTATGCAGAAGATGTGAGCTGTGAGGTGTGGCCTTGGAAACTTGCAATAGTGTGGAGTGTGTGAGAACAAGCTAGCCTGATTCAGATGATCTTATTGTCTACTGCGGAATCCCCTGTTCACTTTAGGTGAGCTTTTGCAATATCGGATCCTTGATGAGAAGTGAAGTAATTGAAAAGTGCAAACTGCATCAGGTTGCAGGCTACAGTCCAATAATGTGAATGTAGCACAACACACCTTGCTGTTTGTGTTGCAAGCAGGAGGCACAACTGTCCTTTTCCAGGCGCGAGCTGTCTCCCAGATATTGTGATGCACAAGGCTTCATAGACAGTACTCTTCTGTAGGCTTTTCTTTATATGCTTATATGTCTAATATGTTCGACATTGCAATTAGCCAACTTTGCACAGAATAAAGTCCTTGCAGCACAGGCACTGTGCTCTGAAGGGCATATTCCTTTGCTTTTGTATGTCCTATGTTCCTCTTTAGTATTGCCTGTTGGCAGAGTGCACAGGCAACATTATGCTTGTGTGAATCATAAACCACCAACAGAAGTCAATCAAAGTTGAAGAAAACCAAGTAGTCATGAATGGTCCCATCAAAATAAGTGCCCCCTTAACATGACTTTTTTCCAGGGCGTGGCATTTTCATGACTCCTGCAATTTACTTACTGAACCCCTTTGCTCATAGATCTCGGGACTGATCCTTGTAGACTCCAGCTCAGTCTTAGAAAAGAATTTGAGACAACAGCTGCTTGTTGCTCTGATGAACGATCACAGGCCTGAGATGTGAAATCAAAATCAAAAGATCTGCAGATGCTGGAAATCTGAAACTTTGCCATAAGCTGATATTGATTTACACTCAGTGGCCACTTTACCAGGTACACCTTTATAACCAATTCATTATTAGTAAAGAAAATAGCATTAGGGAAATTAATAAGGAATTGAAAACTAGTGAGCTTAATGTCAGAAAATGCTGGAAACTGTCAACAAGCCAAGCAGCATCCTCGGAGGAGAAACAGAATTAATATGAAATGTCAATGGCTTTTTCTCAGACCTGATACACCAATTCAGTTTGTTTCTGATAGATGCTACCTGACCTGTTGAATGCTTTCACACTCTCTGTTTCTATTATAATCTAAAGGCCTCCACTCAAAGTCTCCCTCAACAGGAATTACTTTATGATTGGTAAAATAACTTCACAGAGGCCTGGATGAATATGCCATAGACAGAGCCTGAAAAAGCCTCAAAGTTACATAGTTATTGGGAACTAATTAATAAGGAGAAACCTTATGCCTTGTGACATAAACGCATTCCACACAATCATCCTTTGGAAATATCGTCCTTGTTCTGATGTTGGAAACTGACAGCTAATCTTTGCACAGCAAGCTCCCACTAACAGCAGTGTGATCAATGCTTCTTGGTATCGATTGATACATATCACTGCCCTAGTGAGACTGCCCAAGGTTGTCTTCTGAATTGTTGCAAGATCCTTCACGTCTGCACTGAGATTCGGATGAAGACTCAAATAAGGCCTCAACCAAAATGCAGGGACAAAGGAAAAATCCATGGCTGGGGGGAGCTGGAATGAACCAGACTGATGTACTGCTTGAAGCCAAACTCCTTTAAAACCTATCCAAAGTGCAATCAACATGTCTGTCACATAAATGGTCGAAAGTAATTAGTAGGTAATCAAATGCCCGGCAGGCTTGCAATCCTAATTATTGATGCTCCTGCAGAATGATTGTAATTCCTGGGCACGCTGCAGATGGCTGAGTGTTTATTCTATGAATAGGCTTCTTCAATAAAAATCTAATTAAACAACATAAATTAAATCTTTCAAACTGAAACTTACCAACTCAAGGTCCCAGATGAGCAACCCCCTTTTATATTCTATGTAGGTGTGAAGAGCAACAATGCATTCTGGGGAATGCAGTTTCTACTGGTGTGTTGAGCATCAGATGCATGAAGGTGTCAATAGCTCTGACTCCCCCTTGCTGGGGAATTGCCAGTCATAGCAGAGAACCTGAAATCTTTAGAAATATTTAAGAATTTGTTTGATCAATGATGTGTGTGTGCATCCATCGAGGAGTCTATGCCTTCAGGAGATGAAGAATAAATCAGACAAAGAAAGGATTGTGTCCACGTGATGTTATCTTTTTCAGAGGACACTGAAGACAGCAGATGCTGGGATCTAGAACCGAAAGCAAGCTGCCAGAGGAGCTCAAAGAGACAGGCAGCATCAATGGGGACAAAGGAGTAGTTGATGTTTTGGGTTCAAACCCTGCATCAGAATGGGTCAATCTTGATGCAGTCACAACCTGAAAATTTGAAGTGACCCTTTGCCCCACAGAGGCTGAGTTCCCATTGAGCTCCTCCATCTGTTTGCTTTTTGCTTCCACTGTTATGAGGTTATTCCTGCCTATTACTTGTCTTGACACCAATTTCATCCCTTCTTCTCTCCACGTACATACACGTAGGCTGACTGTAGCTGTTGGGTGACCAATGAATGGGATGTCCAGGTCATACAGCTGCTCTAAAGGCAAAGAAGTGACCACAAACCTGTAGCCTAAATTTGATTTGCATTATTTGGATGCGTCCCAAGGCATTGAACTTTCCTGCTGCCCCACATCCTGAAAGCTCTCCTAAGCTTGATCTGGTTTCCTGCGTTGTGTCTGAATTGTTTGTGTGATGTGACTGTGTGTTTTACTCCTGTCGTTATTATATATGTTAGACGTGCCTTATGCTGTGTGTGACTGTTGGTACTGTGCTTTGTATCTTCGCCCTGGAGGAACGCTGTTTTGTTTGGCTCTATTCATGTGTATGGTTGAATGACAATTAAAGTTGACCTTGAACTTGAAATGGATGACTGAAGTAATTGTTGGGGTGTCCAGTGTTGCAGCTAGTGGAGAGTTGCTCATAGCTCCCTGTCCAATCCTGGTCTCTGATGCTGTTTTTGTGGTGTTTGTGCATTGTGACTTCATTAGCTTCTGATGGGACTCTGCTTCCTTCTCCTACCACAAGGACATGTGGGTTTATATGCTCATTGCCCCCTGTAAGTGACCCCTGGTATATTAAAGCCTGGTAGTACCTGGCAGGAGGAATGTGGGAGGAATGAAAGCGTGATTGGTGTGTTAAAGGGCTTGTTTCTGTGCTGTCTGATTCTCTGATTCAATGATTTTCTTTAGAAAATGAATGGATCTTGGTAATATTTGAAAAGAAGATTGAAAGCTCATGACAGAAGCATTTTTTAAAACCCAGTTCTGTTCAGTCACTGCCTGTTTTATTTTAAATCTGGAACTAGGCAGATTGAATGTTAAAATTTTCACTTTGTGAATGAACCTGGCAGAACAAGTTAGCTTTAGTGCCGTGGGATGTCTGTGACTGTTGAACTGAGAATGTTTGACTGAATGTAGGAGGCCAAAATGTTTCGGTTAAAAAAAGACTTAAATTGGAGCTCAGTAAAGATTCTGTGTGTTTTTTTCACCCTTCTTCTTAAGGTCACTCACCCCCGCAGCTTCCTTCACAGACAGGTGCTGGAGCTTCATGTAGCTGGTGTGCTTTAGGTACAGAGCGTGGCATTTCAGCTGCAGCCTTTGTAGTTCTCCATGCATTAATTTTAATGCTGGATATTGGGTGAACTAATCTATGCCAAAGGGCACTCATGTAACATAAAGTGCTGCAAAGACACCAGTAAATCAAACAAGTTTTCCCTGCAATGGTGCTCCAAGAAATGTTTTATCAACTCTGATTTTTATTTGACAGTAAAAGGTTGTCAGCCACATTTTTTGTAAATGCATTTTAGATTTCAGTTTAGTCCATTATTCAACTTCTCTTGATGTGATCTTTTGTCAGAAAAACTTCACCACTATAGTCCTTTCACCAAACTAATCTTAACTTCAGGTTAAGGATAGCAATTGGTTTTGGACTTTCTTGTAGTCTCATCCATATTTTCTCATTCTCCTTCCTTCAGTGAAGTCTCTGTCTAGGTTCTATTGATTTCCTTATCCTTTCATCCTCTGTGCTGCTTTGCAATCATTCTCTTTCTGTCCGTCTGTTTCCTTTCTTTTGCATTGTTAGTTTTATTTTCTCTCTGAGGTTTCTGATTTCTTTTTCTTCTCAGCAACAGAAGGAAGCTGCCATTACCCTTATCCTTCTTTTTGTCCTGAAGCTTTGATTGCCCTAAAACTTTAACAAACTTCTATAGATGTGTGGTGGAGTGGCTGCATCACAGCCTGGTATGGAAACGCCAATGCCCGTGTACAGAAAATCCGACAAAAAATAGTGCATGCGACCTTGTCCATCATTGGTAAAGCCCTCCCCACCATGGACTGCTGTTGCTCGAAAGCAGCATTCATCATCGGGAACCCCCACCACCCAGGTCACGCTTTCTACTCACTGCTGCCATCAGGAGAAAGGTACAGAAACCTCTGCCTCACACCACCAGAATCAGGAATAGTTATTACCCCTCAACCACCAGGCTCCTGAACCAAAGGGAATAACTGCACTGACTCCACTAGCCCCATCATTGAAATGATCGTACTAACTTTCAAGGACTCTTTATCTCATCTTCTTGATATTTATTGATCATTTTTTTATTATTATTTCTTTCTTTTTGTATTTGTAAAGTTTGTTGTTAAACACCCAGTTGGTGCAGTCTTCCATTGGTTCTATTATGGTTATTATTCTATTATGGATTTATTGAGTATGCCTGCAAGAAAATGAATCTGGTGTTGTATATGGTGACATATATGTGCTTCAATAATAAATTAACTTTGAACTTTGATTGTGTTTATTACTGTGCGAACTTTTCACAACTCTGGCCATTTCTCACAATTCATGCTGCCTCAGACCGACCCTTGTTCTAAAGAGAAACACCGTCAATATTTTCAGCTTTCTGTCTTTACTCCATTCTGCTACTATAGTTTTTGACACATTTTGGACCAGCAGCTGCATGAGATCTCTTGACTTTCACCTCATCATGTCTCCATAGTTCCAAAGTTCAATTTATAAAAGTGTGTATATGTCGTGGGCAGTTACTCCTGTTAGTGTCGCGGTTAGTGTAGCATTTTATAGCACCAATGACCGGGTTTTATTTCCGCCGCTGTCTGTAATGAGTTTATATGCACTTCCTGTTGACTGCATGGATTACCTGCAGGTGATCCAGTTTCCTCCCACGTTCCAAAGCTGTGTGATTTAATGGGTTAATTGATCACATGGGTGTAATTGGATTGCCTCGGCTTATTTAGCCGGAAAGGCCTATTACCATGTTGTACCTCTCAATAAATCAATGTCACCATATGTTATCCTGAGATTCATTTCTTTGAAGGCATTCACAGTAGAACCAAAAATACAATAGAATCAATGAGAAAATACACAAAAAGACTGACAAATAACCAATGTGCAAAAGAAAATGAACTGTATAAATACAAACAAACAACAAATAATGTTAACCTGAACCTGGTGGTGCAGTACCTGAGCTCCTGTACCTCCTTCCTGAAGGCAGCAACAAGAAGAAAGCTTGGTCTGGATGGTGGGGGTCTTTGATAATGGATTCTGCTTTCTCGTGTCAGTGCTCCTTTAAGATGTGCTCAATGGTGGGAACGGTTTTGCCTGTGATGGACTGGGCTGTATCGATCACTTTTTGTTGGCTTTTCTGTTCTTGGGCATTGGTGTTTCCATACCAGACCCTGATGCAACCAGTCAGTACTCTCTCTACTATGCATCTATAGAAGTTTGTCAAAGTTTTTGATGAGATACTCAGTCTGTGCAAACTTCCAAGAAAGCAGAAGTTTCTACAAGTTTCTGTTTTGGTTTTTTATTCAGTTACCAATTATATCACCCTCACTTTGTTGTCTTCCATGAAATCCTCCTTTTCAAGTCTTTACTTATCATCCATATTTTTCCTGTTTTTGCTGTCATTGCTGCTCTGGAGAAGGAAAGCTCTGATTTTAATCCTCCGCTGTCTTGTGGCCATACCCACCCATGGGAAAGGTTTTGGGAGTAAACCCTGAGGAAGAAATCCAGAGCTGGGGTCCCTAAGGCAGTTTGATGTTGTTTACAACTTCACTCTGGCAGCCTCTGTGACAACACTGGTGCCAAGCTGTATCGCCGCTTGCCCTTCCCTTGGACTACATCAGTGACGTGGAGAGGGGGAACCCGCTGCATGGGCAACAGCCGGTTCTTCAAATCTTCCTGCCCAGGAGAGGACACAGTCCACCAGAGGCACAAACCCGTGATCCCCTGGGACCGACTGCGCCTCTGATACATTCACAAACAAGGTCATTGGAGGCTGGGTATACAGTCACATTCCTGCAGAAACATTGCTGTCAGCAATGGCCAAGTTAATTTGGCGATGTACGAGCCACATTGCTAATATGTTGCTGGTACATCTGCAGAAGTGAGGGTATGATCAGCGGTTAGTGTGACTGCCTTACAGTTCCAGTGCTCATAAGACAGAGGAACAGAATTTGGCTATTCGGCCTCTCGAGTCTGCTCCGCCTGCACAAAGTATTCCACAAATATACCAATCTCTGGCTCAAGAAATTCCTGCTCAGCTCTGTTCTAGAGGGGTGTCCACTCTATCTAGATCTTTCAATATTCTGTAGGTTTCAATGAGATCCCTCCTTGTTCTACTAAACTCCAGTGAGTACAGGCCCAGAGCCAGCAACTGTTCCTCATATGTACCAGGTCCCATCTGTAGATGGATCAGAAACTTCCTCTCTGACAGGAGGCACACTATGTAAGACTAGCACATCTTCACATCCCACTCAGTCAGCACTGGTGCGTCACAGGAATGTGTTCTCTTCCCTCTTCTTGTTCCTCTCTACACTAATAACTGCACCTCCAGTAATCCAGTTAAACTGATAACGTTTGCGGATGACACTACCGATCATCAGAGGTGACAAATCCGAGTACCACCAGGAAGCAGACAAGCTAGTGCCCTGGTGCAAGCGCGACAACTTGGGAGCTGAACGCCCTCAAAACCAGGAGGTTTCAGGAGAAGCAAGTCTCCTCTCCAACCATTCATTGTTATGTGGAATTTGTCGTTTTGTGGCAGCCATGTGGTGCAAGACATAACATATTAATATGTTTACAAAAATAAGCAAAAAAAAAAACTAGAAAGCGTAATAGCAAGATGGTGTTCATCGGTTCTCGATGGTGGGGAGGCTTGTGCCTGTGATCAAGCTGGCTGAGTCTACAACTCTTTACAGTCTCTTTTGATCCTCTGCATTGGAGGCAGAGGGAGAGGGAGAGAAGGAGGTATAAGACAGCACCTTAACTTTGCTTAACTTTGTCTCTTTCTATTCGTGGGTGCACCTCAGGAAAACCCTCTTATTCACTGAGAAAATGACCTGAAGATTTGAGTTCAAATCCCACTGAGGTCTTTAGATTTGGTTATTTAATTAATTAAAACCATAATAAAAGCTGTTGTTGGAAATGGCAGCCAAGCAGTGACTGAATTGTTATAAAATTATATGTGAGTACTAATGTTCTTGAGGAAAGGAAAGCTGCCAGTTTGATGTGGTCTGGATAAGTGATTCCAGTTCCGGAGCAGTCTAATTGAGTTCACCTATTCAGACATGAGCCAGCAAGTTGCTGGAAAGGTGGGGAGAACAAAATGGGAGTAGTGTAGTATGCAGGCCTCCGTTAGTCTCGATAGACCATGGACTTGCACCTTGGAAAGTTTCCAGGGCGCAAGCCTGGGCAGGGTTTTTTTATGGAAGACCAGCAGTTGCCCAAGCTGCAAGTCTCCCCTCTCCACGCCACCAATGTTGTCCAAGGGAAGGGCATTAGGACCCATTCAGCTTGGCACCGGTGTCATCGCAGAGCAATGTGTGGTTAGGTGCCTTGCTCAAGGACACACACACAGCCTCAGCCAAGGCTCGAACTAGCGACCTTCAGATCACTAGACGAACGCCTTAACCACTTGGCCTCGTGCCAATGAGAGTAGTGTAGCATTCGTGTAAAAGGTGATTGATAGTCAGAGCAGACTAGGTAGGATTAAGGGCCTGGTTCTGTCTTGATGAATCTGTGACTTTAAAACAACTGGGAGAAATGATAAATAATTTAAAATGTATGGGATATTCAATGTGATCCGACAACCAAAATGGCACATTAAATCATTCAAGCCAGCAAACTTTTATTCTGTAAGGTCTGAGAATGTGGTTTGTCCCTCAGAGACAACTAGTCACAAACTGACACAGACATACTCAGAATTTTATGTTAATGTTGACGTTGGAGACTGCTCCGCCACTGCCTTTGTACCTGCTGTCCCCATTAGAAGGACAACAGAGGTAGCAGCAAACTGGTGTACAGATGAAGCCAGGACATCAATTTTCAATGTATGGCTTTTAGAGGGACATGGCACCAACAAGAAACATTAGTGAAGAAATAATGCCACCAAACTTCACTCCTCAGATTCCGTAGTTTGATCAGACTTTGTAGGCACAACAAACAATCTGCTGGAGAGACTCAGAGTGGGATGCTCCTCCGATGCTACTCAACACACTGAGCCCCTCCAGCAGACCGCTTGTCACTCCAGATTCCTTGTGTCGCCAAACTTTGCAGGAAGCTTTGAGGGCAGTAAGGAACCACCGTTTACCGGGAATAGGGGAGAACTTCAATGTCCATCATCAAAGCTGCTTCAACAGCATGGCCTTGAAGGAAGCAGCTGTCAGGCTGAAAGAGCGGCGGGTCACGAGAGAAGCCAACCAACAGAGTGATCATGGGTGTATATGTGTTGTAGTGTGGCTGACGAGAACATAGTACTAGTGGAGTAACCTTTGCCACTTAGTGTGGTGCTGCCATCAAGCTCAATGGGAAGATTTCAGAATAAGAAAATCAGCATCTCGTTACAACAACCTGCCCACTTGCCAAGTATTCTCCCTGGTCTGCCAATGCCTCCAAATCAGATTCTATCCTGGTTTGTAGAAACGTAGTCATAGAGCACTTCAGCACAGGAACAGGCCCTTCGGCCCATCAAGTTCATGCTGAACTGTTATTATGCCTAATCCCATCGACCCTCACCCAGACCACAGTCCTCCAAACTTGCCTTAAATGTTGAAATTGAACCACTTCTGCTGGCAGCACATACCACACTCTCACACCCTCTGAGTGAAGAAGGTCCCCCTCAGGTTTTCCTTAAATGTTTCACCTTTCATCCTTAATGTATGGCCTCTAGTTCTCGTTTCACCCAACATCAGTGTAAAGAACCTGCTTGTGGTTATCTGTGCTCTTCATTGTCCTATGCTTCAGGGAATCAAGTCCTAACCTACTCAACCTTTCCCTGTAACTCAGTTCCTCAGTAACAAGTGCAGGATATGACAGGAAGCACAGTGCTGCACTTCGAAATGAGTTGCCAATCTACCACACAGAAATTGCACGTGTTTAAAGAGTGGGCTGGGTAAAGAGTACCGTCGAGAGTGAGTGAGTTACTATATCCCACTGAATAAGGCAGGTGCATCGCATAGACACATGACTATTCCAACCCTCTGGAATCTTCATAACTTAAACATTCCATCCCGGGCAACATCTTAGCTAAGTGGAGATACAAGATATCCGTGTGGAGTACAAAGTCCATGTATGACCTCCGGAAAGCCATCTTATATGCAAAGTGGCACTTCCAGACCAAACTTGAAATCAGAGAAGGATGCCCAACAGCTGAGTCGGGGCTTGAATGTCGTCACCTCCTGCAAAGCACAACCAAGCAACATAAATGAGAAAAGGTCTCATTCCCAGGTGAACTCTATGCCTTTTATGCCCACTTTGACCTTCACAAACTCCACAGCCTCCAGTGACCCTGTGATTTTGGTCACTGAAGCCGAAGTGAAAGCATCCTTCAGGAGGGTGAACCGACTAAAACTATCTGGCACAGATGATCTACCTGGCCAAGTACTGAAGCCTGGGCTCATCATCTGGCTGGAGAGTTCACTGACTAACTCCTCGCCTCGGCAGTCTGAGGTACTTAGCTGTTTCGAGCAGGCTTTAATCATGCTGGTGACCAAGAAGAACGCGGTAACCTGCCTCAATGACCATCATCCAGTAGTGCTTACATCCGCTGTGATGAAGTGCTTTGAGAGGTTGGCGATGAAACATATCATCTCCTGCCTGAGGAGCGAATTGGATCTGCTCCATTTTGCCAACCACCACGACAGGTCAATAGCAGATGCCATTTCATTGGTTCTTCACTCAGATCTGGAACTTCTGGATGTTGAAGATGCATAATCAAGATGCACTTCATTGACTAATGGTTCAACACCATCGCTCCCTCAAAACTAATCAATAAGCTCTAAGACTTAGGCCTTTTTGCCTCTTTATGTGACTGGATCCTCAATTTCCTCACTTCCCCAGTCAGTACAGATTGGCAACATCTCCTCCACAATCGCCATTAACACAGGTATACCACAAGGCTGTGTGCTTAGCCCCTGCCCTACTCGCTTTACACTTAGGACTGTGAGGCTACGTACAGCTCCAATGCCATATTTAAGTTTGCCAATGACATCACGGTTGTAGGCCGAATCAAAGGTAGTGATGAATCAGCATATACGATGGAGATTGAAATACTGGTTGAATGGTACTGCAATAACAACCTCTCACTTAACATCAGCAAAACCAAAGAGCTGATTATTGACCACAGGGGGAAAAGAATCGGGGCCCATGAGCCAGTCGTCATTAGGGGATCTGAGGTGGAGAGGGTTAGTAATTTTAACTTGTCCAGTCCTGCCGAAGGATTTTGGCCCGAAATGTCGACTGTACTCTTTTCCTAAATGCTGCCTGGCCTGCTGAGTTCCTCCAGTATTTTGTGTGTGTTGCCCAGATTTCCGGCATCTGCAGATTTTCTCTTGTTTGTGCTTAAATTCCTGGGTGTTATCACATCAGAGGATCTGGCCTGGGACCAGCACGTAAGTGCTGTTTCTAAGAAAGCACACAGCGCCTCTCCTTTCTTGAAAGTTTGCGCAGATTTGGCATGTCACCTGAAATTTTGACCAACCTCTATAGATGCACAGCAGAGAGTATCCTGACTTGTTGTGATGTGGCCTGGTATGGAAACGCCAATGCCCAGGAATGATAAAGCCTACAAAACATGAACAGCCCAGTTCAACACAAGAAAAGCCCTCTCCACCATTGAGCACATCTACAGGAAAGCAGCATCCATCATCAAAACCTTCCACCACCCAGACCATTTTGGCTTCCTTCTGCTACCATTGGTACAGCAGCCTTAGGTCCCACACCAACAGTTCAGGAATAATTATTACCCTTCAGCCAACAGGCACCTGAACCAGTGTGGATGTCTTCACACACTTTACTGGTCATTAAACACAAACTGTGGACACATTTTCAAGGACTCTATAATTAATGTTCTCAATATTATTTATTCACTTATTTATTTATTATTATTTATTCTTATTTGTATTGGCACAGTTTGGCTTCTTTTGCACATTGGTTGCTTGCCAGTCTTTGTGTGTAATTTTTCATTGATTATATTGTATTTCTTTGTTCTACTGTTTTTGCCTGCAAGAAAATAAATATCAGGGTAGTATTTGGTGACATACATACATTGACAATATATTTACTTTGAACTTTGAAGTTTGCAGATGCTGGAATCTGGAATATAAAATGAGCTGCTGGAGGAACTGCAGTCCAGATAAATGGTCCTATTGTAGGAGTTGCAGCAAAAAATCCACACGAGTGTAATTACTTCTAACGTACACTCTATTCCTCCCCCCTCAACAAATGGCAGCGTCGTGTATGTACATATAAAAGAAAATGCTCCAGCCCCAAAACTGAATAACATACAACGTAGCACGTAACATACACGGTGACCTTAACCCTTTACAGTCTGGGTGTATTCTGCTGAATGGCATTAAGGAGTCCCTACACACGCGGCCCAACCCCCCCAAGAGTTCACCCAAGCAGACAAAGTCAAATGAGCAGAGGCCCGTAAAACCTACTCCTGCCTTCACAGGCAGGTGCTGGGGAGGACGGATAGTAAATGTCAGAAGGTCTGGAGTTGGGAGGTTGGCCCCTCCACGGGGCCTGTGCCACTTCCACTGGAGGATCCAGGACCCAATGGGCAGGCTTGAGACGATCCACAGAAACACTGTTTGGGATACCTCCAAAGTCCAGCGTAAAAAACATATCCCCCGCTTCCACCACACGGAATGGGCCATCATAAGGCGGCTGCAGAGGACCCTGATGTCCATCATGATGCACAAACACATATTCCACCTCCTGCAGACCCTGCAACAGGTGCGACCACGACAGGCCGTGCTGCGTCATGGGCACCGGAGTGAACGTTTTGGTGCTGTCCATAAAATCTCACTGCTGCTGTGAAGCAGACAGTGGGACTATGGATGTTGGGAGAAACTCTCCCAGCACCCGCAGGGGCTGCCCGAGAACGAGGACTGAAGGTTCGCCTCAGGCCCAACATAACCCACAGCAGTCCGTCCACCCAGCAACCAACACTGAGGTATGCACGGAGAGCAGTTTTCATTGAGGGTGAGAAGCCTGGTGCAGTTTGACCCCCAGATCACGAGCAACCTCACACCAAAGCGTAAACTGCGTCCTTTGGTCTGAAGAGATTTCCGATGGGACACTGAACCGACAGTGGCACTGCCCCCTGCCAGTGTGTGGTCCTATCAACAATGGTGAGGCGATGAGTAAGCCACAGGACGGGGCAACTGGCCAGAAAACTCCACATTCATGTGGTTGAAACGTCACTCAGGGGCCACGAAAGGAGCCAAAGGAGCCTTTACATATTGATGCACCTTCACATGTTGACACGCCAAACAAACACCTGTCCTGTCCATGACGTCCTTCTTAAGCCCATGCCACACAACCCTTTCTGCCACCAGTTTCTGCGATGCTCTCCAGCCTGGGTGAGAAAGCCCATGGAGCGCATGGAAAACACGCTGCCACCGTTGACACATCACACAGTAGTGAAATGTCGTTCTCACCGAGAACAACGACCACCAATTTCAACCCTGTGCCTGCACGTTCAGGTCTGAAACCTGGTCTGCCACCGTCTGATCCATAAAACACCATTGACCAACTGCTCGTGCACCGCGCTGACCGCGCTATCCGCTGCATCTGTGGTGAGAGCGACACCACAGACACACATCTGGGAGGGGTGCAGCAGCAGCGTTGCATTAGCCAATGCCTGATTCGTGCCTGAGAAAGCCTTGGACCTTTTCTCCAACCAGTCCGTGGCGTGCTTGACCGCTTTGCCCTTAAGAGCCGTGTAGAGGGGCACATCAGCTAAACCGCTTAGGGGACAAAACGGTGATAAAAGTTCACCACACCCAAAATCTCCTGTAAGGTCTTAACAGTGACTGGCTGAGGGAAGCACTTAATGGCCTCGACTTCAGCCAGCAGGGGATATACCCCTGTTGCATTGACGCGGTTTCCGAGGAAATTGACCACGGACAGTTCAAACTGGCACTCGCCAGTTTGACGATAAGACAGTGCTGACTAAGACATTTGAAAAGGGTTCTCAAGTGTAAGAGATGTTTGTCCCTAGAAGAGCTGGCTACCAAAATGTCATCTAGGTAAACAAACAGGAACGGCAAATCACTGACAACACTGTCCACGAGGCACTAAAAAGTCTGGGCCTCGTTCTTCAGCCCAAATGGCATTTGAACTTAAACAGACCAAACAATGTTTTTGGAATGTCACTCAGGTGGACCGAGACCTGGTGATAACTGAGAATGAGGTCCACCTTCGAAAAGTAATTTTCCCTGCCAGGCAGTTAGAGAAACCCTGGGTGTGCGGGATCAGGTATTGGTCAGGAATTGTGGCATCGTTGAGGCAATGGTACTCACCACATGGACACCACAGCCCCCCAGTTTTCGCACAATGTGGAGAAGGGAAGCCCATTGACTGCTGTGCCTGATGATGCCCAGGCGCTCCATGGCGACAAACTCAGCCTTAGCAACAGCTAGCTTCTCTGGGTTGTGGTGAGAACTGGCGGGCCGGTGGTGAGGATGTGATGCTCCACCTCGTGTTTAGTGGTGGAGGAGGAGAAAGTGGGCTCGATTAATTCCGCAAACTCAGTGAGGAGGTGGAGGAAGTCATCTGGGGTGGAAAGGGCACTGGGCAACTTTGAAGTGCCGGTGACGATGAGTGTGCTGGGGATGGAGTACAAAGACTCTGCTTTGACGAAGCACAGTTTCTGGACATCAACGAGAAGGCTGTTGGTGCAGAGGAAGTCGACCCCCAGCAGGGGTGTAGACATTACCCCCAACACAAAGTTCCAGCGGAACCTCTGCCCGCCAAAGCACAGTGTCATCTCACACTTACCAGAAGTCCGGTTGGCACTGCCATTCGCAACCTGGAGAGATGGTCCATACTCCCCAGTTCGTATGTTCAGTTTAGCTGTGGGCAGGACACTCACCTGAGCACTTGTGTCACAGAGGAACAGTGTCCAGAAGCCGAGTCTGACCTGCCAACGCCATAGCAGCTAATGTCGTTTCTCGACTCCTCGAACTCGCAGGGTGGGTGGCACTTCTTAGCTCTCGGCCCAAACCTCGCGTGGTAAAAACACAGGGGAGGAGACCGTCATTGAGCCATTGCAATTGTCTCATGTTCATTTGGCAGCGAGGCGATGAAGTCATCCAACCACATAGTCGCACAAGCCCTCTTGGTGATGGAAAGCACCTTTTCAGCCTCTCTCACTAGAGGCTGGAGGTCTTTGAAGGGAGAGCCAGCCAGAGCCAACTCACTTGGTAGCTGTTGCAGGAAAAACTCTCTGAAGATGAAATACGGCTGATGTCCGCCAAGGAGGAACAACATGTGGTCTGTGAACTCTGCCAGGTTGGAGTTGCCTAAGCTGGACAGTGAGAGGAGCCGACGGATGCGCTCAGACTCGGAAAGTTCGGAAGTCTCTAAAAGGTCTTGTACCTGCGGACTTCCGGGGGATGCTGTAGGAAGCTCATCACCCTGGTCATCGTAGAGCTGTCAAACGCTACAACGACATAATAATATTTCGTGTCATCTTGCGAGATTCCCTGCACTGTAAACTGGGCCTCTGCCTGAGCAAACCAGACGGCAGCATGTTCCTGCCAGAATTCCAGGAGGCTTGAGAGCAATGGTGTTTACAGTCATGATTGTAAAATGAGCAGAATCACTCCAGAGTCGTCTGGAGGAGTGTCGGGGTCTCCAATGTAGGAGTGGTGGCAAAAAATTGACACGAGTATAATGACTTCTAACATACACTTTATTTCAACCGCAAACAAAAGGTGACGTCGTATATATAACATAGAAACATAGAAAACCTACAGGCCCTTCAGCCAAAAAGCTGTGCCGAACATGTCCTAACCTTCAAATGACCTAAGGTTACCCATAGCCCTCTATTTTTCTAAGCTCCACGTACCTATCCAGGAGTCTCTTAAAAGACCCTATTGTATCCACCTCTACCACCGCCGCCAGCAGCCCATTCCACACACTCACCACTCTGCATAAAAAATGCAGGTAAGAAAAAAATGCCCCCAAAATGTAATAACGTACAGCGTAACATACACAATGAACTTAACCTTTAACAGTCTGGGTGAATTTTGCCTAATGAAATTAAGGAGTCCTTACACAATCCCATTTCCCTCCGCAGTCACTACCTGACCTTCAGAGTTCTTTCAACAGCTCATTTTTAACATCCAGGTGAATCTCCTCTGCACCCTCTCTGTTGAAATCACACCCTTCCCCTGGAGTGGTGAACAAAATGACACATAGTATTCCTAAAACATTGAGTGTGTGTCTACGAGCTCCTGTACCTCCTCCCTGGCAGTAGCAATGACAAAAGGGCAGTTCCTGGATGATGCCGCTCCTTAATGATGGATGCCACCTTTTTGAAGGTGTTCCGGATGCTGTGGAAGCTAATGCTCATGATGGAGTTGGCTGACTTTTCAACTTTGTGCAAACTTTTTCTGATCCTATGCAACTCGTCCCTCCATACCAGACTGTGATGCAACCAATTAGAATGCTCTCCATGGTATATCTGTAGAAATTTGTGAAGTCTTTGGTATCATAGCAAACTCCTAATAAAACATACCCACTATCCTGCCTTCTTTGTAATTGCATCAATATATTGGGCCCAGGATAGATCTTCAGAGAGGTTGGCAGCCAGGAACTTGAAAATGCTCATCCTTCCCACAGTTCATCTCTCAATGAGGACTGGTGTGTGTTCCCTCAACTTCCAATTCCTGAAGTCCACAATCAATTCTTTGGCTTTATTGACGTTGAATGCAAGGTCGTTGCCAGTTGATCTATCTCGCTCCTGTACACCTTCTCATCACCATGTGAAATTCTGCCATCAATAGTTGTGTCGCCAGCAAGTTTATAGATGCCATTTGAGCTGTGCCTGGCCACACAGTCATGGATGTAGAGAGAGTAGAGCAGTGGGCTAAGCACACACCCCTGAGGTGCGCCAGTGTCAGCGAGATGAAGATGTTATTTCCACTCTGCACAGACTGTGGTTTTCTGGTGAGCAAGTTGAGAATCCAGCTGCAGAGGGAGGTACAGAGCCTCAGGTTTTGGAGATTTTTGATCAGGCTACTTATGGTATTACTCAGTTCCAGAAGATGAAAGAAAAGCATTTGAAAGCATTGCACACTTGAGTCATTTGCCAAGAAAGCTAAAAATGACCTTGAGAGTAGTCTCATCATTTCTTATAACATTTCCAAAATGATAGCAAAGTGTGAAAAATTTCATACAATTGGTGAAAGATGAATAATACCTGCTGTATCAGAGTGCTCACCACTGTTCTCAAAATGGATACCAGTATTTAAAAATCAATTCCTCTGAGTAATAACACTGTAGTTCATCGTATTGATGAAATAACTGAGGATATTGAGTATCAACTATGCGCAGAGCTACAAAAACAGAATTTGGGATAAAACTGCGAGACAATGAGGCATTGCTAGTGGCATATGTACGATTTATCAAAAATGGAAAAGTTTATGGAGAGATTCTCTTTTGTAAAAAGTTAAAAACAAATATCACAAAGAATCAATCCATGACAAGCTCAAAATGTATATTGAGGATAAGAGTATTTTGATTAGGAACATGATTTCTTGTGCAACAGATGGAGCACCATATATGATAGGTCGCCGTGCTGGTTTAGTGGCATTTATGAAAGAAGAATTTCCAAGTCTGTTTGCAATCCACCATCAACATCTCACAGCCAGAAATCTCAAGCAGTGACTTTTTTCAAGCATGACTCTTGTATATACAGTATCTGCTATCAACAAAATTAAAGCTCATCCATTAAATAGCAGAATAATACTTTGCCAGTTATGCCAAGATAACACTGAAGAGTTTGAATGCTTGTTTCTTCACACTGAAGTGTGTTTGCTGTCAAAAGGCTGCTGCTTAAAATGTTTCTTTGATCTTTTTGACACTGTGGTTGAATTTTTGCTCAAAGTCAAGAAGAACTTGGGAAACAAGATTGAACTTTTACCTGGAGATATGACATACCTAGCCAATCTGTGTGACAAAATGAACATTCTAAATATGAAACTACAGAGTGAGAATTTCAATTTAATCCGGGCAAAAACTACAGTGTCCACTTTTATCGGAAAATTGGAAATATATAAGCAAAACATTGGGAAAAGAATGTTCTCGCAGTTTCCCTGGATGGAACGTATGACATTCTCTTTCACAGAAAGTGATTTGCAAGAGTACTGCTTATACATGCAGTCACTGAGGAAGGATTTTCAGAATCAATTCAAAGATTGGAATGATCTGGAAATTAACCCATGTCTTTGGAAGGCACGGGAAGAGATGTTGCAGGAAGAAACTATCAAAATTAAAAATGATGAAGAAGCAAAAATGCTTTTCAAAAATGTTGGTTTTTGTATTATGTAGTTACACTGTCATATGAAGTTTCTTGGTCTTTGGAGCAGAGCCAAACTGCTCTTCATTGCATTTCCATCCTCCTACCTTGTTAAAAGAGGCTTCACGTGTGCAGTGAACCACATACTCACACAAAACAGAAACCACTTGGACATTGTTACACGTAAGGGCTTAAGGCTTTTGCTATCACAACTTGAACCAGATATTTCAACTGTTGCTAAAACCCATCAAGCTCAAGGATCACAGCACAAGCACTGTGTGAGCTAGGTATAAAGACAAATAAGAATTTAAAGCAGAATAATTTTTATCATGTCAGCATATGGTAGACATGTTTTTACACTATGGGGGTGTCCGAAAGTATTTTGTGCCTAAGAGGGGCATTGCCAAGTGTGAAGGTGCTTTAGGGGGCACTGGCTTTTGGGAGGGACAAAGAGCTAAAAAAGTTTGGGAAATGCTGCCCTAACCTCTTCAACTAGCATTCCATGTTGGACCTTGTCAAAAGCCATGTAAATGACACCACCCTCTCTGCCCTCATCAATATATTTTGCTACCACTTCAAGAAACTCAAATTAGTCAGACAGGATCTCTCACTAGTGTTGACCATCTATGATCAATCCCTGCCTTTACAAATGTAGATTAATTCTTTCCAATAATTCTATTTGCCGGGGTAGGGGGTCCAAAATTACAAGGCATAGATTTAAGTTGAAAAGGAAAAATTTTTTAAGGGAAAAATTTTAAAAGGGTCATGAGCAGCATCTTTATCACATAGAGGATGTTGAGCATATGGAATGAACTGCCAGAAGAAAGGTGATGTGGGTGCAGTAGCATCATATATGAAGTATTTGGATAGGTCCATAGAGGGGTGGGAGTTAGAGGGATATAGGCTAGGCACAGGAAATTGGGAGTAGATGTGTGGACAACGTTGTCAGCTAAAGACCTGTATCTGTGGTGTATTGCTCTATGACTCCATGTCTCTATAACTTAGTTGCTGTTAATGTTAAGCTGACAAATCTGTAATTGCCTTTCTTGAAAAGTGGACAACATTTGCCCTTCTTCAGTTACCTGGCTTCTCACTTGTGACTGGTGAAAATTTAGAAATCTTCATTAAAATAGAGCAATTGGGGATAAATCTTAGCAAACCCTCAAGATATGCCCATCTTAATGCTCCTTAAGAAATACAATATCTTAATTTTAACGTTCACATGCTCTAGGATTTCTCTGTCCCATCTGAGCACTCCAAGGTTTTCTCCTTCATGAAACATATTCATTCAAAATCATATTCCTGTCCTCTGGCTCCACACACAGATTGTTGCTTTACAATTTGCCCATCATCTTTCAACCCTCCTCAGGCTCCTGTCTCACTTCCTCTTCCCTTCTTTATAACCAGCCATTTCCCCACTCCATTCTTCACCCTGATGGATGGTTTCAACTGGAAATATCGACAATTTGTTTCCCTCACTGATGCAACTTGTTTGTTGCTCCATACTACAACATCTATTGTTTCTTAAGTCTTCAGATCGATTCTTTGGTCCTTCATGGACCACACTCTTCCCTGGTTACCCTTACATTCTTAATGTAAATGTCTTGGGATTTTCCTCAGTCTTACAGTATCTGCTAGGACATTCTCTGGCTCCTGTTTGCCCTTCTAATGGATCACCCCCTCCACTCCCTATATTTATAAAGGACCGCTCCCATTTTTAGAGCTATATACCTACCATATTCTTCCCTTTATTTCCCCTTTATCAAACCCTCAATATCCCCTGACATCCACAGTTCCTTGAAATTGCCTTTCTTCCTTAAGACTCACTTTGTAACCTTTCAGCCCCATTAGCCAGTCATTTTCTACACTATCAGTACATTATGGCTATAATATACGCTGTCTGCATGATGTCTTCAGAACCACCTTCTAACACACAGAAGGTAAAGGGCAACAGGCACAAACAGTAAACTATTACCAAATTTGTCAGGCATCATTATTGACAGCGAGGTGAACATCCTGGAATATCTGCCCTAACCACACTTTAGGAGCTCACTCATTACAACGACCGCAGTGCTTTAGTATGGCAGCTTATCACCATATTTGTCTCGCCAGCAACATTGACATTTGTTGCTGAACTTAAAAATAGCTCATGTACTTCCTTTAACTACCTTTACGTTTCTTTCTCCTGCTGTGCTTTGTAATGGCAGGTTCCACTTTCTCTCAACAAAGTTACTAGATCTTCTAAGCTATGTTCTTTATCTATGAGCCCCCAGTTTCTATTGTCCCTATCACAAAACCCTTCTCTTCACAAAAGCACTCAGTGGAAACCGTACTTTTTCAGTGGAAAGCAGGTGCCACTTGATTAACGTTTTTAATGCTTATAGTCTCTTATTTATATGAAATATCTTTCCACATCCTCCAGTGTCTTTTAGTACAATAATACATGCAGTAGATATTTATGATAATACACAATGCTCAAATGAGTTGTTTCTGCGAAGGTAAGCCTGATCTCTAAGGTAGATATTAGTATTCCAGGAAGACACTATTTATTCTCATTAGTCCCAATCATCATTATGGACTAAAAAGGGCACTTGACCCATTTTATGGAAATCTGTACATTGAATGCTCTGTCGATCCTCACTGCTGTTGCTCTCAATTATTATATTAATTGCAAAAATTAATTCCCTCTTGGTCATTTCTGTTCTTTCTAGTTGAAGAGGTGCATTATCTTGTGAGAAGTTGACAGTACCTTAACAAGCAAAGTTTTAATTTTCTTCCTGCATTCTGTTATGTTTGCCCTAGTGAGCTGGTATCATTTTCTAATTCTTTAACCACAGTGGTAAAGAGTCTTGTTGTCACATCTTGAAGGAATAGCATAAATCCATATTTAGAGAACATTTAACATTTCACAGGAAGTAACTAGTGCAAGGAACTTTCTTGTTCTATTTTTGGTCCATGCAGATGCGGTCTCCCTGGCCCTACACTTGTCTCTGAAATACCTGGATAACAAAGGCACCTACGTCAGACTCCTATTTAGTGACTCCAGAGCTACATTCAATACCATAATTCCAAACAAAGTCACCTCCGAACTCCTAGACCAGGGATCCAGCACCTCTTTTTCAAATTGGATCCTTGACTTCCTGGCCAACAGACCACAATCAGTAAGGATGGGTAGCAACATCTCAGTCACGATTACTGGTACCCCCAGAAGGCTATGTCATCAGCTAGCTGCTTTACTCCATATGCACACATGTCTACTTGGTATATTCTTCTCGAACTTCATCTACAAGTTCGCAGAGAACACCACAGTAGCAGACTGGATCTAAATAACGATGAAATGGAATACAGGAAGGAAATTGGGAGCCAAGTGGCATGGTGTCATGACAGCAATTTTACCTTAATGTCAGCATGGTCATTGAATCAGGAAGCATAGCGGAGCTCATGCCCCGTTTGTATCGATGGTGTTGAAATGGAGATGGTTGAGAGCTTCAGATTCCTTAGTGTAATTATCACCAATAGTTTGTTCTGGTTCAACTACATTGTCGCTATGGCCAAAAAAGTGTACTTTTACTTCCTCAGTCGGATAAGGAAGTTCGGCATGTAGCCATTGACAATCACTAATGTTTTAAGATGCACCATTGAAAGCATCCATAGGTGCACAGATGCATCACAGCTTGGTATGACAATTGCTCTGCCCTAGCCCAGCACATCACAAAACTCATCCCCCTCCATGGACTCTGTCTGCACTTCTCATTGCCTCAGAAAAGTAACTGGTGTAAGCAAAAACCCATCTTACCCCAAACATTCTCTCTGCTCCCCCTGCCAATCAGTCAAAAGATACAAGAGCATGAAAAACACATACCATCAGCCGCAAGACAGCATCTGTCTTGAGATAGAAGCATATATCATTGTTATATGATCAATACATTGAAAGTAGCTGACAATATGAAATGGTACAGCTATTCACCTTTATTCTCAAAGGTAATACCAAAATGATCTTTTACCATTTGCACAAAGAGCAACTTTTCCATCCTTAGTATTAAACATTGCTTTCTTGAAATCAAAATCATCAGTGAAAGAGATTACACTCCTTGAAATACCAGTGAGAAAACTTTCCTGCCTAGTTGAATGTTTCTATTAAGAGAAAGGCTGCACTACAACTTCAGAAAAACATTAGGATAGTTAAGTCCCCATGACCAGAAGATACAACCCAGGTTACTACAGGAAGCGAGGACAGAGATTGCTACGCCTTTGACAATAATCCCCATTGACCTTGGGAGTAGTACAAGATGACTGGATGACTGCATGGTGCCAATGTTATTCCTTTGTTCAAGAAAAGGAGTTGGGGAAACCCTGGGTATTATAGACCAGTGAGTCTTGCTTCAATGATAAGCAAATTATTGGAAAGGATTCTTAGAGACAGGATTTATCAGTATTTGGAGAATCATAGTCTGATTAGGGATCATCAGTATGGGTTTGTGAGGGGCAGGTCATGTCCTATGACCCTGATTGAATTTTTTGAAGATGTGACAAATCACATTGATGAACGTCGATTAGTGGATGTGGTGTATGTGGATTTTAGCAAGGCAGTTGATAAAGTTCCCTTAGGAGACTCATTCAGAAAGTCAGGAGGCATGGGATCCGGAAAAACTTGTTTGTGTGGATACAGAATTGGCTTGACCACAGAAAGCAAACGGTGGTTGTAGATGGAACATAATCTGCCTGGAGGTTGGTGACCAGTGGTGATCCACAGGGATCTGTTCTGGGACCCCTGCTCTTTGTGATTTTTATAAATGACTTGGATGAGAAAGTGGAAGGGTGGATTAGTAAATTTGCAGATGACACAAAGGTTGGTGGAGTTGTGGATAGTGTGGAGCATTGTAGGTTGCAATTTAACATTGACCGGATGCAGGGCTGGGCTGAGAAGTGACAGATGGAGTTCAACCTGGAAAAGTGCAAAGTGATTTATTTTGCAAGGTGAATTTGAAGGTAGAATACAAGGTTACTGGCAGGATTCTTGGTAGTATGGAGGAACAGAGGGATCTTGGGGTCTATGTCTACAGATCCTTCAAAGTTGCCATGAAAGGTAATAGCTTATTAAGTAGGCGTATTGTATGTTGGCATTTATTAGTTGAGGGATCGAGTTCAAGAGCCACATGGTAATGTTGCTGCTCTAACTTGCTTGGACCACACTTGAAATACTGTGTTTAGTTCTGGTCACCTCATTATAGGAATGATACGGACACTTTAGAGAGTGTGCAGAGGAGATTTACCAGGATGCTGCCTGGACTAGATGGCTCATCTTATGAAGGTAGGTTGAGCGAGCTGGGGCTTTTCTCTTTGGAGTGAAGGATAATGAAAGGTGCCCTGATAGAGGTGTACAAGATGATAAGAGGCATAGACAGAGTGGATAGTCAGAAACTTTTTCCCAGGACGGAAATGGCTATTACAAAAGGGGATAATTTTAAAGTGATTCGAGGAAGGTATTTTGGTCAGAGGTAAGTGTTTTACACAGAGAGTGGAGAGTGTGTGGAATACCCTGCTGGGGTGGTGGCACAGCAGATCTATTAGGGGCATTTAAGAGACTCTTAGATATTTGCATGGATAGAAAAATGGAGGCTATGTAGGAGTGAATGGTTAGATTTTTCTTAGAATAGGTTAAAAGGTCAACATAACAATATGGGCAGAAGGGCCTGTACTGAGCTGTACTGTTCTACAGTGTGTCCTATATTCTATGTTCTATTCAAGCAAATATAAGGCTACATCCACACTAGACCGGATAATTTTGAAAACGCCGGTTTTGCGTAAAAATGATAGGTGTCCACACTAAGCGTTTTAAAAAAAAATCTGTCCACATTAAAAAGGATATTTTGGCGAATCTCCTACTGCGCATGCGCAGGACACATCTACTGAAAACAAGCGACATGTTTGGTGTCGAATCTCGCTGTGAAAGACGGTGCACATTTGTTCAGTTACAGACTAGAAAAACTTAATCGACGGACAGCTGTCGGCTCTCGCGCAGGAGGACTTAAAAGTAAAAAAAAACAAATACTGGAGCGTATGGAGACAACCGACAGGGAGTTCACGGACAGTATGACCTGGCTGATGATGAACATTGAAAAACTGACTAACTCTGTTGCATTAATAAAGCACCTTGTTAAATGTATAAAACATGTCTGCATCAGTATTATCTTGTATTTCCATACAATGTTACATTAGGCTGTTACACATCTGTTGTCAGAGAAGTACTTGCATAAATAGGTAAACCACCTTCATACGAGCAAGGACAGAAAACAGGGCAAAATGAGTATACTTATTTATTCAGTAAGTTATGGGTCAAAGTATTTGGTGAATACATTTGTAACTTTTCTGGCTTCAGTCTCGTTGCCGTCTGTTCTGTAATTGTTAGGTTGTGTTCAAGAAAACAATGAAATGGCGCGCTGCCGTCACCATCTGTTCTGTCACGTCATGACACCATTTTTAGATTTCTCCAGTTACCCTGTCCACACTGCTCTGTCCAATCCGGCATTTTCAAGTTTACACACTCTGGAGAGCGTTTATGAAAAGTTCCATTTTCGGGGGACGAAAACACCATTTTAGTGTGGACAGAGGGTAAAAACGAAGAGAAAAAGCTTCAGTTATGGATTTATCCAGTGTAGTGTCGATGTAGCCTAAGGTACAGGGGTTGAACAGGGAATTCTTCTCATTGGATGAATGAATGGATAAAACACGTGGACATTATCACATAATCTTTTCATCTTTTGTGAAGTGGATGAATGCACATTTTATTGTGCTAAATCTCAGGCTATAGACCAACAGAGGTATTTGTTGAATATTAAGCAGGTAATGAACAGTCCTGGCAGTCTTTTTTTAGTCATCCCAATCTTTATTAGTCTCCATAAGTTGTTAAAACCAATTAAACTCGTTCCTCAACATGAAGTTAAATCTGAAACGCTGGCATTCTCTTCATATGTCTTCACCAGCATGGTGTCTTTCTATGGCCTACCATACAGGCACACACTCACAGTGAGCACTACATAAGATTCTTTTGAATGTTGAAAGAAATACTCAGACTCTGTCATGGTTTATGACTTTTACTGGATTGTCAGATGTTGAGATTTGCTTTTACAGAATTGTCAGGGTGGTTGTCACCCTGTTAACTTGGTTACCATGTTACCTGTGGCTGCAGGTTCTGCTTCATTCCTGTACTGACCACTAGGAAATAAGTCAGGGCCTTAAAGTGTAGTCATCATAGTCATCACAGTACTATCAAAGGTGTCTTGGAGGTGAAGGGGTTGTGGTGGGATGTGTGTCTTAGGTGTCTGTGGCCACCTCACTCTCCTTCCCTGTGATCAGTGACACCAATCAAGTGAGTGGCTTTATATCATGGCAAGGCATAGGCTCGTAAATTTGCAGAGTTGCAGAGCTGGAGAATAGAAATATACCGTCTTCATAGTTATTTGTCACTGCCTGACCCTGTAATCATGGGAGCAATTTGTGAGACTGTGAGACTCCTGCAGAGACATAACCCCCAGCAGTCTAGTTTGGGCTCTTCAGTCCACAACGGCTTGCTGCTGAGGTTTGTGCCAGGTTTGACTGTGAACGATAAACAGGTCGTGGGTTGCACATTCTTGATTCTGTTATGGCTGGTAAGGCAGAGATGAGCAAATGCATGTCAATGCCGTTATCACATGTGTGAATGTCAAGGAGAAAATGGCATTCATGTCATCATATTCAGAAATTCCTTATCCAAAGATCCCACAGGTGCAATTTCAACTATTAAAACACGCACAACATTGTCTTTATGTACAGCTTGCACTTAAAACATACAACACACTCTAGCTTCTCAGCTAGTATTTGCTTCTCCCAGAGAAACTGAGTATGAGAAGATCCACAGATTGTTTGCACTTGAATTGGATAGTTTAAACTATTGATTTTATTGAAGTTCATTGAGTGACTTGCTGAGTCCTGTCTGAAGATGATAGCCACCTTAGAGAGACACTCCATTCAAAGTCCATTTAGTTCAGGCTCAACAGAAATCAGCAAACAGACTGTATATCATTGACTTTAGCATCCTCGATAGGAAAGTGTGTTTCTGGATTTTGATGAATCAGTCAGAACCCTCTAATCCAGTACATACTATGAATACAAGTATAAAAAAAACAAAGGGCAAACATGTCCTTTTGTATATAAAACAGTATATTGAGTTAGACACGAATCAATGGGCAAGGCAGTAATAGGAAATGCAAATTGAAAGACAAGAATTGGACAAAACAAGAAAAACCCTGCCAGAATAAAATGCTGAAAAGTAGAGGAGAAAGACGAAAATCAAAGATGAGCGAGGAAGGCAAAAATACCCACTCATCAAAAGCACATACATAACTAAAATGCTTTCTTCAATTTTCATGGGAGTTCTGATACTTGGAATGAATGCAGATTCATTTGTTTCCTCAGCCGAACTGTTTATGCTGCTTTTATTAAGATCTGATTGTTCTGTGTATAACAAAGGAAAAGTGACAAATCTACCCAATCAGAGTGCCTGCTGTGAAGGGACATGTAACCTCAAGAATAAGTATCTTTTGTTGACTGCTTTAAGGATCTTGTAACACTGCCTTTGGTGGGAAAATCAATGCCTACACTGTGAAAAAAGCAAAGGAAGAGAGGAGATGCCAAGGAAATATTAAAAGCTCTGATGATTCAGGCCAAATTGCTCATAGTCAGTGGCATTAAGTAAGGAAGTGTAAAAAAATGGTGATGGGAATCGAATACAATTCTACCAAATAATGAATTTTGGGGAATATAATTGATAAGTAATGCTTGAAATCGATCTGTGCTGTTGTTTTCTGGGTTCTGTGTCTTGGGGCTCTTCAATCGAGATAGAGCAGGGAGTCGAGTAAACAATGCAGAGCCAATACAAATGGTTACACAGAATGACGGTAATGAATTCCGGTGCCACAGCCATTAATTATTAAATTATTTTCAATTTGGCAGTTCAAGGAATCTGAGGTTTTCACCAAATATCAATCAAATTTGAGAATGAAGGTGTCACAGCAGTGTTTAAGGAGATTTAAATTAATATGGTGTGATGGATGAGAGGTCTTAAAGCGGCAGGGAATATTATAGGACCTCAGGCATGTCTTGATTGAAACCTTTGATAATCTGACACTAGATGCAGTCTGTTAATCAGTACCTATGCTCGCGTGAAGAGACCAGTTAAAATGATTAATTATCTTGCTTCTGTTAATAACAATTGAAGCCAGTGAGTTTCACACCCATTCAATCATTTCAAAGTTTTCTTTGAAGGAAAGAAGGAGTACAAGGAATTAAAGTATATGTTTAGGCATCTGTTTTATACACATCAATATGAGACACGTTTGCTGTGAGCTTTCAATATCACCATCAAATTTCATAGCAGCTGCAATAGGATTAAATAGAGTAAAAGTTACTCTACTCTACATTAGACACTTTCAGAATGGGTTTATACAGTGTAGGTCAAAGTCAAAGCTAGGTTTATTGTCATAAGCATGTGTATGCACAGGTGCACTGAAAATCTTACCTGCAGCAGCATCAGAATCAGAGTCATGCTTATTATCACTGAGATATGTAATGAAATCTGTAGTCTTGTGGATTCAAAGTACATTTATTATCAAAGTATGTTTGCAGTATACAACCCTGAGATTCGGCTTCTCTACAGACAGCCATGAAACAGAAGAAGAAGTGACCAGAAACTACAGTCCAATCCGCAAACTGCAGACCCAGAACTTGGGTACCATCTACTTGTGGTGGCAGTAAAGTGTATACTACCAACTACAGCAGGAAATATACACTCAGTGGGCACTTTAGTGCCTCCTGTACCCAATAAAGTGGGCACTGAGTGTACGTTCATGGTCTTTTGCTGCTGTAGCCCATCCACTTCAAGGTTCAATGAGTTCTGCTTTCAGAGTTGCTCTTCTGCACACCACTGTTGTAACGTGCGGTAAATTGAGTTACTGTCACCTTCCTGTCAGTTTGAACCAGTCTACCCATTCTCTTCTGACCTCTCTCATTAACAAGGCACTTTCACCCACCGAGCTGCTGCTCACTGGATTTTTTTTTTGTTTTTCGCCCCATTCTCTGTAAACGCTAGAGACTGTAGTGCCAGCTCAAAAGAAAAACATAAATTGTTAAATTATGCACAATTTTTACAAGAAAGAACACACTTAGAACAATAAAAACAAAGTTCATTTTATACACAGTGCCTTTCGAACTTTGCTAGATCACATGATCATGGTCTGCCCTTACCCAGTTCAAGTGCGGCAGGGACCTCCTGCAATGTACCATTGCTGCTGAAATATCCTTGGCCAAAGCTGGGATCTGCAGAATTTTACCTATTTTTACTGTTACAAAACAAATTTCCCTTCGATGACTTCCAGAATTGTTGAACACTAAATATTGTCATTACTATTGGTAATTATTACGATTATTTCACTGTAATAAAATGGGTCAAGCAAGCTCCCTCTTGCCTGGGCTCAGGCAGCGAACAGCCAGGTTAGGTACAGAGTAAACTGAGATGGGTCCAATAGCTTTACAGGATGATATTCTAGTGCCTTGGGGAGGATTTAAGCTAATTTGTCAGGGGACACAGAGTGCATGTATCATTGAAGAGAGGTGTAGTCAAAAATATATTTTAATGCAGTTGAACCACTAAGGTAGACATGTTAAGAGCAGTGACTAACACCTAAGCATAAGATATTGTTACTATAATAGAGACACAGCGGAAAGAAGAGCATGACTAGGTGCTGTGACTGTGATCAAAGTCACTTAAGTGATATTTAAGCTGGTGATATAGAAGTCTTTATTCAGCACAACAAGTAAGCATCATTCTGGAGACACTTGGTAGAGGCTCACTAACCCAAAGTACAGCACATTTTATACCTGTAAGATCGAAGGTAACAGTAGGTGATTCAACACAAGTTCAATAGTTTCAAAGACATTGTTTACTTCAATACTGTGAGTTGACCAATGGTTCCTTTGAGTTAGATAGCGGAAGCACATTGTAATTGATAAGACACCTCTGAAGATCCAAATGCCTTTAGGAGAAACTGATTAATACAAATATTCTAAAATGTTTTGATGGCAGAGAGCCAGACACCCAAAATTCATGTTGTCAGGGTTGTCTCTGAATGCACAAATATGGTGAATACACAAAAACTATTGATTGCCTATACCTGTGACCATGTTTGATATGCTAAGTGACAACATCCGTCTGGTCTGCCAGTTTAAACTCATGTCACAATGATACAAATAACGTAGCTATGTTATCTGGTTTGATGCAAACAAATTAACACAACCTTATTGACTTAATCTTTGGCTTTTGCAAATACAACTCGTAGTCTGTGGAGTAGCCTATGCTTTTAATTTCAATTTGCTGCTTGCAATCACCAAAAAAAAAACCTGAAAGTTAATTGTGGCCACACATTTTAATTCCACATCCCATTCCCATTCTGATATGTCAATCCATGGCCTCCTCTACCGTCAAGATGAAGCCACGCTCAGGTTGGAAGAACAACGCCTTATATACAGGCTGGGTAGCCTCCAATCTGATGGCATGAACATTGATTTCTCTAACTTCCATTAATGCCCCCCTCCCCTTCCTACCCTATCCCACCCCATCTCTTATCCATTTATTTATTCATTCATTCACCTATTTATTTATTTATTTATTTATTTATTTATTTATTTATTTATTTATTCCCCTTTTTTTCTCTATTTTTTCTCTCTCTGTCCCTCTCACAATCACTCCTTGCCTGCTCTCCATCTCCCTCTGGTGCTCCCCTCCCCCCCTTTTTTTTCCCTAGGCCTCCCATCCCATGATCCTTTCCCTTCTCCAGCTCTGTATCCCTTTTGCCAATCAACTTTCTAGCTCTGAGCTTCACCCCATCCCCTCCTGTCTTCTCCTATAATGTCAGATCTCCCCCTCCCCCTCCCACTTTCAAATCTCTTACTCTCTCTTCTTTTAGTTAGTCACGACGAAGGGTCTCAGCCCGAAACGTCGACAGTGCTTCTCCCTATAGATGCTGCCTGGCCTGCTGCGTTCCACCAGCATTTTGTGTGTGTTGCCGGAATTGCAAACTTCCTGAATTTACTTACATTTAGAATAAGAACTGAAGCCTGTTTCTAGTCTGAATGAATATCTGCAAAATTCACATAACTCCAGAATACTCCCTAACATACCCTCCTCTTGGCCTTTAGACAGAAATCTGTCCCAGGAAAGCCAAACTTTAAGGAGGATCTGATTAATTGGGGCAGGAAAAATACACTTCATTTTGGATCCCTTCGTCAATTACTAACCTATTTATACCTACATGCACACTATCTAACATCCCTAATTAGCTATCTACAAGACTGAGCAGAGCTGGCAATAATACTTCCCAGGAAATTGATCACATCCTCTTTGCCCGTTCAATCTCTGATGGATAAAGTTTTCAGTAGAGGCTGAGTAGTTACTCTGTGGGCAGCATTACAGCAAGGCAACTTTGTTTGAGGTTCACAGGCAACAGCTCACCTTCCATGCCATGACAGAAGATTGATCTTGACAACTATAATAATAAGTATCTTTATTACAGAATGATCTTGACAACCAGTCTTTTTGATCAATCTATAAGAGGGTTTTTGAATACTGGCAAGGACGTCACCCCAGTGGCACTCCCTCCTGGACAGTCCTTTCGATCATCGGCCCAACCACTGAAAAGGCTCTGTTTATTTGTGTTCATTCCCCGTTCAGCTTTGAGGATTTGTGTGATTTCTTCTCTCTTTCTCAGTCTGCATTGCCATCGAGTTTGTAGAACTTGATGTCTGTGCCTGAACGCCAATCCCTTCCCATCTGTTTTCTTCAGTATCTTTCCATTCTGATCTGGACAACTAATCATCTACTTCCAAGAACCAGCCTTCAATGCAAAGTATAGATACCATTATACTTTAAAGTTTATCCAGCCCAGTTGGGGTACCTGGCTGAGTACTAAAGACCTTTGCTGACCAACTGGCTGATGTGTTTACTGATATCTTTAACCTATCACTTCAGCAGTCTGAGGTACCTACCTGCTTCACCTACACTGGTGCCTATGAAGAGAGCTCAGAGGATGTGCAGACCAGTTAGCAGATGTTCTCACTGACATCTTCAACATCTCCCTGAGCAGCGCCACCATTCCAACGTGCTTCAAGGCCGCCACCATCGTCCCCCTGCCGAAGAAGTCTTCAGTGTCCCACCTAAATGAATACCGTCCCGTTGCACTCACATCCATCATCATGAAGTGTTTCGAGAGGCTCGTCATGAGGCATATCAAGACCCTGCTGCCCCCCTCACTGGACCCCCTGCAGTTTGCATACCGTCCCAACTGCTCAACAGAAGATGCCATTGCCACCACCCTCCACCTGGCCCTAACCCACCTGGACAAAAAAGACACATACGTTCGGATGCTGTTCATAGACTTCAGTTCAGCATTCAACACAATCATCCCTCAGAAACATTGGAAAGCTGAGCTGACTGGGACTGAACACCTCCCTCTGCAACTGGATCCTAGACTTCCTGACTGGGAGACCTCAGTCAGTCTGGATCAGGAGCAGCATCTCCAACACCATCACACTGAGCATGGGGGCCCCCCAGGGCTGTGTGCTCAGTCCACTGCTGTTCACTCTGCTGACCCATGACTGTGCTGCAACACACAGCTCGAACCATATCATCAAGTTCGCCGATGACACAACCATGGTGGGTCTCATCAGCAAGAACGATGAGTCAGCTTACAGAGAGGAGGTGCAGCGGCTAACGGACTGGTGCAGAGCCAACAACCTGTCTCTTAATGTGAACAAAACAAAAGAGATGGTTGTTGACTTCAGGACGGCACAGAGCGGCCACTCCCCGCTGAACATCCACAGCTCCTTGGTAGAGATCGTAAAGAGCAACAAATTTCTTGGTGTTCACCTGATGGAGAATCTCACCTGGTCCCTCAACACCAGCTCCATAGCAAAGAAAGCCCAGCAGCGTCTCTACTTTCTGCGAAGGCTGAGGAAAGTCCATCTTCCACCCCCATCCACATCACATTCTACAGGGGTTGTATTGAGAGCATCCTGAGCAGCTGCATCACTGCCTGGTTCGGGAATTGCACCATCTCGGATCGCAAGACTCTGCAGCGGATAGTGAGGTCAGCTGAGAAGATCATCGGGGTCTCTCTTCCCGCCATCATGGACATTTACACTACACGCTGCATCCACAAAGGAAACAGCATTATGAAGGACCCCATGCACCCCTCATACAATCTCTTCTCCCTCCTGCCATCAGGGAAAAGGCTCCGAAGCATTCGGGCTCTTACGACCAGACTATGTAACAGTTTCTTCCCCCAAAACTATCAGACTCCTCAATACCCGAAGCCTGGACTGACACCTTGCCCTACTGTCCTGTTTATTATTTATTGTAATGCCTGCACTGTTTTTGTGCACTTTATGCAGTCCTGTGTAGGTCTGTAGTCTAGTATAGTTTTCTCTGTGTAGTTTTTTACATAGTTCAGTCTAATTTTTTGTACTGTGTCATGTAACACCATGGTCCTGAAAAACATCTAATTTTTACTATGCACTGTACCAGCAGTTATGGTTGAAATGACAATAAAAGTTGACGACTTGAAAGGCAACCCGAGTGAATCTGCAGATGCTGGAAATAAATTAAAAAAAACACAAAATGCTGGCAGAACTCAGCAGGCCAGACAGCATCTATGGGAGGAGGTAGTGATGACGTTTCGGGCCGAAACCCTTCATCAGGAGTGAAGTAACATGAGATGGTCGAGGGGGGATAAAAAGTGGGGGGAGGGATAAAGTAGAGAGCTAGGAAGTGATAGGCTGGAGGGAAATGGGCTAGGGGGAAGGTGGAGAATTATGGGAAATATAAGAGAAAGAAAGGTAGGGCTGGGGGGAGATTATAGTGAGGGGGGAAAAAGAGAGAGAAAGAGAACCAGACTAAAATAATAGATAGGGATGGGGGTGAGGGGGGGGGCAGGGATATCAACGGAGGTCAGTGAGTTGGATGTTCATGCCGGCAGGTAGGAGGCTACCTAGGTGGGAGATAAGGTATTGCTCCATCGACCTGCGTGTGGCCTCATCTTTACGGTAGAGGAGGCCATGGACAGACATGTCAGAATGGGAGTGGTCACTTCACCTGCGAGTCAGCTGGGTTGATTTACTGTATCCGGTGCTCCCGATGTGGCCACTTATACATTGCGGAGGCCCGCCGCAGACTGGGAGACCGTTTCGCCGAACACTGGCGCTCAGTCCTCCAGCAGTGGCGGGATCTCCCTGTGGCCACACACTTCAATTCCACAGACCACTCAACCCTGTATGGAAAATTAAATGCCCTTGAATAGAAAATCCTGCAAAGGTAGTGGATGTGGCCCAATCCATCACAAGTAAAGCACTCTCCAGCATTGAGCACATCTACATGGAGCATTGTCACAGGAAAGCAGATTTCATTATCAAGGACACCCACCACCCCAGGTCATGTGTTCTTTTCACTGCTGCTATCATGAAGAAGATACAGGGGCCTCAGGACTCAGCCCACCAGGTTCAGGAACAATTATTATCCCTCATCCATCAGGTTCCTGAACTAAAGGGGTTTACAGATGTCGCTAAAGATGATTTAAATATCTCTGCTAGGGCTCCGGCGACTTTTGCACTTGCCCCCCACAGGGTGATGTGTTCACCCTAATGTGCCTCAGGACAGCATACACTTCCTCGTCTGTAATGTGTATCGGGCCCTTGAAGTTGATGCCACTTTGCCCCACATCTATAGATGCTGCGTCCATTTCCTGTGTAAATACAGATGTAAAATTTTTATTTAGGATCTCCCCTAACTCTTCTGGCTCCACACATGGATTACCATTCTGATCTTTAGCAGACCAACCTTTTCCCTTGCAATCCTTTTGCTCTTAACATACCTGTAGAATCCCTGAGGATTCTCCTTCACCTTGTCTAGTAGGGCAACTTTATGCCTTCTTTTAGCCTTCCTGACTTCTTTCTCAAGTGTTTTCTTACATTTCTCATGCTCCATAAGAACCTTATTTGTTCCTCCCTGCCTATACCTGCTATGCACCTCTTTTCATTGGGCTTCACCAGGGCTTCAATATCTGTTGAAAACCAAGGCTCCCTAAAACTTTACCCTTTATTCCGATAGGCACATTCAAGAACTGTACACTAAAAGTTTCACAGTTTTGAGTGTCTCCAACTGACCAAGTACACTTTTGCCAGAAAACAGCCTGCCTCAATTCACACATACCAGATCCTTTCTGATACCATCAGTATTGGCCTTTCTCCAATTTAGAATCTCAAGCTGAGGACCAGGCCTATTCTCTTCTATATTTATTTTTTATGTATGGCATTGTGACCACTAGATGCAAAGTATTTCCCTACAGACACTTCTGTCACTTGCCCTGATAGATCAAGTGTCACACACTCCCTCATTGGGACTTCTATGTACTGATGAAGGAAGCTTTCCTGAACACACTTGACAAATCTATCCCATGTAGTCCTTTTACGGTATGGGAGTCCCAGTCAATATGTAGAAAGTTAAAACCACCAACTATATGTTAGGGTCCGGTCCGGAGCCCGCCTTCCGGTTCTTGCTCCGGTCCGTGGACTCCAGACTCCAGGCCTTGCAGCCAGCCCTCCTGTCACCCGGAGCCATTGGATCATCTTGGCTTAAGGAGGTACACCTGTCGCCTATTAGGGGGCAGGTGTGTATAAGGGGCTCGGGGACTGAGCCTAGTTTTTTTTGGGGGGGGGGGGGGTGGTGTATGTGTGTGCGCGTGCATGTGCGTTCTGCGCGCTCTGCTCTGAAGCTGGTTTAACCAGTTCTGTACCTGGTTTGTCTGCTCTGTATCTGGTTCTGCCCTGGTTGCTAGCTGCTCTGTATCCTGTTCTGCCTGGGTTCTGATCTGCTCTGTATCCTGGTTACCCTGTCCATGTTCTGACCTGCCCTGTATTGGTTCTGTCCAGGTTTGTCTTGTTTTCCTGCTTCTCTGGGGTGTGCTGGTCCTGCTGTTCTGCTGTATTTGCCTTGCCTGTGCTGTTGTGCTGTCTGCTTGCTTCTCCCTATTTACTGGTGTATCCTGGTTGTCCTGCTGCTCACCCTGGACCCAGCTCCCTTCTGTTCCCTGCCTCTGTTGGGTAAGCCAGGCTGTTGCTGTTACCCCTTGGGTGTTTCTGTCCCTTCCTGTCCCTTTCCTCCATTGGGGGAGCCAGGCTGTCTGCTGTTGCCTGTTGGGGGGACTTGGTCCTCTTCCTACCCCTCACCTCAGATGGGTTGTGCCCTGCACCTGCCTAGGTGTCTGTGCCTTGCCCAGGCCTCTGTCTCTCTGCCTGGGAGGCGGCCCTGCCCGGGATCCATGTGGCCTGCCCTGAGGACTCTGACCCTTTCCACCCATTGCTCCCTATGGGTTGTGCCTGCACCTGCCCAGGTGTTCTGCATCTTGCCCGGGCCTCCATGTTCCTGCCTGGGAGGTGGCCCTGCCTGGGAGTTATGTGCCCGCCCCAGGGGCTCTTCTGCCTCGCCAGAACTCTGGGATCCTCCTGCCTCGCCAGAACTCTGGGATCCTGCCCCACTTGCCTTACCCCTTGCACACCATGGCATCCCCATCCTGTCCTACCCCTAGTACTTGAGTGCCTGTGTCCTGCATTTGGGTCCATTCCATGTCTGCTCGTGACACTATAGCAACCTTATATTTCTTGCAACAATCTGAAATCTCTCTGCAAACTTGTTCCTCTAAATCCTCTTGCCTCTTCTTTGACCCACCCCCCCCACCCTTCCCTTCTGAGACTCAGAGTCAGACACAGTGCCAGAGACCGATCGGTGTGACTTTGTGACTTTACTCTGCTAGGTCATTCCCCCACAACAGTTTCCAAGGTGGTATACCTGTTGTTGAGGGGGGGGGGGTGGCCACTGGGGTATTCTGTACTGGGTCCTTAATCCCTTTCCCCTTCCTGACTGTCACCCAGTTTCCTGTGTTCTGCACCTTGGGTGTAGCTACCTCTCTCTGTCCAATCTCTCACCCCTCAGCCTCCTGAATGACCCAGAGCTCATCCATTTCCAGCTCTAACTCCTTAACACAGTCTGCTAGAAGCTTCAGACGGATGCACTTGTGACAGGTATAGTCATCAGAGACACCAGAGGTTCCCCCGCCTTCCCACATCCCAATATTCTTCCTGGCATTTCTACTGTTCTAACTGAGCAGATATAAAGAAGGAAAAACTGTGGGAGGGGGGAGAAAAACTACTTGCAGCTTTTTTGCCTTTGCTCACTGAAGCATCTCTGTGGCTCTAGAACTCAATCCCACAGTTGACGAAGACAATGCACCGTATGCCTTCTTATCCACACAGTCAGCCCACGCAGCAGCTTTGAGTGTCCTATGGACTCGGACCCCAAGATCCCTCTGATCCTTCACACTGCCAAGAGTCTTACTATTAATCCTATATTCTGCTATCATATTTGACCTACCAAAATGAACCACCTCACACTCATCTGGGTTGAACTCAATCTGCCACAACTCAGCCCTGTTTTACATCCTATCAATGTCCTGCTGTAACCTCTGACAGCCCTCCACACTATCTATAACACCCCCCAACCTTTGTCATCAGCAAATTTACTAGCCCATCCCTCCACTTCCTCATCCAGGTCATTTATAAAAATCACGGAGAGTAGGGGTCCCAGAACAGATCCCTGAGGCACACCACTGGTGACCGACCTCCATGCAGAATATGACCCATCTGCAATGACTCTTTGCCTTCTGTGGGCAAGCCAGTTCTGGATCCACAAAGCAATGCCCCTTTGGTTCCCATGCCTCCTTACTTTCTCAATAAGCCTTGCATGGGGTACCTTATCAAGTGCCTTGCTGAAATCCATACACAGTACATCTACTGCTCTACCTTCATCAATGTGTTTGGTCACATCCTCAAAAAATTCAATCAGGCTCGTAAGGCACGACCTGCCTTTCACAAAGCCATGCTGACTATTCCAAATCATATTATGCCTCTCCAAATGTTCATAAATCCTGCCCCTCAGGATCTTCTCCATCAACTTACCAATCACTGAATTAAGACTCACTGGTCTATAATTTCCTGGGCTATCTCTACTCCCTTTCTTGAATAAGGAATAACATCCGCAACCCTCCAATCCTCCAGAACCTCTCCCATCCTCATTGATGATGCAAAGATCATTGCCAGAGGCTCAGCAATCTCCTCCCTTGCCTCCCATAGTAGCCTGGGGTACATCTCATCCGGTCCCAGTGACTTTTCCAACTTGATGTTTTCCAAAAGCTCCAGCACATCCTCTTTCTTAATGTCTACATGCTCAAGATTTTCAGTCTGCTGTAAGTCATCACTACAATCACCAAGGTCCTATTTGGTTAGTGAATACTGAAGCAAAGTATTCATTAAGTACCTCCACTAGTTCCATACACACTTTTCACTTGTCACATTTAATTGGTCCTATTCTCTCATATCTTACCCTCTTGCTCTTCACATACTTGTAGAATGCATTGGGGTTTTCCTTAATCCTACTCGCCAAGGCCTTCTCATGGCCCCTTCTGGCTTAAGCTCCTTCCTGCTAGCCTTATAACTTTCTAGATCTCTATCATTACCTAGTTTTTTGAACTTTTCGTAAGCTTTTCTTCTTGACTAGATTTTCAACTGCCTTTGTACACCATGGTTCCTGTATCCTACCATCCTTTTCCTGTCTCATTGGAATGTACCTGTGCAGAAGGCCACGCAAATATCCCCTGAACATTTGCCAAGTAGGATTAAGATGAATCCCAATGCATTCTATACATACATCATGACAAGAGGATAGCTAGGGAGAGGGTGGGACCACTCATGGATAAAGGGGGAACATTTGCTTGGATGCAGAGAATGTGAGTGAGGTACTTAATGAGTGCAGCTCAACGCACCTGGTGCAGATGTGGTCATCCAGAAGGCTGCGAGTCCCCCAGACATCCCACATCCAACATCCAGTACAGAACACCAGCCTCGCAGACATACTTCCTACTCCTATTCTTCACAAGTAATTTACCTCGCCTCGACCCGTTATCGCCGAAGCCCGTTTGAGCCAAAGCCCTCCTACTTTGAATGCCTCTACTCTGTCGCCTGCTCTGTAATGCTGTCTTCTTTTTAAATTCCTCCCGCCAGCCTAACTCGCTAATGTCCACGGACCTGCACAGTTGTGCCTCGATCAAACCGCTGAAGGAAAAACTCTCTCCTTTTAAATTCTTCCCGCCAGTCTAACTTGCTGATGTCCACACACCTGCGCATTCATGCCCAGATTTATGTGGGTTTAACTCCATCTACCCATATCTACAACTGATCTATTTTGCTCTGTATTGTTTACCTATCTTCTACAAGATGCACAACTCCACTAACCTTGGCATCATCCACAAGCTTACTAATCTACCCATCTACATTTTCATGCAGTTCATTTATACACATTACCAACAGCAGAGATCCAAGCACAGATCCCTGTGAAACTCCACTAATTACAGACTTACAGCTCAAATAAGTCACTTCGACCACTACCCTCTGTTTTCTATATGCAAGCCAATTCCGAATCTTACAGCCAATTCACCACGGACCCCATGCTCTTGATCTTCTGAATTAGCCTCCCATGAGGGAGTTTGGCAAACACCTTACTAAAATCCATGTAGACAACATCCACTGCCCTATCCTGATCAATCTCTCTCATCACATTGTCAAAAAACTCAATCAAGTTGGTAAGACATGACCTGCCCTGCACAAAACCATGCTGGCTGTCCCTAATTAGGCCATGGGCTTCCAAATGCTCATATATCCTATCCCTCAGAATTACCTCCAGCAATTTCCCTACACCTGACGTGAGACTCACTGGTCTATTAATCCCAGGATTTTCCCTTGTTCCCTTCTTAAATAGAGGTACAACATTATTCTCTCGCCAGTACTCCAGGACCTTGCCTGTGGCTAGAGAGGACATGAAGATACTGGTTAAGGGCCCAGAAATCTTCAATAACGTGGGGTAAATCCCCTCATGTCCTGGGGACTTAATACTCATTACCACCTTAATACTCATTAGGAGACCCAACACTTTCTCCTCCTTGACCTCTAAATGCCATAACATATTTATACACTCAACACTGATCTCCTGGTCCTACATATCTTTATCCTTGGTAAATATTGAAGCAAAATACTCATTAAGTACCTCACTCACATTCTCTGCATCCAAGCAAATGTTCCCCCTTTATCCATGAGTGGTCCCACCCTCTCCCTAGCTATCCTCTTGTCATGATCTATGTATGGAATGCCTCGGGATTCATCTTAATCCTGCTTGCCAAGGACTTTTCATGGACCCTCCTGGCTTTCCTAATTCCTTTCTTAAGTTCTTTTTTAGCTTCTTTATACTCACGTGCTCTGTTTGACCCTAACTTCCAAAGCTTTACATACTTATCCTTTATCTTCTTGACTAAATTCATCACCTCTATTGACATCCAATGTTCCCTTATCTTTCCATCCCTGTCCTTCCTTTTGACAGGAACATACCTTTCACATATTCTGTTCAATTGATCTTTAAACACCCTCCACATGTCTGATGTGGACTTGCCAGAGAAAAGGTATTCCCAATAAACGCTTCTTACTTCCTGCCTAATGCCCTACTCCAATTTAAAACTCTCCCACAAGGACTAAACCTATCCTTATCTATAGCTATCCTGAAAGTGAAGGAGTTGTGGTCACTGTTCACCCACGGAAACGCCAGTCACCTGGCCAGGCTCCTTACCCAACATTAGGTCCAGTATGGCCCCTCTTCTCGTTGGACCATCAACATATTGACTTAAGAAACCTTCCTGGATGCACATAACAAATTCTACCCCATCTACACCCCTTACACTAAGAAGGTCTTAGTTTATATCAAGGAAGCTAAAATCCCCCATGACAACAACCCTATTATTTTGATGCATTTCCTTAATCTGATTATATATCTGTTCACCAATGTCCCAGTGGCTATTATGGATTCTGTAGTACAATCTCATCAGTGTGATTGCACGCTTCCTATTCTTGGCTGTGTTTGGCATCTACCCTTGGGACTTCCTGACATGATTTATGCCCAGCATCCTGGCTCCTGTCCCTTCTTGAGGCTGCTGTCTCTGTGAGCCATGTTGGTTGTGTGGATTATACTGTCCCTGTCTGCTCCGTACTATTTCTCCGTTTTCTGAGTCTATGATAACATTTGCCTTACTTACTGTGTCTATCTTCAGGACAATTCCCTCATTGTTTGGGTTTACCAAAAAAATCTACAGGATGCTGCACTCCCTCAGTCTCAAGAACATAAATCTCACTTCTCTCTGCCCTTGTTCTTTCATCCCCTGCACTGGTAATGTAAATTGCCTCTCCAGATGTGGATGGGGTGGATCAGTTTTTGATACGGACAATCACGTGTCCACTACCATATCGCATTGCTGGCCGCTTAAAAAGCCTTTTATGCACATCCATGGGTGACTAACACTAGCAATAAAGGTTGCTGCCAGCCTCACCTCAATGCTGACCACACTAACTCCATAGTCTGGTCAACAGTCAAACTGGACAGAGAAAGCTCTACCGTAGATTCTACCTGTTTTGCTGAGTGACTCGCACACATTCCTCCTTTATTAGGGCACTGCCTCCAGCCGTGGCCTGAGAGGCCACAGCCTCCTTTACCATTCTAGAAACATAGAAAATAGGTGCAGGAGTAGGCCATTCGGCCCTTCGAGCCTGCACCGCCATTCAGTATGATCATGGCTGATCATCCAACTCAGAACCCTGTACCTGCTTTCTCTCCATACCCCCTGATCCCTTTAGCCACAAGGGCCATATCTAACTTCCTCATAAATATAGCCAATGAACCGGCCTCAACTGTTTCCTGTGGCAGAGGATTCCACAGATTCACCACTCTCTGTGTGAAGAAGTTTTTCCTCATCTCGGTCCTAAAAGGTTTCCCCTTTATCCTTAAACTGTGACCCCTCGTTCTGGACTTCCTCAACATTGGAAACAATCTTCCTGCATCTAGCCTGTCCAATCCCTTTAGAATTTTATATGTTTCAATAAGATCCCCCCTCAATCTTCTAAATTCCAGTGAGTATAAGCCTAGTCGATCCAGTCTTTCTTCATATGAAAGTCCTGCCATCCCAGAAATCAATCTGGTGAACCTTCTCTGTACTCCCTCTATGGCAAGAATGTCTCTCCTCAGATTAGGGCACCAAAACTGCACACAATATTCTAGCTGTGGTCTCACCAAGGCCTTGTACAACTGCAGTAGAACCTCCCTGCTCCTGTACTCAAATCCTTTTGCTATGAATGCCAACATACCATTTGCCTTTTTCACCACCTGCTGTACCTGCATGCCCACCTTCAATGACTGGTGTACAATGACACCCAGGTCTCGTTGCATCTCCCCTTTTCCTAATCGGCCACCGTTCAGATAATAATCTGTTTTCCTGTTCTTGCAACCAAAGTGGATAACCTCACATTTATCCACATTAAATTGCATCTGCCATGAATTTGTCCACTCACCTAACCTATCCAAGTCACCCTGCATCCTCTTAGCATCCTCCTCACAGCTAACACCACCGCCCAGCTTTGTGTCATCCGCAAACTTGGAGATGCTGCATTTAGTTCCCTCGTCTAAATCATTAATATATATTGTAAACAACTGGGGTCCCAGCACTGAGCCTTGCGGTACCCCACTAGTCACTGCCTGCCATTCTGAAAAGGTCCCGTTTACTCCCACTCTTTGCTTCCTGTCTGCCAACCAATTCTCTATCCACATCAATACCATACCCCCAATACCGTGTGCTTTAAGTTTGCACACTAATCTCCTGTGTGGGACCTTGTCAAAAGCCTTTTGAAAATCGAAATATACCACATCCACTGGCTCTCCCCTATCCACTCTACTAGTTACATCTTCAAAAAATTCTATAAGATTCGTCAGACATGATTTTCCTTTCACAAATCCATGCTGACTTTGTCCGATGATTTCACCTCTTTCCAAATGTGCTGTTATCACATCTTTGATAACCGACTCTAGCATTTTCCCCACCACCGATGTCAGACTAACCGGTCTATAATTCCCCGGTTTCTCTCTCCCTCCTTTTTTAAAAAGTGGGGTTACATTAGCCACCCTCCAATCCTCAGGAACTAATCCAGAATCTAAGGAGTTTTGAAAAATTATCACTAATGCATCCACTATTTCTTGGGCTACTTCCTTAAGCACTCTGGGATACAGACCATCTGGCCCTGGGGATTTATCTGCAATTAATCCCTTCAATTTACCTAACACCACTTCCCTACTAACATGTATTTCCCTCAGTTCCTCCATCTCACTAGACCATCGGTCCCTTACTATTTCCAGAAGATTATTTATGTCCTCCTTAGTGAAGACAGAACCAAAGTATTTATTCAATTGGTCTGCCATGTCCTTGTTCCCTATGATCAATTCACCTGTTTGTGACTGTAAAGGACCTACATTTGTCTTGACCAATCTTTTTCTTTTCACGTATCTATAAAAGTTTTTACAGTCTGTTTTTATGTTCCCTGCCAGCATTCTCTCATAATCTTTTTTCCCTTTCCTAATTAAGCCCTTTGTCCTCCTCTGCTGGTCTCTGAATTTCTCCCAGTCCTCTGGTGTGCCGCTTTTTTTTGCTAATTTATATGTTTCTTCTTTGGACTTGATACTATCCCTAATTTCTTTTGTCAGTCATGGGTGCACTACCTTCCCTGGTTTATTCTTTTGCCAAACTGGGATGAACAATTGTTGTAGTTCATCCATGTGATCTTTAAATGCTTGCCATTGCATATCCACCGTCAACCCTTTAAGTATCATTTGCCAGTCTATCTTAGCTAATTCACGTCTCATATCTTCAAAGTTACCCTTCTTTAAGTTCAGAACCTTTGTTTCTGAATTAACTATGTCACTCTCCATCTTAATGAAGAATTCCACCATATTATGGTCACTCTTACCCAAGGGGCCTCGCACGACAAGATTGCTAACTAACCCTTCCTCATTGCTCAATACCCAATCTAGAATGGCCTGCTCTCTAGTTGGTTCCTCGACAGGTTGGTTCAGAAAACCATTCTGCATACATTCCAAAAAATCCTCTTCCTCAGCACCCTTACCAATTTGGTTCACCCAATCTATATGTAGATTGAAGTCACCCGTTATATCTACTGTTCCTTTATTGCACGCAGTTCTAATTTCCTGTTTAATGCCATCCCCAACCTCACTACTACTGTTAGGTGGCCTGTACACAACTCCCACCAGCGTTTTCTGCCCCTTAGTGTTATGCAGCTCTACCCATATCGATTCCACATCCTCCAGGCTAATGTCCTTCCTTTCTATTGCGTTAATCTCCTCTCTAACCAGCAATGCTACCCCACCTCCTTTTCTTTCCTGTCTATCCCTCCTGAATATTGAATATCCCTGGATGTTGAGCTCCCATCCTTGGTCACCCTGGAGCCATGTCTCTGTGATCCCAACTATATCATATTCATTAATAACTATCTGCACATTCAATTCATCCACCTTGTTACGAATGCTCCTCGCATTGACACACAAAGCGTTCAGGCTTGTTTTTATAACACTCTTAGCCCTTATACAATTATATTGAAAAGTGGCTCTTTTTGCTTTTTGCCCTGGATTTGCCTGCCTGCCACTTTTACTTTTCACCTTACTACTTTTTGCTTCTACCCTCATTTTACACCCCTCTGTCTCTCTGCACTTGTTCCCATCCCCCTGCCACATTAGTTTAAAGCCTCCTGAACAGCAGTAGCAAACGCTCCCCCTAGGACATTGGTTCCAGTCCAGCCGAGGTGCAGACCGTCCTGTTTATACCGGTCCCACCTCCCCCAGAACTGGTTCCAATGCCCCAGAAATTTGAATCCCTCCCTCTTGCACCATTTTTCAAGCCATGTATTCATCTGAAATATCCTCCTATTTCTACTCTGACTAGCACGTGGCACTGGTAGTAATCCAGAGATTATTACCTTGGTGGTCCTACTTTTTAGTTTATCTCTTAACTCCCTAAATTCACCTTGTAGGACCTCAACCCATTTTTTACCTATATCGTTGGTACCTATGTGCACCATGACCACTGGCTGTTCACCCTCCCATTCCAGAATGTCCTGCAGCCGCTCAGAGACATCCCTGACCCTTGTACCAGGGAGGCAACATACCATCCTGGAGTCTTGTTTGTGGCTACAGAAACGCCTATCTATTCCCCTTACAATCAAATCCCCTATCACTATAGCTCTCCCACTCCTTTTCCTTCCCTCCTGTGCCGCAGAGCTACCCATGGTGCCATGCTGCTGCCTTCCCCTGATGAGACATCTCCCCCAACAGTATCCAAAACAGTATATCTGTTTAGGAGGGAGATGACCTCAGGGGACTCCTGCACTACCTGCCTACTGCTACGCTGTCTAGTGGCCACCCCTTCCCTTTCTGCCTGTGTAGCCTTTACCTGCGGTGTGGCCAACTCACTGAATGTGCTATTCACGACTTTCTCAGCATCGCAGATGCTCCAGTATGAATCCAATCACAGCTCCAGACGCTCAATGCGGTCTGCCAGAAGCTGCAGTTGGACACACTTCCTGCACACATAGTCGTCAGGGACACTGGAAGTATCCCTGATTTCCCACATGCTGCAGGATGAACAAACCGCGGGGCCGATCTCAGCTGCCATGACCTATCCAATACTTGCCTGAACTTTTGAAACTTTCTCCTTTGAAAGTAACTTACCCGGCCTTACCTCACTTGGAGTGAAGCTCGTCCTCAGCCTCTTCTCGTTGAAGCCTCTTGAGTCAAAGCCTCAAATCTCCACTCCTTCACTGGCCCACTCACTCACTGGCCACTTTCCACATTCTACATCTATTCTAGCTGCTCCTTACTACGTGCCCTGGTTGCTGATGCACAAAGCAAGTTCTCTGTATCTTCACACCAGCTGCATACACTACAGCCACTCCCCTGGTCTATCTCCATGGCCCATGTGGTAGATCGATCCCACTGCCATCCCCAAATCTAAAACTTCCTGGTGGGCTGAGCTCAGACCTTCCTTCAGCATTTTCAGGAAGTCATCCCTCCCCGGATTATCCAATCATGGATATTCCTCATACGCTCAATATTTACATTTTGCATAACCCATGGCAGTCTCATCAGTTCTCTGAATTACTGACATTATCACCAACAAGAGAAAATCTACAGATGTTGGAAATCCAAAGCAACACACACAAAATGCTGAGGAACTCAGCAGGCCAGGCAGCAAGAACGATGAGTCAGCTTACAGAGGGAAGATGCAGCGGCTAACGGACTGGTGCAGAGCCAACAACCTGTCTCTTAATGTGAACAAAACAAGAGAGATGGTTGTTGACTTCAGGAGGGCACGGAGCGACCACTCCCCACTGAACATTCACGGCTCCTCGGTAGAGATCATAAACAGCATCAAATTTCTTGGTGTTCACCTGACGGAGAATCTCACCTGATCCCTCAACACCAGCTCCATAGCAAAGAAAGCCCAGCAGCGTCTCTACTTCTTGCGAAGGTTGAGGAAAGTCCATCTCCCACCCTCCCCATCCTCATCACATTCTACAGGGGTTGTATTGAGAGCATCCTGAGCAGCTGCATCACTGCCTGGTTCGGAAATTGCACCATCTCGGATCGCAAGACCCTGCAGCGGATAGTGAGGTCAGCTGAGAAGATCATCGGGGTCTCTCTTCCCACCATCACGGACTTTTACACTACACGCTGTATCTGCAAAGGAAACAGCATTATGAAGGACCCCATGCACCCGTCATACAATCTCTTCTCCGTCCTGCCGTCTGGGAAAAGGCACCGAAGCATTTGGGCTCTCACGACCAGACTATGTAACAGTTTCTTCCCCCAAGCTATCAGACTCCTCAATACCCGAAGCCTGGACTGACACCTTGCTCTACTGTCCTGTTTATTATTTATTGTAATGCCTGCACTGTTTTTGTGCACTTTATGCCGTCCTGGGTAGGTCTGTAGTCTAATGTAGCTTTCTCTGTTTTTTTTATTACGTAGTTCAGTCTAGTTTTTTGTACTGTGTCATGTAACACCATGGTCCTGAAAAACGTTGTCTCATTTTTGCTATGCACTGTACCAGCAGTTATGGTCGAAATGACAATAAAAGTTGACTTGACTTGACTTGACTTGACTTGATCTATGGAAAAGAGTAGTCGGCATTTCGGGTTGACTGCAATTTAAACCCACTTTTTTAACTTCTCTTTATTCTGATAAACATTAACTTTGTTTCCCTTTCTAGGATGCTCCCTGACCTGCTGAGTGTTTCCAGAATTTTCTGTTTTATTTTATAAAATATTGGTTTGGCTGGAGTTAAAATACTGTGTGCTGTCCCAGTCATCACTCTATGGAAAGGATTTGGCTTCATCATCCTTCCTTTTCAATCCTGATGAAGGGTCTCAGCCCAAAATATCAAGTTATTACCTTTCCATAGATGCTGCCTAACCTGCTGAGGTTCTCCAGCACTTTGTATGTGTTATATAGGAAGGCTACGATTGCATTGGCGAGAGAGCGGAGGAGATTTACTGTGATAATGTGTGGGGTGAAACATTTCAGTATGATGATAGACTACATATGCTAGGTTCATTTTCACTGGAGCAGAGGAAATTGAGGAGATAGAAAGGGTATCTATTCCACAAAGCAGAGGTGTCGATGCTCTGGTTTCCTCCTATAGTCCAAAGATATACAGTTTAGAAAGTTAATTGGCCATTTCAAGTTGTCTCATGATCTGGTTACGGTTAACTGTGGGTTGTGTCTGGTGTGGTTTGATGGGCCAGAAAGGCCTATTCTGGACTATATCTCCAAATAAATAAATAAAAACAAAAAGCATACGCAGGTTTACAATAAGAGGTAGAAGGTTTAGAGAGGAACCGAGGTAGATTTTTTTTTACACACAGAGAATGATTGAAAGCTGGAACTCACCTCCTCAGGGAGTGGTGGAGGTGAACTTTCTCACACAACATTTACAAACTATCTGGACAAATACTTGACCTTCCAAGGTCTAGAAGGCTACAGGTAAATGCTGAAATATGCGAATGGTGTAGATGAATATCGGATGGTCAGTATGGGGTAAAGGTCCTGCTCCTGTGCTATGTGCATCTATGTCTGTGACTAGGCGAGGGTGAGATACAGAGTAATGCTTTCTTTATTCTCAAATGTTCCAGGCTCAGGCACAGCCCAGGTGAAACTGTCACATCACATACTTCAAGTGTAAAGGCAGCACAAGTTAGGTGAGAAGGAAGCTGTCCTATATAAAAAGCATGAGGTACATACAGAGTGATGCTCTCCCTGAGTGGTTCCAGGGAAACTGCAGGACAGTAAATTCTAAGAGAAAATTTTATGCAGTACACTTTATAATACCAACTGCAAGATTGGGGTTCAATTTCCCCTTGCACAAAGAAATTGTCCTTATTATGCCCTTAGTGCTCCCTTCAAAAATCTATCATAACATTTACTCCTGTGCTTTTCCAGACAAGCATGTTTTTCATTATTATCTGCTTTCAGAGCTGTAGATTGATACTGTACTTACAAAGAGTTCTCAAAGCATTGCTGTGGACGGGTTCCCTTGTACTTTCTCAAAACATTCCCATATTCCAAACTGATCCCATTTTGTTTTACAAACATCCATTTTGTGTTATATGTTTTAGCATATACCAAGCAGGAATCAAATTTAACTCTTTCTTTCCATTATGATAATATTATTGACGCAAATATTTAAACACTGTCCTGATCGATAAGCTACAGAACCTGGGCCTCTGTACCTCCCTCTGCAATTGGATCCTCGACTTCCTAACCGGAAGACCGCAATCTGTGCAGATTGGTAATAACATTTCCTCCTCCCTGACAATCAACATTGGTGCACGTCGGGGGGGTGTGCTTAGCCCACTGCTCTACTCCCCCTATACCCATGACTGTTTGGTTAAGCACAGCTTAAATGCCTCTATAAATTTGTTGATGATATAACCATTGATGGTAGAATCTCAGATGGAGATGAGCAAGAGCAAGATATACTAGCTAGTTGAGTGGTGTCACAGCGACAGTCTTGCATTCAATATCAGTAGATGAAAAAGCTGATTGTGGACTTCAGGAAGGGTAAGATGAGGGAACACAAACTAATCCTCATAGAGGGATCAGAAGTGGAGAGAGCAAGCAATTTCAAGTACCTGGGTGTTAAGATCTCTGAGGATCTAACCTGGTCCCAACATATCGATGCAGTTATAAAGAAGGCAACACAGTGGCTATAGTTTATTAGGAGTATGAAGACATTTGGTTTCTCACCTAAAACACTTGAAAACGTCTATAGATGTACCATGAAGAACATTCTGACAGGCTGTATCACTGTCTAGTATGGTGGGGGTCACTACTACACTGGGCTGAAAGAAGCTACAGAAAGTTGTACAATTACTCAGCTCCATCTTGGGTATTAGCCTCCATAGTATCCAAGACATCTTCAAGGAGCGGTGTCTCAGAAAGGCAGCGTCCATTATTAAGTACCCCCATCACCCAGGACATGCCCTCTTCTCACTGTTACCATCAGGAAGGAGGTACAGAAGCCTGAAAGCACACACTCAGTGATTCAGGAACAGCTTCTTCCCCTCTGCCATCTGATTCCTAAATTGACATTGAACCCATGAATACTAACTTACTTAAAAAAATATATTTCTGTTTTGCTTTGCACTATTTTTGATCTAACTATTTAATATACATATATATACTTCCTGTAATTGATTTACTTATTTTTTTTCTATAATATCATGTATTACATTATACTACTGCCACAAAGTTAACAAATTTCACGACACATGCCGTTGAAAATAAACCAGATTCTGACATTGTTTGGTTATAAGTAAAGCACGCTAGCAGAAAATGTCGCACAATTATCAGCAGTGATAACTCTCTTCCACCACATGAAGGTAAGATGCTTGCAATTTCACTGTGACAGATAACTCTTTATGAATGCAACAGCAATATAACCAGCTTCCTTTGTTGATATTGATACATAAAGCATGACTCAGAATTGTAAGAAAGTTAAAAAAAAAATGCAGCCATGTGCAAGGATTTTAATTAACCAGTCAATAGGCAGAAATTATGACTTGGTGCAGAGGTAATATTGGATACATTAGATTGTTATTCATTATACATGCTGTCAAATCTAGCTTCCCATTGACCTCTCCTGAATATGCATGTGGTAATTTAGAGAATTACCTCGACATGCTTTTGATTTTCTATCTGCTTGATCTCCATGAGTTTCATCTATGTCTCTTCTATTCCTCTATCTCCTACTTTTCAATTTCACTGCCTTATCTTCTTTTTCCTTTGTGGAAAGGGTGCATTGTTAAATGATACTTCAAGAAAAATTGCTGTTAATGACCACAAGCTGTGTTTGGAGCAAAGATGGCAATGGAAATGTCATGTCTTTTTCTCCTAACTGCATGCACTTTCCTCCAATTGCTAGCTCTCATCTCTTCCCCTTCCAATCGCTTCTTCACTCTCATCTCCCTGCCACTAGCTCAGATCAGTACTATACCCTTCTTGCTTGACATGTGTTGTTATTTTTTTTCTTTATAGTACAAATGGAGGCCATTCAGTCCATTGTGCCTATGCCAGCTCTCTGGGCAATCACATCCAATATTCCCACTACCTTGCTATATCAGGGGCAATTTGCAGTGGACCTTTGAGATGTGAGAGGAAACTGGAGCACATAGGCATGGGAAGTTAGAACAGAAAGCAAGCCATTAGATCTGTGAGGCAGGGGATAAACAACTGCTATCCACCATTGGTAAGCCAAAAATTGCAGTAATAGGATGAGGTTGCAAGTTCATACTCAGAACTGTTGAAATGATACCAAAAATATCTTTCCAGTATTTTTGCAAGCAAGGGCAAGACCAAAACATGTGAGTCAATGAAGCGACTTCAGAATGGCATCTGTCACAGATTGGATTAACATGAGAATAAAATCGAGCGAGTTTGTCCTTGGACATATGAGCCCTATGTACCTGCTCAGCGGATGATTGCATTTGTCACACTAATGGTTGGAAGATCTATTCTACTGAACTGGAAAGAAATTAATCCCCCAACTACATTTCAATGGTTTTCCTAAACTATATCTTGTTTGAGTTTAGAAAAAATTAGAAGTGTCATCTTTGACCCTTTGGTCAAATTTGAGGAAACCTGAAGACCATTTATTCAACATTTTCATATGAGTTAAATTGACCTTTCCCAAACCTATTTCTAATCACCTTTAATTATTTGGATAGAGGTGTGGAGTTATTGACACTACTGTGTATACCTGATATGATACAATAGCCCATGTCGGTTAGGTTAGTTGTTTTTTTGGGTTTTTTTTTCCCATTTTTCCATTTTTGTAATACACTATGAGTTTGGGAGGTTATTATATTTGGGTTATTAACTGTTTGTATTTGCATTCCAGCCTTATTAACTATGTACTCTCAAGCTCTCTATATTTGCTGTTTTTCTTCTTATGTTTGTTTGAAAATTAATAAAAAGGTTTAAAAAGAACGATCTGTGAGGCAGCTGCATTACCAACTGCACCATGGTGCTGACCAGGTTTATTGTGCCTTCATGCTTCATCCACTTCTGGATTGCTGCTCTGAGCCTTTTAGAGACCAAAGGTTCCTTACCATCCATATTTCTGACTTTCCTTCTCCTGTTCTATCTTCCCCTCTGGGTTTGCTTTTTGAGAATTAAAATGCTTTTAGAACTCAAATGAGAATAAGAAAAGAAACAGCCTTTCATGTACATTATTTGAGTATTATTCTTTGCTCCTGTTTCATAAAAGTCGTAAGGTTACATTGCAGCTCTATAAAATGCTAGTTAGACCATACTTGGAGTATTCTGTTCAGTTCTGATCGGCTCATTATAGGAAGGATGTGGAAGCTTTAGAAGGGGTGAAGAGGGGAGTTACCAGGATGCTGCTTACATTAGAGAGCATGTCTTATTGAGGTAGGTTGAGCAAGCCAAGGCTTTTCTCTTTGGAGTGAAAGAAGACAAGAAGTGGCCTGATAGAGGTGCGCAAGATAAGGGTCATAGATTGAGTGGATAACCAGAGACTTTTTCCCAGTGCAGAAATGGCTAATACAAGGGCATGATTTTATGGTGATTGGAGGGAAGTATAAGGGCAATGTCAGAGTTAAGTTCTTTACACAGAGAGTGGTAGGTGCACGTTGTGCCCTGTCAGTGGTTATGATAGAGGTAGATACATTTGGGGCATTTAAGAAACACTTAGAAAGGCAAATGGATGATAGAAAAATGGAGGGCTATGTAAGAGGGAAGGGTTAGATTACTCTTAGAAAAGGTTAAAATGCTGACCCAACATTGTGGGCTGAAGGGCCTGTACTGCGCTGTAATGTTCTTTGTTCACAGTTATATGTTCTATGTTAAATACTGGGATGTCTGTCTGTACAGTAGTTGCAGGCTATTAATATCACAGTGACCTTCCCTTTACCAGCTGCCAACAAAGCCCAGGTAAACACTTGGTTCCAAAATTCAACCTTTGGTAGGTCTGAAGTTAGCAGTATCTGAAAAAGTACCGTATCTGAAAAGGAACAGATCTCCCTCATTAGCAGTTGAAGTTCATAAAACAAAGAACTGAAGAAAAGTTGTACAGCCCAAGCATAAGAATTTTCTGTTACAGAAAGCAATTCTGCCTTTTGAAAGATTAATTTTATCTCAGTAAAGAGTTTGAATTGTCCTTAATCCTTCTCTCAAATAATTTTGAAGAGCATTTGTGATGAAGATGCTGGAAGGTAAACTATTCCTTGATGCATATGGATAGATGGCAGAGATGTATTCCTGAAATTAGCTGCTCTTGCGCATGCTCAGTTCACAGACTAAAAACCACCCAATAATATTAGCCATAATTCCATTCTTTTTGGAAAGTGTGAGCTTTCAAATAAAGTTCTAATGAAATTTTGTGAATTGCAATGCTTTTACTGAAACTTAAAAAACACACAAAATAGAATGTAATAGTGAAGTATTTCTTATTTTAAATAGAGATTTTGAATTACTTGAGAAAACTAATGTTTGATGTATTAGGGACTGAACCTATAGAAAATAAGGTTGGATGCATAATGATTTTAGAAATTAGACTGAGGAATTGTGGAACTCCAATATCCATATTGGACATTTAGAGTGATGGGTTAACATCAAAGTGTTCTGCACAACAATACTGGTAGCAACATTCTAAAAAGGTTACAAAAACAGAAAGCCAAATGATGAAGACTGAAGATGAATGTAGATATGAAATTTGCACTATCTTGTAGAAGATTATAGTCCAAGTTATCGGTTTGCTCCTCTTTTATGAACGTATGATGTGCTTACAATTCATTTTGTTTATTTTGAAACCTGTTTTAAAAGCAAATCACAGATCAAATTGCACTTTAAAATGATAACCAAAGGAATAAAATGTAAACACTGTGTATCAGACATCAATTCACTATTCTTGTCAACAATCACCTTTGGCCTTTCATCCTTATTTTATTTGCTGCTTTACTGAAAGTAATTAAGATAATGTCACAACTAGATTTTTATTTTATTATCTTCCTTTGTTATTTAAAACTCCCTCACGTATAATTTATTCAACTGCTACAGTTCCAGGGTGCATACAATTCTGGCATTAGCCAGTCAAAACTGTGAAAAATGTGTACTTTAATTTGTCAAAGCACTAGCTTAAATTTCCAGCTCTGTGATTCACCGTTATAATAAATATTCCAAAATTCCAAATTTTTTTTAACACCAGTAACTTGAAAATGAACTGAGAATTACCCACCTTAGCGAAGGTGAAAATGTAAAAACTGTCCTTGCAGTCTTTAGTTTCAATGGTCCACCAGCTGGAAATGTAAATGCTATTGAAGTAAACAGCTTTAACATTTTGCACTTTGATGATCCAAGAAGGGAAAATCAAAATGTTTTTCTAATCATGAGAGACTAAAATTGTGCGCCCGAATCATGACATCTATTTCATGGAGTCATAGGCTAATTAGGAGTTGTTCTTTATCTTGGAATATAAAGAGAATGAGGTGATAACATTCAGGAAGAGACCACAACGTTTTCAGTTTTAAACACCAAATATCAGAATCAGAATCAGGTTTATTATCACGTGAAATTTGTTAACTTAGCAGCAGCAGTTCAATGCCATACATAATCTAGCAGAGAGAGAAAAATAATTAAAATAATAATAAATAAATAAGACAATCGATTACAGTATAGGTATATAGAATAGACTAAAAATCATGTAAAAAACTGAAATAAGATATATTAAAAAAGTGAGGTAGTGTTCACAGGTTCAATGCCCATTCAGAAATCAGATGGCAGAGGCGAAGAAGCTGTTCCTGAATCGCTGAATGTGTGCCTTCAGGCTTCTGTACCTCCTCCCTGATGGGAACAACGAGAAAAGGGCAATACCCTTTCCAAGATCCCCTGGGTGCTGGGGATCTTGAATAATGGACACTGTCTTTCTGAGACACAGCTCCTTGAAGATGTCCTGGGTTATTTGTAGGCTTGCATCCAAAATGGGGCCAATTAAATTTACAACCCACTGCAGCATCTTTCAGTCCCATGCAGTAGCAACACCCCCCCCCCCCCACCACCCCTATACCAGACGGTGATGCAGTCTGTCAGAATGCTCTCCATGGTACATCTGTAAATGCTTTTGAGTGTTTTTGTTGACATACCAAATCTCTTCAAACTCCTAATGAAGTATAGTTGTTGTCTTGCCTTCTTTATAGCTGAGGTTCGGCCAGCATGCGTTTGTCTAGGGGAAGACAGCCTCTGGCCCCGCCAAACTGAGAAACCTTGTTTGTGTGGATGCTGCGTGATGTGTTGCCCGGTTACAAATCAGAACCGCAAAATATCAGACAGTACACCGTATGCAATTTAACGATTGAACTTTACAAATCTTAATCTGACTAGAGGGTTAGTAAAGAAAATAAAAAGAAAAAGGGCCCATTTTAATGAAACAGTCTGAAGTGCACGTTGGAGCTCATGGAATCATCCATTCGACCCCCATCAACCTCCTCCAAGTGTCATTGACCAACGGACCCTCACTCCAAGTCCACTCCATTCGGCAGTCTACCAACTCTTTCCAATCATGTCTTCTTCCTTCATCTCACACCAACCAAAACCATGAAATACCTGCTCCCAGACCCACAAGAAAGAGCAACATGCCTCTCATTGGCTAGAATACATTCCAAAGCCCCTGTTATCTCTAGTCATAACCCAAACATTGCTGCTACAGAGAAACTATTACCTTAGCAGTGAAACATTACAGAGAGGCCATTACATTCACAGTGAAACCTTGCAGCACGTTACAGTTGCATTAATATGTTGGGATCTCAGAGATCTTGACACCCAGGAACTTGAAACTGCTCACTCTCTCCACTACTAATCCCTCTATGAGTATTGGTATGTGTTCCTTCGTCTTACCCTTCCTGAAGTCCACAATCAGCTCTTTCATCTTACTGACACTGAGTGCCAGGTTGTTGCTGTGACACCGCTCCACTTGTTAGCATATCTCACTCTTGTACGCCCTCTCATCTCCACCTGAGATTATACCAACAATCAGAATCAGAATCAGACTTTAATCGCCAAGTACCTATGCACATACAAGGAAATTACTTCCGGCAGATGTTGTCTCTCTGCTCATAACAATAATAATGATAAATATAAATGAAAATATAAATTGTACATACAGGTAGTGCAATCCAAGTAATAGTTAGCCGACAGTTAACCGGCAGTTAACTGTTCAGCAAAGTGACCGCAGTAGGGAAAAAACTTCTCCAGTGCCTATTGGTCTTAGTCTGGAGGGATCTGAAGCGCCTACCAGACGGAAGCAGATCAAACAGTCCGTGCGCAGGATGGGAGGAGTCCTTTATGATGTTCCCTGCCCAACAATGGTTGTATCATCAGCAAATTTATAGATGGTATTTGAGCTCAGGAAAGATATGTTGGTCATGAAGAGGAAAAGACTATGTTTAGAAGTATGAGAATTGAGGATCAAATCATAAAGATTGTTTAAGCCATATTGGTATAATGACCATAAGGTTATAAGGTTGATGGGAGATTTAATCTGCTTGTTTGGAACTGTGGAGATGCAGTTTCCTGACATAATGAGATGTATTGCCCTGGATACACTGAGGATTTGAGGCAAGCTATACAGGTATATCACATTCCACACACATAATCAGCACTCTACACTGATAATATTTTGGCTTTAATTTGACTAACTTTAAAATAATGCCCATGGTTTTAACTCAAGGCAGTTATTTGGTTAGTTATTGGGTAAACTGTGATCTTGCTCAATGCAACAGAAAACAGACCTATTGAATTTTGACACCTGAGTCCTGTTAATAAGCCACCAGCCCACTTCCTTCCCTGGACAGAAAGTGACAGAAAAAGATCATAAAAGCTGATGTGGAGATGGGTTAAGAGGCCTGATGGTGATACAGCCATAACCTTCTGTCGCTTTCCTTCTGCTCCAACAGGCTTTCACCAAGTGTAAGATCTGAAACAATTTCACCTCGTGGGCCGAAGTTAAGCTCATAGTATTGTACTGCAACCTACATATTTAATGAGGATCCTACCATCCTTTAGGCTGGTGGTGCATATGGCACTTCCAACAGAGAATATTAAAACCTCCCTTATGTATAATATTAGTCTTAATTTCTGTCAGACCAAACGCCTATAAAAGTGAAGTTATTTGACCTACAGAGGAGAGGTTGACATCCTCACACAGTGGTGCCAAGGTAACAACCTCTCCCTGAATGTCCAAAAAACAATAGAGCTGATCGTGGATTACAGGAAGAATGGAGACTGATTTGCCCTGATCAGCATTAATGGGATTGCAGGTAAAGGGGTAAGTAGTTTCAAGTTCCTTGGTATACTCATCACCGATGATCTCACCTGGGCTATACACACTGGCTGTGTGGCAAAAAAAGCACAACAGCGTCTCTTCCACCTCAGGCGACTGAAGAAGTTCGGCGTAAGCCCCCAAATCCTCAAGACCTTCTTCAGGGGCACCACTGAGAGCATCCTGACTGGCTGTATCACTGCCCGGTACGGGAACTGCACCAACCTTGATCGCTGGGCACTGCAGAGAGTGGTATGGACAGCCCAGCACAGCTGTGGAGGTGAACTTCCCTCCAATGAGGGCATTTACAACAGCAGATGTGTAAAGAAGACCTGGAAGACCATCCCAACCCATAAACTGTTCAGCCGCTTCTGCCCGGCAAACGGCACTGCAGCATTAAAGCCAGGACCAACGCAGCTTCTTTCCCATACTCTTGGAGACTAATGATAAAATAAGTCAAAGTCAGCATGGGTTTTGTAAAGGAAAATTTTTCCTGACATATCTGTTGGAATTCTTTGAGGAAGTAACAAGCAGGGTGGACAAAGGAGAGGCTGTGGATGTCATTTACTTAGATTTTCAGAAGGCATTTGATAAAGTACCTCACATGAGGCTGCTTAAGATAAAATCCTATGGTGTTACTGGAAAAATACTGACATGGATAGAGGAATGGCTGACAGGCAGGAGGCAGTGAGTGGGAATAAAGGTGGCCTTTTCTGGTTGGCTGCCAGTGACTAGTGGTGTCCTTAGAGGTCAGTATTGGGACCGCTGCTTTTCACATTGTTCGTCAATGATTCAGATGGTGGAATAAATGGCTTTGTGGCAAAGTTTGCGCATGATACGAAAATAGGTGGAGGGGTAGGTAGTGCTGAGGAAGCAATGCAATTGCAGCAGGACTTAGACAAATTAGAAGAACGGGCAAAAAAGTGGCAGGTGGAATACAGTGTTGGGAAATGTATGATAATGCATTTTGGTAAAAGGAACAATAGTACAGACTATTATCTAAATGGAAAGAAAATTCAAACATCAGAGGTGCAGAGGAATGCTCTGCTACAGATTGTGGTGGAGGCCAAGTCCATGGGTATATTTAAAGGGAAAGTTGATAGATTGCTGGTCGGTCAGGTCATCAAGGGAGGGCAGGTATATGGGGTTGAGGGGGATTCAGGATCAGCCATGATGAAATGGAAGAGCAGACATGATGGGCTGAATGGCCTAATTCTGCTCCTATGTCTTACGTTCTTATGGTCTTATAATTAATATACCACTTGGTTTAACCTACTGCTTTAATATTTCACTTGCTTCTCCCTTGAGAGATCAGTGTCAGGCTCTGTGGCCTCCATGTAACTGCAGTCCTTCATTAGAAGCATTTTAGTGAATCTGTTGAATTCTGACCAACTCCTTGCAGTCCCTCCAAGAGATTACCGGCCAGAGTTAGAGGCAATTGGATACTTTAGCTGACTCCTAAGCATTGATTTACAAAGGTTTAGCAAAATCTCTTTGAAGGTTGGATAAACATTTGGAGCTTGACTTTGGGAGAATATAGAATTAATTTAATGAGAGCAAAATAGCAGAGAGTAAATGGAAATAACATACTCTTTGTAATTCTCTCACTGTTTTGTGCATGTCACTGGCATGGGCAGATTTTGTCGCTTATTCATAATTGCCCTTGAATTAATTGACTTTCAGGGTTATTTTGGAGGATGGTCAACCACCTTGCTGTGCGTCAGAAGTCACACATGGACTAGAGCAGCTGAACGCAGACTCCTTTGACATAAGTGAACCTTGTGCAGTTGGTTCATAGTCACCATGATAGTTACTAACTTAACTGAAATTCTAGAATTAATTTAATTAACTATATTTTAGTTCCTCAGCTATCATGGTGACATTAGTCCAGGCTACTGATAATAGCTCAGTAATAAAATCCGTATATTGTTGTGGTAATGGCCCAAATGGTATTTAGCTTGTCATAATGAATAAAAAGCTGCATAAGTATTCAGTTCCCCAACATTCTAGGTCCATGAATGTGAACTCTAATCCATGACCTCCTGATAAGTGATTGAATACAGGAAAAGGTGTGAGTCTGAACTGAAAAAAAAAACGATTTTATAGTTGAAATTGGCATAGATTGAAATGGAAGTTGATAAAATTCCATTTTTCTCAAAATAGGCTGGTGCATTTCTGCCTTGCCATCATAGAGAGCATTCTCACATCAGTCATTACTGTCTGGTATTGTGATGAGAAGCCTCAGGCGATGATGAGGACCCAAGTGCTGGAATATCCAAAGCTAAAATTGAGACACAGTTTCAAGACAGAGGCGAGAACAGGGTTCTTGACTGGATGCTGGAGGAGAACCTGATGAGGCTAGGCGAGAATCCAAACAAGACAGAAATCCTAAACACAATAAAGGGAAGTTCGGGGTTAGGCAAAACCAAAATAGGAGCTGCTGTGAGCTGCTGCTTGAGTTTTGCAAGAGTAGTCCAAACAAAGGCGCCCAAGGATCTCTTAGTACCATCAGAAGAGCTGCCACTGAGCTGACCTGTAAAATTTGGCAAATCCCAGAAACTTTTGGACTTGTTTCACACTGTATGGTTGTGGCCAACCTCTGACTGACTGCGTCTTAGTAGGTCTACCTTCAGATTGCCATTAGAGTTGATAAAACTCAAAAATGAAATGGTTGTCACATGAAATTTGGATTTCTCCAGCTTAGCAAAAACTCCATGATCTAGAAGCCTCTTTAGGATATCTCTGATGTGAGAATGTGCTCCCCCACAGACTTCAAGCAGACGAAGGCATACTCATGGAGAGCATCCTGGAGCACATCGTCTATGAAAGCCTGGAAAACTGCTGGCACATTTGCCAGGCCAAAGGGCATGACCATATACTCATAGTACCCTGTTGAATGCAGTCTTCCACTCCTTTATGCAGACCAAATTATATGCACTCTGCAAGTCTAGCTTCGAGAATACATTTTCCCCTTGGAGAATCTCGAAGGCAGTGTTCATGAGTGGAAGGAGGTAACGGTTTTTGGCCGCTATATGATTTAGTCTTCTATAATCAAGGTATGGTTGCAGGGTTCCATCCTTTTTATGTATGAAGAAGAAGCCTGTGCTAGCTGGTGAGGTGTAAGGCGGAATAGTCCCATAGCAAATGCTTCTTCTATGTACTCCTCCATAGCACATCTCTTTAGGCCAGAGAGTACGTACAATTGATGCTATGGAGACCAAGTACCAGGCAGTACATTTATTGCACTGTCATAGGGTCAGTGCGGTGGAAGAGTAGAGGCTGTTCCCTTGCTGAAGACTTTTTACAAATCCTTGTAGACAGGGGGAATCTTGACTGGCTCGTGTGTTGCATTTAACCCCTGAACATCCCTCTGAGGATGACTCCTGAGGCTCCTTAGTAGCAGGGGCAATTCAGCAGACCTCAGAGTCTCCTCCATAGGTTCACTAGCATTCTTTGTCGAAACAAAGTCCAAATCAGAGTCCTTTTCCGACTCCAGAGACTTGACCAAATCAGAGTCCAAATCTTCATTGTGGGACAATGGCAATGCGGTGCTATGAATTGTCTTTGTCCTCCTGGGACTAAGCTCCGAGGATCTACTTTTAGGAGCCTTTTCCTTAGACTGGACCTGGTGACTGGCTCCCTCAGACTTGGCTGTTAGGGCTCCAGAATTCTTGTGCATCTCCTTGGCAGGCTTTTTGGCTTGTTCCAGAACTAGAGACCCTTTCTCTCCAGTTCCAGTGCTACTCCAACTATATGGGGTCAGGACTTGCACAGTCCTTTCAATTGGACCTGGCTTGTCTATCCTTGGAGGCATGACTGGGTCTTCTAAAACTAAAGTCTGCCTCCTCGTCGGTCGCTGGTCTCGGGAGGGTCTCGAGTTCAGAAAACCAAACCAAAAACATTCCTTCTTGCAAAGACTTGGCCATGTAATGATCTTCCCTTCCTTCCAGTTCACAGAAAGGTGATACTGGGACAGCCAAGGGCGCCCGAGGATCAGGGGCATGTGAGGATAATCTATGATTTGAAAATAAATGTCCTCTGCATGTTCCCCTATCCCTATTTACAAAACCAATGTCTGCTGCAGGATCTGTCTGGATCCAAGAAGACATCTGTCCAGAGAAGTTACGGTTATGTGCTGTGTCTCAACTTCTGTACAGGTATGTTGAGCTGACAGGCTCTTCCCAAGTCCAGGAAAGTACCAGTTGCCCCAGAATCCAGAAAGGCATTCACCTTTCATTGGTTCTTTTTCTCGGAGATTTCATCTTCAGCATGACACCAGAATCTGTAGGGTTAGGAGTAAGCACTGCACCCATCACAGTCCTTCCATCTTAGCAGTTTCCCGTAACGGCTGCAGTTTCAGATATTCGGCCCGCAGATGACCTGATTCCCCACAGTGGTAGCAGAAACTTTCACTCTGACACTGGGACCTCTCATTGGCGGAGAGTCTTGTGCAGCCAATTTGCATTGGTTCAACATGGTCTTGTACAGGAGACAGGCTGGTCATTGCCTGCATTTGGGAAGTGGAACTATGATGCAATGAGGCTGGGCTTGGCCAGGCATCAATCAGAGCCTCTAAGTTCTCTACCAGGTCTTCCAAAGCAAGGGCATCTTTTAATTTGGCTTGGAGACCATGGTGGTACAAAGTGGCTAAGGCCTCCCCATTCCAGTCCAAAACTCAATGGTTGTCCAATGACCTTGATGCACAGTCATCAGATGGTCTGAGGGTCTGTCAGCTCTGGTGGCATGGTGGAACATGAACTTCATGGTGATCATGAACTTTTCCAAGTCAGAACAAATCTCCAACCTCCACACCCAATGCACGGTGGCCCAGGCCAGAGAGAAATCATGAAGATAAATAGATACTTTATTGATCCCAGAGGAAATTTAGTGTCACAGTTGCATTACAAGTGCACAGATATAAATATTAGAAGAGAAGTAGAAAGAATAAAAAATAAGTCACCACAAACAGTCAAACAGGAGGGGGTTACCTTTCAATGTACTGTAAGAAAGCAGGATTGCTGGAGTTCAAAAACCAATAAGTATTGTGTGGGGGAGCTGTGGCAAGAACCTGGGTCACTGCCAAACCTCTTTGGGGTTGGAAGATGGACTGACTCTGTAGTGCAACCAATGGCCTAACCCAAGCAATTCTGGCTTCCTCCTCGTGACAGATGGCGCATGACAACCTGGAGGTCATGTATCTCCAGGCCCTGTCTTGAGATTTTCTGCTGTGGCTGGCTGCAGCTCACAAGAGGCTCCGATACTCCACTGGATCCATTTTAGTTCAATTGTACTAATATGACAAGAGGCCTAGGCGAGGATGGTAAGGGCCCAAGTGTTGGGAGTATCCGAGACTGGAGTTGAGGCATGATTTCGAGACTGAGATGACAAGATTCTTGACTAGATGCTAGATGGGAACCTAATGAGAGTAAACAAGAATCCAAATGAGTCAAAAATCTGAAACACAGTTGCAGACTGAACCAAAGTTGAGCTGATGATTGATCACCGAACCAGACTCCTGATGCTCTTTAAATATATAAATTTTGGAGCCAAAACATAGCTGCTAATGAGTGGACTGCACCAGCTATCCTTACTCTGGAGAATCGGGTGTCTCAACCCCGGAGGCTGGCATGGTCAGATGTGTACCGTAACAGGATTGGTGCAGCTTTTTCTCACAACATACAAAATCTTCAGTGAATCTTCAGCAGAAAGTCAGCTGGGGAAGCCTCGGAGAGAGAACAAGGCATGCGCGTCGTGTTAGAGATGACAGAAGGGCTAAGAGGACACAACGTGACCTGTGACAACTTCTTCACATCTCACGAGCTTGGTCAGGTGCTCCTGAAGAGGAAAATCACAATGGTGGGCTCTGTGAGGCAGAATAAGCCTGAGATGCCACCTGCTCTGATTGGAACAATCAGACTTCTTGTCTTCTAAGTTTGCTTTCACCCATGACACCACAGTTGTCTCGTATATGCAAAAGAAGAACAAGAATGTCATCCTTATGAGCACATTACATAAGGTTGCAGAGGTCAGCGCTCAGGAGGGCAGAAAACCAGCCATCATCCTTGACTACAATGTCAACAAAGGAGGAGTGGACAACCTTGACAAAGTAACAGGCACATACAGCTGCAAAAGGAGAACAGCCAGCCGGCCTCTTGCCATTTTCCATAACATCATTGACATAACTGCCTGGTTCGGAAATTGCACCATCTCGGATCACAAGACCCTGCAGCGGATAGTGAGGTCAGCTGAGAAGATCATCGGGGTCTGTCTTCCCGCCATCACGGACATTTACACTACACGCTGCATCCGCAAAGCAAACAGCATTATGAAGGACCCCATGCGCCCCTCATACAATCTCTTCTCCCTCCTGCCGTCTGGGAAAAGGCTCTGAAGCATTCGGGCTCTCACGACCAGACTATATAACAGTTTCTTCCCCCAAAGCTATCAGACTCCTCAATACCCAGAGCCTGGACTGACACCTTACTGCCCTGTTGTCCTGTTTATTATTTATTGTAATGCCTGCACAGTTTTGTGCACTTTATGCGGTCCTGGGTAGGTCTGTGATCTAGTGTAGCTTTCTCTGTGTAGTTTTTTACATAGTTCAGTCTAATTTTTTGTATTGTGTCATGTAACACCATGGTCCTGAAAAAATGTTGTCTCATTTTTACTATGCACTGTACCAGCAGTTATGGTCGAGATAACAATAAAAGTTGACTTGACTTGAAAGGCAACCCGAGTGAATCTACAGATGCTGGAAATAAATTTAAAAAAAACACAAAATGCTGGCAGAACTCAGCAGGCCAGACAGCATCTATGGGAGGAGGTAGTGACAACGTTTCGGGCCGAAACCCTTCATCAGGAGTGAAGTAACATGGGATGGTCGAGGGGGGATAAGAAGTGGGGGGAGGGATGAAGTAGAGAGGTAGGAAGTGATAGGCTGGAGGGAAATGGGCTAGGGGGAAGGTGGAGAATTATGGGAAATAAAAGAGAAAGAAAGGTAGGACTGGGGAGAGATTATAGTGAGGGGGGAAAAAGAGAGAGAAAGAGAACCAGACTAAAATAATAAATAGGGATGGGGGTGGGGTATCAACGGAGGTCTGTGAGTTGAATGTTCATGCTGGCAGGTAGGAGGCTACCTAGGCGGGAGATAAGGTATTGCTCCATCGATCTCTGAAACATTAATTAAGGATTAATCACCCATTTATTAATGTCAGATAGACTATTTATACATTCTAAATAGATCTGTGGTTCAAAATTTGGTATAGACACTTGTTATGAGGGGATTCTTGGGCCGGTTCAAAACTGACCCAGACCATACTGTGAAGGTATAGAATATGAACAGTATGTAAGGGTTAAATATATATAGTGTATAAGTAAAACCCTTGAAGTTGATTCTTGTTCAGAAGATAATAGATCACTTATCAAAAGCTGCTGAGGTAGCTTATCTTATAGATTCAGACAAGAGCAATGCAATAGATTTGCCAACCTAATTATGTGAACTCTTTATTCTTGTCAAGTTCATCAATAGTCATAACAATAATGATCCCAAATATTGTGATGACCATGCAGTTGGCAACAATTTTGCAGCTTGGTCTCCAGTTTGAAACATCAATTCTGTTTCTCTCTCTGCAACCACTGTCTGACTTGCTGAGTATTTCCAACAATTTCTATTTTTATTTTCAAATTTTCATCACATAGAGGTTTTAGTTTGGTCTCCAATGGAAAGTTACAGCACTTTCAAAAAGTGAAGTCTCTGCTGATATGTTAAGAATATTAACACTTACTTTTCTAATTAGCTGTTACCATTCTCAAGCATGAAGAGCCTTATACAGGGTGATGACTCAGAAGATGAAGAGGTGACACGCCTTGATAGAGTGGATGTGGATAAGATGTTTCCTGTGGTGGGAGAGTCTAAGACCAGAGGACACAACCTCAGAATAGAGGAGTGTCCTTTTAAAATGGAGATGAATTTCTTTAGCCAGAGACTGGTGAACCAGTGAATTGCTTTGCCATAGGCAGCTGTGGAGGCCAAGTCTTTACGTATATTTAAGGCAGAGGTTGATAGATTCTAGATTGGTCAGGGAATGAAGGGATATGGCCAGAAGGCAGGAGATTGGTGATGAGAGGAAAATGGATCAGCCATGATAAAATGGTGGAGCAGACTCGATGGGCCAAATGGCCTAATTCTGCTCCTATATTTTATGATTTTATGGTCTTATGGACATGTCTAATAGTGAAAATCACCCTTCCATTGTACAAAGAGTCAAAGAGAACAAAATTAGTGGAAAATATTTGAGAAATAATGGCTTTCTAGAATTCTGCTCAAGAATTTTATTTAAACATTGACCATGGTTAAAATGGGAGCAATGGATAAAGAGGTGGTTTTATAATGAAGCATATGGTAATTTAGTATAAATTGCACTACTCTAAATCACTGCACTATAAATCTGCATAAAATAAATCAGTATTGCCATTAAAAAAATCAGTAAATAAAATATCATCAGCTGTAATTTGGCTGTCAGAGGATTAGTATATAGTTAATTTGATGCTTAATTGAAATTACTTTTAAGGAACCATTGGAAAGACACATTTCCAGAATGGTTTCAGATTTTCACCCAATAATTCGATGGGTTCTTTTGCATCTGCCAAGCAGGTTTAACAGCTCACTCAACAATGACACCTTCAGCAAGTTAGCACTTACTCTGTACTTTAGTGAAGCGTCAAAGTAGATTATGTGCACAAAGTCCACAGAGGGTTGTCAATCCACAACTGTTTGACTCAGAGGCAAAAATGCTATTTAACTGAGCTGGGATGACAGTCTAAATTGGTAAACAGCATGAAAGCAAAGCGAGAACTTGCATTGAAATAGCACCTTACACAACCTTGGCATATCTTAAAAAGCTTCACAGCTAATAAATTAGTATACAAGTATGGTGCTGTGTGCTCACACCCTTACTTTATGAATCAGACTGGAAAACTGTAAAATGCTGCATTAATTCACTTATCAGTTCCGAGATAAATATCAGAAATATGGATTGGGAATGCTGGGAAATTGAATCTGTGGCAAAATTCCACAAAGGGAGATAAAAGAAGCAGTTACTTCTGCTAGATCAGGGTACACAAAACCCGAATATTAAACTGGCACCGGTATATCAGACATATTCAATAGTCAAACTGTCTCTGCATATATTAAACTCGTCCACATTCTTAATATATATTAAACCAGTTATGAGAATATCAATAAATATTAAACTGGTCAAAATGTATCAATATATATTAAATTGGCATATAATACAGTATCATCAGTACATGTTAAGTGCTTTCACTGTATATCAATGTGCATTAAACTGGTTGACTGTATATCAGTAGATATATAGAGCTGCCTCACAGTATATCGGTGTATATTAAGCTACTTCACACTATATCAGTGTATATTAAGCTGCTTCACAGTATATCAATGTGTATTAAGCTAGTTCACTATATATCAAATCAGTGCATAATACATTGAAATTCAGTCCTTTCAATAATATTGTTTTCCCATGCCCTTTCAGCAAGGTATGTGAAAACAGCTTCTTTTGTGACTGAGCAGCAACTATTTTTTTCTGACTGGTACTATATGTCTGGAAATGATGCTCATGGCAAATTTTGGATGCTGCTTTCTTCATCTCATCTTGTTGAGCTTGGGGAGGGAAAAAGCAGAGCTTGTGTGTGTGAAAACCTAATCAAGAATGCCCAGACAATCGTGTAGATTGGACAATACCACTTCACTCCACAAGGCTATGATTTTTCAGCATTACTTTGGTCAATTTCCAGTTCCATGACCTTGTTGACTACAGAATTGGAAAAAAGAAATGTAGCTGGATTGAAAGAATGGATAGGATGGGTCATATTTAAACTCAGTCTAGAAGGATTTGGTTACCTCAGCAGAGGGATCATGAACTTGAAGTAATTGGTAGAAGGACTAGAACAGAGAAGAGAAAGAACATTTACTGCTGGTGGGGTCTGAGGGTCTGAACAGATGTGGGAGACAATGACCTCTATCAGATTTAAACAGTACTTGACTGAGAACTTGAAAAGCCAAGACTTGCAAGGTTCTAGACTTGGAACTGGAACCATAGAACCATAGAACATTACAGCACAGAAACAGGCCTTTTGGCCCTTCTTGGCTGTGCCGAACCATTTTTCTGCCTAGTCCCACTGACCTGCACCCGAGCCATATCTCTCCGATATGGAATAAAACTAGAAAAAGCTGGAGACGTTCAATAGGTCAAGCAGCATCCATGGAAAGAGAAACTGAGTTGATGTTTCAAGTCTGAGATCTTTAATGTGAACTGGGAAAAAAGAGAAAACTAGTTGGTTTTCAGTTGCTGAGAAGTGGAGGGGAATGGGTAGCACAAAGGGTCTCATCCTCTGACAGGATGAGACCAAATGAGTTAATGTGGCAGATAAAAAGCTTTCTTTGTTTGTTAGATGTAAATAGTAGCGCTTTCCCAGCATTGGACATGGTATTAACTCAGGTTGTTCTTTATTGATCAGCACACACATGATGGGTCAAATGCCCCCCATCTGTGTTGTGTGCGGTTGAAAGGACTAGAATATAAAAACATATATAAAAATATGTAAAATCTAATCCTGAGACTACACTTAGAGTACAGTGAGCAGTTTTGGGTCCCGTATTTAAGAAAGGATGTGCTGGTATTGGAGAGGGTTCAAAGGAGATTTACAAATATGATCTCGGGAATGAAAGGGTTAACATATGAGGAAAGTTTGATGGTTCTGGGCCTGTTCTCACTGGTCTTTAAAAGAATGGGTCAATGGGGGAAATCTCATTGAAACCAACCAAATATGGAAAGGTACAGATAGAGTGGATGTGGAGAGGATGTTTCCAAGTCTAGGACATAGCCTCAGAACAGAAGGATGTCCTCTTAGAACAGCAATAAGGATGGATTTCTCCAGCAAGAGGATGGTGAATCTATTGAATTGATTGCTACAGATTGCTGTGGAGGCCAACTTACTGTCTAAGCCGAAGCTGATAGGTTTCTGATTGGTAAAGGCATCAAAGGTTAAGGGGGGAGAAGACAGAAAAATGGGGTTAAGAGGGAAAACTACCAGCTATGATCATATGGCAGAGCAGATTCAATGGGCCAATTGGCATAATTTTGCTCCTATATCTTATGATCTGATGGTCTTATGGCCCTGGTCCTGGCTTTTCCAAGAGTATTTGTTCCCACACTTTCATGAGGAAGGTAGAATCTGTTGACATACCAAATCTCTCTTCAAACACCTAATGAAGTATAGTCTTGCCTTCTTTATAACTGCATCAATATGTTGGGACCAGGTTAGGTCCTCAGAAATCTTGAAACTGCTCACTCTCTCCACTTCTGATCGCTCTTTGAGGATTGGTGTGTGTCCCTTCGTCTTACCTTCCTGAAGTCCACAATCGGCTCTTTCGTCTTACTGACATTGAGTGCCAGGTTGTTGCTGTGACACCACTCCACTAGTTGGCATATCTCACTCCTGTACGCCCTCTTGTCACCACCTGAGATTCTACCAACAATGGTTGTCTTGTTAGCAAATTTGTAGATGGTGTTTGAGCTATACCTGGCTACACAGTCATGTGTATATAGAGAGTAGAGCAGTGGGCTAAGCACATATCCCTAATGTTGATTGTCGGCAAGGAGGAAATGTAAACACCAATCCACACAGACTGTGGTCTTCCAGTTTGGAAGTCAAGGATCCAATTACAGAGGGAGGTACAAAGGCCCAGGTTCTGCAGCTTCTCAATCAGGATTGTGGGAATGATGGTATTAAATGCTGAGCTATAGTCGATGAACAACATCCTAACATAGGTGTTTGTATTGTACAGGTGGTCTAAGGCCGTGTGAAGAGCTATTGAGATTGCATTTGCCATTGACCTATTGCGGCGATAGGCAAATTGCAATGGGTCCAGTTCCTTGCTGAGGCAGGAGTTCAGTCTAGTCATGACCAACCTCTCAAAGCAGTTCATCACTGTAGGTGTGTGCGCTACCGGGCGATAGCACAAAATTGCATGTATCAACTTTTTCTTCCTGCAAAACTTTTGATATTTTGTGTGTGCAGCAATACTCAAAAATAATCAAAAGAAGCAAGGGTTAATTTGTGTGAACTGAACCAATAAATGATAGAAGTGCAACTGACTCTTTGGCAAATTGTTCTTTCAAATCCTTGCAGAGAAGTTAACTATTATCAAAGTGGAAGTGCAAGTTAATCAGCAGGCATTCTGGTTGTGTGAATTCAGACAGGATTAAGGAAATTATGGCTCATTACTAACCTTAATACTTGTGCTGTCCTCAATAAGCACATGTGCTTGGATCAATTGCAATTGTAGGATTGTTCTTTCACCCATTCTCTGTCTGAATCTATCTCACATTGAATTCTCTTGCACTCCAACCAAATATATTTGCTCTCCTGAAAAATTTAAAGCCCATTCCCTTCTTGTTGTATTACACGTGCCATGACCTCTGTTGCGTCTGTCCTATCAATGAAATGTGTAGTACCAGCAAAGGTGAGGGAGAATCTGGGATATTGATTTTGTGAATGAAAATCTTTGAGCTATTTCTTGGTCATCCTGTGGAGGTTTCAGCTCTCAGTAAGGTTGTTTGCCTCTGACTTTAACACTGTTGTTGATGCAAGTGCTCTGCTCTGCATTATTAATGCATTTTTAAAGGTGTTTGCTGTAACTGGGTAGGTTGCTAAGCCATTTTAGTAAATAGTTAATGGTTGACTACATTGCTGTGATGAAGTTACTCTCAGGCCAAACCAAGTAAAAACCACAGATTGCTCCTCTGATGGACATAACTGATGGCAATTGGCCTGATTGGATTTGTGTTGCAATTTGTGGACAGGTCATACACTGAATACTGGAACAGCTCAGCTAGAGAAAGGGCTAGTTCTGGCACATCTTTTTCCAGCTCTGCTGCCATGGTGATTCTGGCCTACAGAGACTTTGCTAAATCATGTGCATCCACTTGTTTATTGAAAGTGCATGGAGTGAGTGGAACTGGCTGAATATTGGCATCTGTGATTTTGAGACCAAGGGAGATCGCCAAGATGGATTATCCACTTGGCTGGTCTGAAGATGGATGCCATCCACTAGCCTTGTTTTATTGCATTGTCATGCAGGCCCTTGGCATCACTGATGATAATTATATTCACCACTCTGAACTACTGTTGCTGTAGTTATCTTTCTTCAGACAAATACTACTCTGATTTTAACAAGGTTTGAAATTCATCCCCTAGGTATACAGACACAAGATCATAAGACATAGGAGCAGAATTAGGCCATTCAGCCCATTGAGTCTGCTCTGCCATTCCATCACGTCTGATTTATTATCCCTCTCAACCCAATTCTCCTGCCTTCTCTTCGTAGCCTTCGACGCTCCAGCTAATCAAGAATCTAACACCGCAACACACTCAAGATGCTGGAGGGACTCATCAGGCCAGGCAGCATCTATAGAAAGGAGGAAACAGTTGACGTTTCAGGCCAAGACGTTGACTGTTTACTCTTTTCCATTGATGCTGCCTGGCCTGCTGAGTTCCTCCAGCGTCTTCTGTGTGTTGCTTGGATTTCCAGCATCTGCAGATTTTCTCATTTAAGTAACTATCAGCCTCTGCTTTAAATATGTCCAATGACTTGGCCTCCACAGCTGCCTGTGCAATGAATTCCACAGATTCCCGCCCTCTGTCTAAAGAAATTCCTCCTCATCTCTGTTCTAAATGGAAGTCCCTCTATTTTGAGGTTGTGCCTTCTGGTCCCAAACTCCCTCACTATAGGAAGCATTCTATCCACATCCACTCTATCTAGGCCTTTCAATATTCGATAGGTTTCAATGAGATCCCCCATCATTTTTCTAGTGGGTAGGTTCATTGGTCATTGTAAACTGTCCTGTTGATTAGGTTAGGGTTGAATCAAAGTTATTGGGGATTGCTGGACAGTGCAGCTTAAAGGTCCAGAGGGGCCTATTGCGTGCTGTGCCTCTAAATAAATAACTAAACTCTAGTTAGGCCACATCTGGAGCATTGCATACAATTCTGGTTGCCCCATTATAAGAAGGATGTCAAGGCTTCGGAGGCGGTGCAGAATAGGTTTACTAAGATGCTGCCTGGATTGGAGGGCATCTGCTGTCACGAGAGGGTGGACAAACTTGGGTTGTTTTATCTGGAGTGGCAAAGGCTGAGGGGAGATCTGATAGAAGTTTGTAAGTTTATTAGAAGCATAGAAAGAGTAGACAGACAGTATCTTTTCCCCATGGTTGAAATGTGTGATGACAGAGGGCATGCATTTAAGGTGAGAGGGGGTAATTTCAAAGGAGATGTGAGGGCAAGCTTTTTATACAGAGAGTGGTGGCCTGGAATGCGGCACCTCAGCTGGTGGTAAAGGCAGATATGTTGGGGACTGTCAAGAGACGTTTAGATAAGCACATGAATGTGAGGAAAGGAGAAGGATATCGAACTTGTTTAGGCAGAAGAGATTACTAATTTGATTACTAATTTACGTGGTTCAGCACAACATTCTGTGCTGAATGGCCTATTCCTGAGCTGTACTCTTCCATGTTCTCTGTTGTAATGGCATTGATGACAAATCCCTTTGCTGAAGGATGCCAGTGAATCGGGTGGGTATTTGTGACATCTGATAATTTCATGATCACCATTATCGAAGCTAACTACTTTTCTAAGTTGCAGAATATTAAATTAACTGAGTTCCATTTTCTCACCTACTTTGTTGTAATCTTCAAATCTGCGAATTACTATCTGGGAAAGTACCCTCTGGGCTCTGGTGCTGAGCAATGCAACTTAATTCTTAAGGTAAGATGTGACATTGCAGAAGTCCTGCAAACTATCTTCCGAAAACCTACACATCCAGAAATAATGCCTGAAGTCATGAAAACTGATAATCTCACAAACTTTTTATAAAAAATTGTAAAGACCAAGTAAAGACCAGTCCATTTATTTTTGAAGGTGGGGAAAATATTCAGAAACAATAAATAGGGGCAGAATTAGCAGATACTTAGAAATATTTTGATTGATTATAGAAAGCCAACATCAGGATGGGTTTGTTCGAGGTAAATGCTTCTAGCTAAAGTTATAGAGCTTCTTGATGAAGTATTAGGGACGATCAACAGAAGAAATGATATTTGAAAATATGCCATGTAATGGTCAAGACTGAAAGTGTGCAGGGAATATCCAAATTTGTGAATGACACTAAATTTAGAGAGATAGCAGACTGTAAGTGAATGTGATTGACAAAGGAAAACAATCTCCTTTACACGAATTGGTCTAGCCATATAAACACCGTGGCTATCAGAGCAGGTCAAAGGCTAGGAATCCTGTGGTTTGTAACTCATCTCCTGACTCCCCAAAGCCTGTCCACTATCTACAAGGCTCAGGTCAGGAGTGTAATGGAATACTCACCACTTGCCGGGATGAGTGCAGCTCCATCAACTCAGGAAGCTTGACACCATCCAGTACAAGGCAGCCCACTTGATTGGTTCCCCTTCCACAAGCATCCAATCCCTTCACCATCGCCGAACAGTCTCAGCAGTGTGTACTATCTACAGGATGCACTGCAACAACACACCAAAGTTCCTGAGGCAGCACCTTCCAGACCCACGAAGACTACTATCTAGAAGAACAAGAACAGAAGATACCTGGGAACACCACCACTTAAAAATTCCCCTCCAAGTCACTTACCATTCTGACTTGGCAGCATATCACTGTTCCTTCATTGTCGCTGGGTCAAAATCATGGAATTCCCTCCCTAACAGCACTGTGGGTGTACCTACACCTCAGGGACTGCAGTGGTTCAAGAAGGCAGCTCATCACCACCTTCTCAAGGGCAACTAGGGATTGGCAATGAATGCTGGCTTAGCTGGCAACACCCACATCCTGCAAATGAATAAAAAAAAAGTGATTAGACCATGTGTAAAGAATGAGTTCAGCATTCATCCACTGACTGGCAGCAGTAATGTCCAGACACACATTATCTTTGCCCCTCGGGACAGCAAGGCTAAAAAATAATCCACAATCAGACTCTTTACAACAACGGTGTCTTTGCATCTTCATTGAAGATTGAACTGGAATAGCTGACATAGGGTGGAAGAGCAATTCTGTTCCTGAAATCCAAGATGAATCCAGGAATGGATTCAATGTGCAGGACCATGCCAAACCGCCCTTGTTTGCTCGTGAAAACTCAGAATTGTCACTCTGAAGTAGATTCTTCAGCCTTGTAATAAGCAACGAATCATCAGAAGACATTTTGCACAACTTCTGAATTATTTTGAATTCAAGATTGCATTTGCCCTTTCTTTCATGGCGCTTATTCCATATGACCCTTAATTTTAATTAAGTTAAAGCCAATTATTAGGAATAGTTTAATATCGCTGTTTATTCTTGTTTGTCTTTAGTTTATGGTCATGTTTTTTGGGCTCGGGCATAATCACTAACATCTTTCTGACATTTCCTTGGCCTTTCTGAGTCAATTTATTATAATTCACACTTTACCAGCCAGGTACTGATTTCAGATTATCAGTACACTATAATGACTAGTGTCTGCATCTCGTGGCCATGCCTAACAATTTTCTGAGGAGTGAATTCTATTCCACTCACATAATTCAGTTTGTATCACAAGACAGTAAGGTTTAACCTCTATGATTAATTATGATTGTAATTTTCCTGTCAAACCAATGCCAAGGTGAAAATCTGACCTGCTTTGTATTCTTCAGACTTCTGGTTTCAGTCCTGGTGCAGAGAATACATGGAAGAACGATACAATAACTATCCAACCTTAAAGTAGATGAATTCATATTTAAACTCTGGCAAAGAGATTTTAGTGAAAATGAAGTCTCCTTAACATTATTTCATCTATTCATCTGTCACTCATTGTGATGAATGAAGCAGAGGATGGCAAGAAGAAAAAAATGGAAACTGGAATGTGTTTAAATAATTCAGTTTGTAGAGGCTCTGAAATACAGCCACATTCTGTGGCATGACCCAGTACATCTCCTTACTATTCCACTTAGCTCATTGTAGGCTTGATTTGGCTCGCTTCTTTGCAAAAAATAACAGGATCTGCCTTATCAACTTGTATGAGTCACTAACTTATGAATGCCAACAAACAGGCTCTTTCTTAGAGTCATGCTATCATAGGTTTCAGAATATCAATGAACTGCAAATAATTTAAACTAAAATTGTTTTAAAATTTGCACATAGTGTTCCACACCCAGGATTAGACAGCATCAAACATTTGAAACATTTTGGATTGGACGGTATGAGAGTTTACCAAAGCTCTCGTTTCTTCTTAACACTACAAACACAGCAACAGAGTCATAGGATATCAGTATGCTCAAAGTATATTTATTATCAAAGGATATATTTGTCACCATATACAACCTTGAGATTCATTTTCTTATGGGCATACTCAATAAATCCATAATCGAATAATAACCATAACAGGGACAAGTGATGTTGCATGAAATTATCCCCTTTGGTTCAAGAGCCTGATGGTTGAGGAGTAATAACTGTGCCTGAAGCTGGTGGTGTAAATCCTGAGGCACCTATACGACCTTCCTGAATGCGGCAGCAAGAAGAAAGCATGCCCTGAGAGTTCCCTGATGATAGATGCTGCTTTCTTCCAACAATGCTTCATGTAGATGTGCTCAGTGGTTGGGAGGGCTTTGCCTGTGATGGACTGGGCCGTATCCACTACTTTTTGGAGAATTTTCGGTTCAGGGACTTTGATGTTTCCATACCAGACTGTGATGCAGCCAGTCAATATACTCTCTAATATACATTTATAGAAATTTGTCAAAGTTTTAGATGTCTTGTTGAATCTTTGCAAGCTCCTGAGGAATGGAGGCGGTGCTTTCTTCGTAATTGCATTTACATGCTGGGCCCAGGTGAGATCTTCCGAGGAGACTAAAACATTCTGAGTAAGATATTCTGACTATTTGATTCCAAATTTGGCTTCTTTTTTTAACTTGGTGTTTTGCTTCCCCCAAGCATGAAAAGGATAGAATGGAATGAGATGGTTGTGCATTATTGATTTTTGAAACATCAGGACAGGCTCAACAAACCTGATGGACATTTATATTCAGGAATTCTCCAGAAACTGTGGTCGTTCTTCAAAGTGCACAAGGTAAGGAGAGAGTCAGATGAGTGGGCTGAGTTTATGTTTCATGACAGTATGAGGCACTATAGGGAAGTGAGCTGTGAAGATAATGCAGAAGCTGCAAAGAGATTCGTATTAAGTGAACATGTAAGAATGTGACAGATGGAATATGATGCAGAGTTATCCACTTTGGGAACAAAAATAGAAAAAGAGAATACTTTAGAAATGCTGAGAGAATGGAAAATATTGGTGAACAGAGAAATCTAAATTCCCTTGTTTTTAGACAAAGCAACATTAAACTCTAAGAAGCAATTAAAACAAAATTAAAAAACATACATTTCTGTAACTGCTTTCATAATTGTAGATTTCCCAAACTCACAGTACTTTTGAAATGCAGACAATGTAGCAATGTAAGGCGAGTTTTCTTCAGCCTTGGAGGATTTCAATAAAAGTCTGCTAACCTGATTCCTTTAAGAAGGGATTGACTATACCAGGTGGATATTCCTCAGAGTTTCAAAGAATAAATGGTGATTTCATGGAAATGTAGGCAATCCTTAACCTAGAAAGCTTTAAGGGTTCGAAATATTTTCCACCAAGAGAAGGCAACGAAACAGAGTGGGGAGAGTAAGGGATCAGCTCTTCAGAACTGAGTTGAAGGAAATTTCCTTGGTGAGAAAGCTGCAAATCTGGAGAAATTTTTTGAATGTTTTCTCATTGAGAATACTCAAGGCTAGCATTGGTAAAGTTTGCACACCAATGGAATAAAGTAATTTGAGAATGATGGCAGATTTCCTTTCCTGATGGACATGAGTGAATCAGATGGGTCTTTTATGAGCGTGGACCAACAAATGTAGCTGATTGTTAACTCCTCCCTCGCTTCAGGACCAAGAAGCGATGGGCAATAAATGATGGTGTTGCCAGGACAATGAATATGCAAATTAAATCAAGATTGAATGTGATGAGAGATCAAGAAGAAATCTACAATTTCCATCACAGGAAAAGCCCTCCCCTCCGTTGAGAAAATTTACATGAAGCACTGTCACAGGAAAGCAGCATCCATCAACAGGGACCCCCACCACCCAGGTCATGCACGCTTTTCACTGCTGTCATCAGGAAGCGGGTACAAGAGCCTCAGGACTCATGCCACCAGGTTCAGGAACAGTTATTGCCCCTCAACCACCAGGCTCTTGAACCAAGGGGATAACTTCACTCAGCTTCACTCGCCCAGTCACTGAACTGGTCCCACAACCTATGGATTCACTTTCTAGGACTTTTCCTCTCATGTTCTCAATATTTGTTGCTTATTTATTTACTTTTTCTCTCTTGTACTGTATTTGCACTGTTTGTTGTTTTTTGCACATTTGTTGTTTGCCCCCACTCCCCGTTTCATTGATTCTACTATGGTTCTTGGATTTGATGAGAATGCCCACAAGAAAATGAATCTCAGGGTTCTATATGGTGACATATGTGTACTTTGATAATAAACTTACTTTGAACTTTGAACTTTAACTTTAAAAAGGCAGAGGAGACTCAAAGGACTGAAAACATCTCTATTCTCATATTTCATTGTTGTTAGGTAAAGATATTTTCTAAAGTTATGGAGGCTTCAGATATTTAAGGGAAGAGGAAATAACAACAGATGCTGAAAATCTGAAATAAAGATAGAAATTGATGGAAATATTCAGCATCTGTGGGAAGAGAAGTAGTGTTAATGTTTCAGGCCAGTGCTCAAAATCAAGTATATTTTAAATTGATTCTAAAAACATTTGGAATTTGAACATTTATTTGTTCCAATGAAAAATAATCACCACAAAATAATAAATCTGCTTCTCTCTCCATGGACGCTGTCTGGTCAGCTAGGTATTTCCAGCATTTTTAATATTTATTCTGCTTCTGTCGAGGAAATCTTCACTGACAATCTTACACTGAGAAAACATACTCCACATTCCTTTTCTTGTGCAAAGATGCTCTCTAAATTTGCTTCTTAACGGCTCAGCTACAGTTTTAAAACATTACTCTTTGTTCTGGAAAGATGTCAGCAGAGGAAATCATTTGTCATTTTTCCTAACCTATTGAATCCTTCTTTTGTTTTAAGCATTTTATTAAATCATCACTCAGCTTTCTATAGTCACTGTGTCCTGTCATTATAATTTAGATCATGTACAGCAGAAGCATAGATCATCTATGATCCAAGAGAATGGGAATTTACAATTGAAGGACTTAATGACATATTGCAGTTTCTATCCCAGTGCCTTTTGCACTAACTTATCTACCATCTTCAGGAGTTTCTTGGACTTGCCAAAGTCCCTCTGTTACTTAGTGCTCTGAGGCCCTTACCACTCATTGAGTATGTCCTATCTTTATTAATCTTGCAAAGTATTTCACCTTGAACTTACTGAAATAAAAATACCATAGCATGGCAGCACTCGAGGAGAAAGCAAGGGGACATCTCTGATGTAGTGGAAAGGAAATTCTGGAAACAGGTGTGGCGGAGATTAAGGAACTGAGAAAAGGGAATAGCAAATTTTACAGGAGACAGAGTGGGAAGAGGTATAGTCAAGATAGCTGTCGGAATCGGTAGGTTTATAAAAGATGTCAGTCGGTGGCTTGTCTCCAGAGGTGGAGTCAGAGAGATTGAGGTGTCAGAAATAGACCAAGTGAAAGGTCCCTTTGGCTCCCTGTGATAACTTGAAAACAATCCAGTATAAGTGCTTGTTGTAACACGTGATCATTGCTACTGTAGAGGACAGCAAGGTTCCAGGAAATTGGGAAATATCTCCTAGAAAGAGATATTGGATCTGGGCATTCTCATTCGTGACATATGCAGAAGGGAAATATGCTGGGAGGAAACATGCCAAGCCACCGTAGAAGATACTAGAAGGAAGTAGCAAGTCTGGTCTCTTCTAGGAATTCCACTCCCTGAGATCCACTACATCGCTCTCCCCTTACCCCTCATCCCATGCACAGTATTTTCAAGTGAGAACATGTCAGAGGGGAGGGGGTGGTGAGTGCTTATGCCTCGATGTTTCAATCTTCCTCATCGCTTTATCAGTGAACAATGGAAGCTTTAATCAACGAAATGGAGTTGAACGTTGACTCATAGCTTTCTTGCAACAAGGTTGCACACGCTGCCTCTACCTACCGGAATTCTCTTGGAGACTGCAGAGTGCTGGAACACCCGAGTGATCTCCAAACTGCAAATCACAGGCTCCAACAGTTCCAGGGTCACGTTCAAGACAAAGCCAAATGTAAAAGACATAACGGAAGTGAAATATATGGTTTTGTAATCGATCCAGAAGCTGTTGACCGAAGGAGCGTTGTACGCAGGCAGCATCTTGACTGGAACTCACCACCTTATCTAACTATACTGCCTCTTTAGTGATATGTGGACTTATATGCCAAAGTCCTCTGTTTCTTAATACTAGTCAGCCCTTACTTTTCACTATCTTTATTGGTTGGCAAAAATGAATTATTAAATGCCATCCACTGTTGCTCTGCTCATCTCACCAAGTGATCAATATCATTCTGTAGCCTAAAACTGTGCTTATTATCAACAATGCCACCAACTTCTGTGTCATCTGAAAACTTACTAATCATACCTCCTACATTCAAATCCAAACAGCAAAGACCTGGTAATGATCACACTAATGCACTCTGATGGTCACAGGCTTTCAACTACAAAACAATTACTTCTCCATCAACTTCTACATCTAATCATCACGACAATCTTAAATTAAATTCACCAACTTATTTTGGACCCTATGAGCTCTAACTTTTTGAATCATTTCCCCATGTGCCTCATCCAGGGTCCTCATTCATCATCATCTGTAAGTCTTGGTTGATACTGAAGATCAAAGTCCAGAGGCTGACTGGAAGACCAGAAATCGAGACCCAATGGCTGGAGCCTGGTGTCTGCGAATCTTTGCGAGTCCACTGGGGAAGTCGGGGCCCAGTGTCTACAAATCCATGAATCCACTGGAGGCTGAAGAAGGTGGCCTGTCCTGGGATTAGAGGACTGTGTATGCGTGTGGTTTGATGGGGTTGGAGGGAGGGAGGAACGGGACTTGTTTATCTGTTGTTGCCTTGTGCCTGGCATGTTCCATTTTGTTGTGACAAACATTGTGGGCGTGCTACTTTGGTGTCGGAATGTGTGGCAACACCAGTGGCCTGCCCTCTAGTACATCCCTAGGAGTGTTGGTCGTTAACGCAAATGACACATTTCACACAATGTTTCGATATACATGCGATGAATAAATCTGAATCTGAACCTGCAATCTGAAATCTGTGGGACCTTGTCTTGGATGGTGTCAAGCTCCTTGAGAGATGCTGGAGTTGTACTCATCCAGGCCAGCGAAAAGTATGCTATGACACTCTCATTTATATCTTGTGGATGATTGAAAATCTTTGAGACGTCAAGAGGAGAAACACAGGGCAGGATACATAGCCTTTGACCCACTCTGGTCGACACAGTATTTGTGTGGCTGGTTTAGCTAAGGTTCTGATCAAATAGTGACCTCAACAGGATAATAATAGTGAGGCACACAGCAATGGTAAAGTGATTGGATTCTTAGGATAAGTGATTAGATCCTTTCTTGTTGCATGATGCATCTGTGGTACAAATATTGCTTGCTGCATGTCAGCCCAGGTCTAAATGATGTCCAGGTCTTGCTCCAAGCCAGCATGAACTGCTTCATTTGCTGAGGTTTGAACGTTATGTAATCAACAAGGATCATCTTCACTTCTGACTTTATGATGGAAACCATCCACAGGCCAATTGTTAATGATGCATCGTAAGAATGTAATTAAATGCGCAAACTTCAGGCAGTAAATGAGGCATGCACGAAGGCTCTTACTTTGCTGCCCAGACATTCAGTTCACGGAAGTCATTGGATTTACTGCTTTGTTATAAGGCTATACCGGCCGCTACATTTTGAGAACTTGATGCGTGGCACAAGTTATCCTGTCCGACATTCACTCTGGACAGATCCTGAAAAAGTGGTCCAGTAACACTTGGATGCTCTGGCTATCAGCCGAACAACACTCAAATCACAGAGGTAGTTAAATGGTCTCTTCTTTTTGAAATGGGAGGGAAGGTCAGACCAGCTGATGCGCATCAAATTCATCCTGTCTGCAACTTCTCCAAAAATAAATAAGGTGGTGAGGGAATGGATGGAAAGTGGCAGATTTATTAGTGTTACATAGAACATTCAGCACAGTACAGGCCCTTCGGCCCACAATATTGTACCAGCCTTTTAACCTAATCTAAGATCAACCTAACTGTTCCACACCACATAACCCTCAATTTTATATAATTTGTCTGCCTATCTAAGAGTTTCTTAAAAACCCCTAACTTATCTGCCTCTACCACCAGCCCTGGCAGGGTGTTCCATGTACTCACCACTCTCTATGTAAAGGACTTACCTCTGACCGCCCCTCCTTATGGAAACATAGAAACATAGAAAACCTACAGCACAATACAGGCCCTTCGGCCCACAAAGTTGTCCCTACCTTAGAAATTATTAGGCTTACCTATAGACGTCTGTTTTTCTAAACTCCATGTACCCATACAAAAGCCTCTTAAAAAATCCTATTGTATCGGTCTCCACCACCGTTGCCAGCAGCCCATTCCACGCACTCACCACTCTCTGAGTAAAAAACTTACCCCTGACATCTCCTCTGTACCTACTCCCCAGCACCTTAAACCTGTGTCCTCTTGTGGCAGCCATTTCAGACCTGGGAAAAAGCCTCTGACTATCCACACGATCAATGCCTCTCATCATCTTATACACCTCGATCAGGTCACCTCTTATCCTCCGTTGCTCCAAGGAGAAAAGACCGAGTTCTCTCAACCTATTCTCACAACTTTCCTACGATCAATTTAAAATTATGCCCCTGTGTATTAGTCATGTCCACCATGGGAAAATGTCTCTGGCTGTCTAATCGATCCATGCCTCTTATCATTTTGTACACTTTTATCAAGTCGCCTCTCATTCTCCATTGCTCCAAAGAGAAAACCCCTAGCTCGCTCAAACTATCTTCGTAAGACATGTTCTATAATCCAGGCAGCATCCAGTAAATCTCTGTGACACACTCTCAAAAGCTTCCACATCCTTCCTATAATGAGGTGACCAGAACACAATATTCCAAGTGTGGTTTATGCAGTGGCAACATTACCTTGTGCCATTTCAGTTCAATCCCCAAGTAATGAAGGCCAGCACTCCATACACCTTCTTAATCACCCTATCAATTTGCACAGCATCTTTAAGGGATTTGTGGATGTAGACCTCAAGATCTCTCTGTTCCTCCACACTGCTAAGAATCCTATCATTAACCCTGTATTCTGCCTTCAAATTCAACCTTCCAAAATGAATCACTTCACATATTACCGAATTGAACTCCATCTGCCACTTCTCAGCCCAGCCCTGCATCCGGTCAATGTCCCGTTGCAACCTACAATAACCTTCCACATTATCCACAAATCCCCCAACCTTTGTGTCGTCTACAAACTTACTAATCCACCCTTCCACTTCCTCGTCCAAGTTAGTTATAAGAATTTACAAAGAGCAGGGGTTACTGTTGAACACCTCTGGTCACTGATCTCCAGGCAGAATAAGATCCATCTACAAGTACAACCACCCTCTGCTTCTGTGGACAAGCTAATTCTGTATCCACACAGCCAGGTTTCCCTGGATGCCATGCCATTCCTGACTTTCTGAATGAGCCTATGATGGGGAACCCACTGCTCTATTCTCTCTCTCTCTACCCTTCAACTGTGTGGCTAGGCACTGCTCAAGTGCCATCTATAACATTTCATGAATCCTGTTTCTAACAATCCTCTCCAATAATTTGTCGACCACTGAAGTAAGACTCATATTGTTTCATTAAAGCTCCAGGGTCTTCAGTCCAGATCTATGGCTGCATGGGTTTCCTCATGATGCTCTGGTCTCCTTGTGTATGCCAAAGGCATACTGATAAGTTAATTGGCTCCTGCAAGTTACTGCTCATGTAGATTACTGCAAAAAAGGATAACTGTGTATCCATTGGTCTCCTGTGAGAGAAATAATTTGTCGGGATGCAAAGAGATAAGAAGAGGGGATATGGGGCAGATTAGATTGCTCTATTGAAAGCTGGCATCTATCTGCTGGGCTAAATGGCCTAATTCTGTAGCATTGCAAATAGAAATAAAATCTGCTTTCTGTGTTTTCCCATTGAGTACATGATTCAATTATTTATTTGTGGAGCCAATGTAAATCGGTTAATATTTTCTGTTATGTGGCTTTGGAACAGAGTAGACCCCTGGTATAGAAGCACAGGGTTTCAATGCTCTCAGCAACATCATTTACACTACCATTAAAGGGTGCCTCTTCCTGATGCACAAACACATACAACAGAAGTATGGACATCTGGTTCAAGCGGTCCCTGCTTTCAAGTGATTAAATTTAATCATTTTTTAATGGGCCTTTAGCTGCTTCAGAAATGCGAAAGGAGCAAATCTACAGATGCATTATAATAGTCCCATTCTCTGCTGCTTCTACAAAGATAATCGTGTTGAACAGAATTGGCCTTAGCAGAGCCACTTTTACAGTCAGTTATATTGGAAAAGAAGAGCAGGAGTAAGTAAGGCAGCCCCTCAAGCCCACTCCTCGTTTCAGTCAATTTACATTTACTATTGGCAAGCATTTGAGTCCTGATATTGCTGGAAGTTTGGCAGGATTCCATCTTTGTCAGTTTGACAGCTTGATCGACCTCCTCAGTGGGAAGAGAGACCAATAACGAAGCTTCAGGAGAATTTGTGATCCCTGAGAAATCAGTATTGGCTAAATTATTGGAAGGTATTCTAAGGGACAGGATATAAGTATTTTGATAAACAGGGCCTGATTAAGGATACTCAACATGGCTTTTGCATGATAACTTGTGTCTAATGAATCTTATAGAGTTTTTCGAGGATATTATCTGAAAAGTTAATGAAGGAAAGGCAGCGGCCAAAAACCTGCATGGGAAGCTGGTCCAGAAGGTTCAGTTGCTTGGCATTCAGGATGAAGTAGTAAATTGGATTCAACATTGTAGAAGCCAGGAGAAGCCAGAGAGTGGTAGTAACTTGTTGCCTCTCTGACTTGAGGCTGTAACTAACAGTACGCCACAGGGATCAGTGTTGGGTCCATTATTGCTTGTCACATACAATGGATTCCTGATAATTGGGCCATCACTTGTTTAGGGCAACTCTTAAAGAACAAAAGCTAATCAAGAAAATAGCAGAGTTTCCCTTTGTTTATTTGGGACACTATGCCTCTTATTTGGGACAGGAGACTATTGCCCAACAGTGTCAGTCACATGTATCTGTGTGGCCGTTAGACTCTACACCTTGCTTACCACAAACAGTTTTTAAATAGCATCAGTTGCATGTGTGTTACGCCCTGGGGAAGGTTTCACTGCTAATGTAATGGTTTCTCTGCAGCACAGTGTTTGGGTTATGACTTGGACTTGGAATGGGGTAGGGAGTCGAATGTGCCCAGGAGAAATCGATGGAGAACAAACGGATGGGAAAATCATGAGCTCCAATGTGCACATTGCACTGTTTCCTTAAAATGGGCCCTTTTTCTGTCTGTTTTCTTTACCAACCCTATTATGAAATAAAGAATTATAAAACTCAATTGTTTAATTGCATATGGTGTACTATTTGCTACGTCATGGTACTGAATTGTAACAGGGAGAAAACATCACACAGCACCCACACAAACAAGATTTCACAAGTTTGGCGGGGCCAGAGACTGTCTTCCCCTAGACTAACGCTGCCGGCCGAAACTGAGGGTTACACGTGTTTGTCTTCAAAAAAGGAGAAACTTTTGTCACTGATAGTTGGCAAGAAGTTAACCGTAAGACAATTGAGAACTGTTTTCCTCACTGCAGTTTCAGGCATTCAAGCTTGAAAATGCCAGAAACGGGTGGGATTGAAAATGAAACAATTTCACTGCTTCATCAAGTTAGGCACTATGAAGAAGTTGTTGGCATTCATTTTGAATGTTATAATGGAAAAAGACCATAAGACCATAAGACATAAGAGCAGAATTCCACTTGGTTCATCGAGTCTGCTCCTTTATTCCTTCTACACCTTTATTCCTTCTATCAAAATGCAGAACCATGCACTTCCCTACACTATATTCCATCTGACAGTTTTTTGCACATTCTCCCGATCTGTCCAAGTCCTTTTGCAGACTCCCTGCTTCCTCAACACTACCTGTCCCTCCACCTATATTTGTATCATTCACAAACTTAGCCACAAAGCCATCAATTCTGGCATGCAAGTTGTTGAAATATAACATGAAAAGAAGCCTACCGAACCCTGCAGATCACCACTAGTCACTGGCAACCATCCAGAGCAGGCTGCCTTTCTTCCCACTCTTTGCCTCCAATGAAGATTTGGAGAATGTAATTGTCAATAGCACTGTTTGAAGGCAGCCCATTACCTGCACTAGGTGTCTGCACTGATTTTGTTCATTTACAGTCAATCAAAAGAGCGTGGCAGTGTACACTCCTCCATTGATAACAATGAGGAACTAATACACAGTTTTATGGACAAGAGAAAATCTGCAAATGCTGGAAATCCAAGCAAAACACACAAAATGCTGGATGAACTCAACAGGTCAGGCAGCATCTATGGAAAAGTGTACAGTTGACATTTTGGGCTGAGACCCTTCATCAGGACTGGAGAGAAAAAGATGTCATAGTAAGAAGGTGGGACGAGGGGAAGAAGAAACACAACATTTTATAGTATTATAATAGTATAGGTACTGTTCTAATTGTTTTCTCTATTCAATTAAATACATAATTTATTACTCAGTTAAGTGGTAGTTTGTCTTTTTTTATGCTTTTTTAACTACTCCCATGAAACTTCAACTAATTGGGGCCGTCGCTTATTTGGGCCAAAATATACTGGTCCTGATGTGGCCAATTAACTGGAATCTACTGAATATTAATGATTTGCATAATAATGTGGTAATTTCAATCAGTAAATTTGCAGATGACACCAAGATTGGGGACTGAGTGGACAAGGAGTAAGGCTATCAAAGCTTGCAGCTAGAAAAATGGGCTAAAAATGGCAGATGGAATTTAATGTAGGCAAGTGTGGAGTGTTGAACTTTGGGAAGACAAACCAGGATAGGACTTGCACAGTAGGGCACTGAGGAGTGCACTAGAACAAAAGGATATGGAAATAGAGATCCATAACTCCTTGCAGGTGATGTCACGTGTAGATAGGATCATAAAGAGAGCTTTGGCACATTGGCCTTCTTAAGTCAAAACATTGAATACAAGAGTTGAGATGTTATATTGAATTTGTGTAAGACACTAGTGAGGCCAAATTTGGAGAATTGTGTGCATTTCTGGTTACCAACCCACAGGAAAGCTATCAATTAGAGTGAAAGAATACCGAGAAAATTTACAATGATGCTTCATGGACTTGAGAGCCTGAGTCAAAGTGAAATGTTGGATAGCTCTGGACTTTATTCCCTGGAGCGTAGGAGAATGAGGGGGAGCTTTGATAGAGGTATGCAAAACTATGAGGGTTTCAGATAGAGTAAATACAAGCAAGCTTTTTTTCCACTGAGGCTGGGTGAGGCTAGAACTAAAGGTCATAGGTCAAATGTGGAAGCTGAACTATTTGAAGGGAACCTGATGGGGGAACTTCTTCACTCAGGGTGACATGTGTTTGGATGAGCTGCCACTAGAAGTGTTGGATACAGCTAAATTGCAATATGTAAGAGAAGTTTGGATAGTTACATGAATAGAAGGGCTATGGAGGGCTACAGAACAGGTGCTAGTCAAGGGGTCTAAGCAGAGTAATTATTCAGCATGGACTAGATAGGGCAAAGCATCTGTCTCTGTGCTATAGTGCACTATGACTCTATGATTATATTTTTTATTTTATTTATTTAGTGATATAGCATGGAGTAGGCCCTTCTGGCCCTTCGAGCCATACTGCCCCAGCAACCTGTGACAAACAGCATTCACCCTGACCAAACCATGGGACAATTTATAATGACCAATTAACCTACTAACCAGTACGTCTTTGGACTGTGGAAGGAAAATGGAGCACCTGGGGGAAACGCATGCATTCCATGTGGAGAAAATACAAACTCCTTACAGACAGCACCAGAACTGAACTCCAAACTCTGACACCTGAGCTGTAATAGCGTCATGCTAACTGCTACGCTACAGTGGTGCCCAGTTTATCATCTTTACCCACTTTCAGCATTTGTGTGGCTTTTCCATCAGGTGTTAGCCAAAAGTTTAGTGAATTAATAGACACTAGAAACAAAATGTATATTACTGTGCAAAAGTCTTCAGTATATATATATATATATATATAACTAGAGTGGCTAGGACTTTTGCACAGTACTGGAGTAATTTTGTGTATTGCACTGTTGCAAAAAAAAACAAATTTCATGACTATGTGAGTGATGATAAGACTGATTCTGATATGGGTCTCTATTGTGGACTGAGAGTGGGAAGGGGACAGGGAGAGGGGGAATCATGATTGGGAAAGAGGTAAGGGAGGGGGAGGGAGCAGGAAGCACCAGAGAGACATTCTGTAATGATCAATAAACCAATTCTTTGAAATCAAATGACATTGCCTGATGTCTCAGGGCTGGGTGTGTCTGCCTCTGCACCATTCCCCACCACTGGCACTCCTTCTCTGCCACATGTCCCATACTCCTCCCATGGCGCTGCACCCTCACCATTCCCAACATTCTTTGCTCCCGCCAGATTTATAAACATGCTCTCTACTCCACATTGATAAATATAGTGCTATGTAAAAGTCTTTTGCACCCTATCTATCTATCTATCTATCTATCTATCGATCTATCTACTTATCTATCTATCATCTATCTATCTATCTATCTATAAAACTTATATATAACTGTATGTATGTAGCTTTGTTTTTGTGAAGAGAGTGGTATGTACTTGGAACACATGGCCAGGCATGGAGATAGAGACCGATATATTAGGGATATTAAGAGACATTAATAGGCAAATGGAGGGTCATTGATTATTTAAGAAGGAAGAGTTAAATTGATCATGGAGTTGGTTAAAAGTTAGCACAGCAGCATGGGCCAAATAGCCCCTGCTTCATTGTACTGTTCAATGTTCTGTCTTTAATTGATAATATTGAACAACTACTTTGTAAGATTCAGATCTTCTTAGGCCATTCTTGGATGACTTGCTACCCCTCCAGTTCCATGGGTTTTAAGGTAGCGGATGAGGCCAATGTTGGAAAATCAGACTCTACTATAAATAGTGTAGGAGATGGGAGATATCTGATGGGATGAGTTGGTGGGTAGTTTATGAGTTGGTAAGTACCTTTTGCCATTTGCACTGGATTTTATTGACCTCCATTGCATGGACTCAAGGTTCTCTGTGCTATCCTGAGGGACCCTTCCTCCCTTGGAGCAGTCATGGACAGTGGGGTCCCAGTAGTCCATAGGAATGCTGTATATTTGCAAGAAATGTTGGGGAAGATCCATAAACCTCTTGCCATTCTGAAGCTTAGAATAAAATTGTTTATTTCGGGAGTCTGGTATCAAGTCCCCATGTAGGGAAGCATGTGGGATTGCTGTCCCCTCGTGCTTCAAATCAGCCACCATCATCCCTGTACCAAAGAACTCTACACCTTCAGAACTAAATGATTACTCATGCCAATCATCATGAAGTGCTTTGAACAGCTGTTAGTGATACACATCAAAAACTCCATTCCTGCCACATTGGACACTCACCAATGTGCTTATCGCTGGAACCACTCTACGACAGCTGCCATAGCATCTGTCATGCACCTGGTCCAGACACACCTAGAAAACACTTATGTCAGAATACTGTTTCTGGATTTCAGTTCAGCATTCAACACTATTTTCCCACAGACCTTGGTGAACAAACTTCTGCTCCTTGATCTAAGTACACCACTATGTAACTGAGTGTTGGATTTTGTAACAAACAGACCTCAGATAGTCAGGATGCAGAACTGCCCCTCTCTCCCCACCATCCTGAACAGGGTACCTCCTAAGGCTGCCTCATCGTCATTGGTGATGAGCCCCACCACTGTCGTGTCATCAGCAAACTTGACAATGTGATTACTCAGGTGTTTGGCTGTGCACTCTGCTCACACATGACTGCACAGCCAAACACCCGAGTAGTCACATTGTCAAGTTTGCTGATGACACGACAGTGGTGGGGCTCATCACCAACGACGATGAGGCAGCCTGCAGAGCAGAGCTGGCAGGACTCAAGGCTTGGTGCCAGGAAAATAACCTCATTCTCAATGTCAACAGGACAAAGGAGATGGTTATCGACTTCAGGAGAACTTGCACCACTCACTCTTCTCTATACATCAGCAGCACAGCAGTGGAAACTGCTGGACATCTGACACAAGCTCTCATGGTCCCAGAACATGTTCTGCACAATCAGGAAAGCTCACCAACATCTCTACTTTCTGAGGAAGCTGAAGAGAGCTGGACTATGTAATCCATACTCTCATCCTTCTAAAGATACGCAGTGGAGAGCATCCTAACATGCTGCATCACTGCATGGTATGGAACTTGCATTGTGACGGACAGGAAGGCTCTACAACGGGCAATCAAAACTGCCCATCGCATTACTGGCACCGGCCTACCCACCATCTAGGACATATATACAGAAAGGTGCAGGAAGAAGACCAGAAACAACATGAAGGATTTCACCCACCCTGCTCATGGACTGTTTGTCCCACTCCCATTGGGGAGGAGGCTATGTAGCATCCATGCCAGGACCACCAGACTCAAAAATAGTTACCTTCCCCAAGCAATAAGGCTGATTCACACCACCACCCGCTAATCCATCCCTCCACTCCCCAACCACTACTACTTTATCATTTCTCTCCAGTCACTTTATGTGCATATACTCCTGTACCTAGCGTCACAGCGTCACTTTGTTGCCATACAATTGATCTAAATATATATATATAAAAGCTATTGAATGTATTTACATTTATTTAGCTTTTTTATTATTATTGTGTTGTTTATCTTATGTTTTCTTATGCTGCATCGGAGCAAATGCAACAATTATTTCTTTCTCCTTTGCACTTGTGCACTCGAACTGATATTAATCAATCTTGAATTTTGAATCTTGAAGTGTTCAGAAAAAATGCCTTGCCACGAACCCAACTGATTGAGGATGTTGGCCTGAGAGACGACACTGATATTGAGTTGCCTTGTCTATGCCAGTTGGTTTGGATAATCCAGTTTTGCTGGTAACTCTCCAAAACTTTGAGGTAGCTGCTGTGAGTACTCTAAGTCCCAGAGGTTTGTAGGAGGGTAGGGATCACTCTTGTCCAGTAGATTATGGACTTCATGCCAAGTTTGATGTTTGATTTTCAAACAGTTATTATTATTGTGGCCAGTGGTTGTGTTGAAACATTGAAAGAGACGGTGAATTTCATCACACATGTCCATGTCTGCTGAGAGGTGTCTCCCAAAGTGTGGCATTGTATGGGGGGTGGGGGGAACAGGTTGATAGGGGATTTTTGTGTTGAAGATATTAAGTGTGTGTGGCAAATTCCCTTATGTTTTCCATTGAACAGATTAACACTGACTTGAACTTGGCCTCTGGGGGTGAATATATGTTTGCATTATTTGTATTCAGCTCAGTGATTATGGTCTAATTAATCTTCATTCTAGACATACGTAGACATACGTAGGTTGAACAGTTTTCCATTTAACTTGCAGATTAACTCCATTTCAGTGGGAAGATTGTTGGAGATCATGTGGAGCTGTGCAATAAAGTTTGAGAAAAGTGTTGGGGTAACAATGCACCATTGTTTGCACCAGTCTGCTCTGAAATTGGTTAATGTAGTTGGCCCATTAGTTGAGTTCACAGCCTGCATGCCATCATGTAGCATTTGCAGATAACTTTCTATGATACACAGATTTGGGAAAGATGTTCAACAGTCCCTTGTGACTGATTAAGCCAAAGACTTTTGTGATGTTAAAATAACTTTCTTCCAGAGAGTTGATGCAGTTTCCTCTATCCCTCTAGAGTTGTCACATGGTGAAGTTTCCAATACACATACTGTATATATGAGGAATATGAAACCTTTTGAAATTGGCATTCTGATATTGTTGGCCTCTTTCATTATTAGGGTATATTTTAAAGAACTGATAATCTAGGAAGTAGAAATTGATAAATGCTGAGATATCAGGGAAAGAACCTGGATTTTAGGTTAGAGGATTTGGAGCCAGTGGAGAAAGACTGGACTGGAGGAGCTCAGAGATCTCAGAGCACTGAGGTAGGAAGATTTAGAATTTTGGAGGGGTGAAGCCATGGGAGGAGGCAAATCAAATCAAAACTAGAGCAATCGAAAGTGTGAGACACCAAGCACAGGGAGATAGGAGAGAAAACTTGGAGTGAGATTGGACATGGTACTTCTTCTTGAATCCACCCAACCCCGTGTCCACTGCAGTGAAATCTGTGCACAGGGAGTCTGGAAATGTTGTCTGCTTGTCCCACTGAGGCCTTCAGATACTTATTTATAAAAAGTATTCTCCAGACTCAGGCAAAATCTGAGTGAAGGAAACTAGTCTAGTGGCATGATTTGATAGGACCTGTACGGAGGAAAGTTTCCATCACCTCGAGCTTCTCAGCCAGATGGAGATTGCTGGAAGCTGCTCTTGATCCATACACATTGCCCCAGTTACTCCTTGTGGTAACAGCTTGAGCCTTGCCGTACCATGATAATTAGTAACCTCCTTCTGTTGCTGTTTCCCTTGTATCAGCCAAGGGATTGTCCTTTCACTGCCGAACCCGCTGCTAGATTCCCGCTATGGTTGAGTGTTGGCCCCATTTTCCTCAGTTGTGGTTGTCAGTTAGGGGAGCTCAGGGAACACAAGCAGGGGCAGATGCACACTGTGGAGAAAACAGTTCCTTGGTGGCAGTGCTGACGGCAAAACGACAATAACATGTGCATTAATTAGAGCATCCCTAATGTTCTGCTGTGCATCAGGCGTTTTGGTGGGAGTGATATGTTCACTCTTTGAAGACCTGTGCTGTACTCCTATATCATAAGTCAAAACTAATTGGCTCCAGGATGATTTATTGGCAGTTATTCAGATATGTAAGACATGCCATCATTAACTATTTTCAAAGGGAAAACAGTCATATTTCATTGTTCCATTACAGGTGGCACACAGTGCTCTCCATGCATGAACAAAACTCTCAGAAACCTTCTGCCTTCTGGATTATGACCCAATTGTTCCAGTCGCTTTGCGTGCCCCATGTCCAGCGCTGTCACTGTGGAACTTACATGGAATTCCTTTGTGTACTTGGATTTTGCTCCCATTTTCGAAAGACGTGGGAGTATTCGGCCACAGCAGCTTGCCTCTAATATGTGGCTAAGCAGTCGAATCTGGAGGGAGTTGATGAGGAATGCGAGGAGAATAAGTTACAAAGGAACTTAGTGTGGAAATGGGAGTGCACTGTGAGCCAACTGAAATAGTTCTATCCGTGTTGATATGAAATAAGAAATAAAGAAATAGCATTTCAAAAATGTGGCTTTCAAAGTCAGGAATGCAATCATTTACAGATATAGTTTTTCTACAGAGAATGGACAGGAGAATTTTTGACAATGAGTCCCAAGGAATCATCCATCCAAAGCCACTTCCTAGCTCAACGGATCCATATTCACTAATATTTCACTCGGGACCTTCCAGTATATCTGCAAAGCTTTAAAATCATTATGACCACGATTAAGATGCAATAGTTCAATGCAACACCTCTCCAACTCACCACAGGAAATCCCTTGGCAGTGTCACTGTCAGTGATGGATGGTCAATAGCCAATCCAGGCACTGCTACAGCTGAGCCAGCACATTCATTTCACGTGAGCTTTAGTTCCAACCTACTTTGCTTCAATCTTTATCAGTTGGTATATTTTACATTTTGTATTGACAGCAGATGTTTAATTTTGGCACGTATTCATCTGAGAGAGTTAGGGATAGTTTTGGAATGTACTGTACCTCATGTCACATCTGTTTTATCATACCTGATTCTAAGGCACCAGGTCGGTATATCAGCTTGCTTTAGATCATATCAATTCGAGCATATTTATTATTAATGCCACAAAGCTGAACTGTACAGTGATCCTGAAGCAACAAAATATATGCTCAGTTGATTTCTCCTTGTATTTACAATCACTACAAACATGACTTCCAATTTTTGTTATCACAAAGGGACATTCCAAGAACACTTGGTGCATGAAAGAAGTAAACAAGAAAAATTGAGGCCAGGCAATTTCATTCTTGACCTGTGCAATGGAAGGTCCTACTGCAGACATTCAGAAGATGAGCATACTGTGGTCCTGCACAGTGGTAATGGAATTAGGTGTCCTGGTTGTAGACTAAGTATGGTACGTGTTTGGACTGTGGGAGGAAACTGGAACACGCAGAGAAAAGCTAAACATTCCACGGGGAGAACATACAAACTCCTGACAGAGGACACCAGGATTGAACTCCAAGCTCTGATGCTCTGAGCTGTAATAGCGTTGTGCTAACTGCAATGCTTCTGTGGCACCAATGATAGGAGAAACGTGGATTGGTAAATAGAAGTTAGGAGTGTAACAATAAAGGAAGGAAGGAAGGAAGAGGGTGGTAAGCAGCATTCAAATCGATTTGGAGAAGGTGCAGCAATTACAGTAACCGATAGGTTTAATTGATTTTGCTCCCAGTAGGCTTAGCGAGCAAGGCCTGTGGTTAATTTCTGACTGGTGTGACTTACAAGGTGGGAGCAGCCATTTTGCAAGCAGATGTTTCAAGATGGTAGTGCTTTGTTTGAGGCAGAAATGGTGAAACTTTATTGAGAGATGCATCAGTGAGGAGGCTACGTAGTGGTAAGGTGAGATAAGGTAAGAACTTCTACTTTTCAATGTACACTCAGTGGCCACTTTATTAGGTACCCCTGTACCTAATATTGTGGCCACTGAGTGAATGTTCATGGTCTTCTGCTGCTGTAGCCCATCTGCTTCAAGCTTCGACCTGCTGTGCACTCAGAAGTGCACACCACTGTCGTAATGTGAGGTTATCTGAGTTACTGTCGTCTTCCTGTCAGCTTGAACCTGTCTGCCCATTCTCCTCTGATCTCTCTCATTAACAAAGCATTTTTGCCCATAGAACTGCCATTCACTGGATGTTTTTTTTTGTTTTTCACTTATTCTCAGTAAACTCTAGAGACTGCTGTGTGTGAAAATCCCAGGAGATCAGCAGTTTCTGAGGTACTTAATACTCAGTCCTGGCATCAGCAAATATGTCACGGTCAAAGTCTCTTAGATTGCATCAATTCCGCAATCTGATATTTGCCTGAACAACAACTGAACCTCTTGACCATGTCTGCATGCTTTTATGCATTGAGTTGCTGCCACATGATTGGATATTTAGGTACTTATATTATTGAGCAAGTGGACAGGTGTACTGAATAAAGTGGCTACTGAGTGTAGTCATGTTGGGTCAAGAGATAGCAGTCAGGGCAGGCAGATGCTCCTTTTGTAGCACGTGGGAGAACAAGTTACCTACCAGTGTACCAGTTGCAGTCAATATGTCACATGACTGAGCTGCGTCGAGAGATTCATAGACAGGAGCTTTCATAAGGTGGTCACCCTGTGGTTGGCTGATCTTTGGCAAAGGCAGAGGGTGTAGACTGAGAGTGCAGGATTCCCCTGAGGCCATTCCCCTCAGTAACAAGGATGTCATTCTGGTTACTATTAAGGCAATTGCCTTCCACAAGAGAGCATCAGGTCCATGGCACCACGCTGACTCTGCTGCACGTCAGGGTAGGTTGGAGACAAGGGGAGCAGTAATGATAGGAAACTTAAAAGTCCGAGGAAAGATGGAAGTTTCTGCGGCCTCAAGCGAGACTCCAGGATGGTGTGTAGTCTCCTAGGTGAGATGGTTGAAGCAGAATACTTTTTGAAAGCAGAAGGTGATTGTAGATGAAACGTATTCTGCCTAGAGGTTGCTGATCAGTGGTGTTCAGTATGGATCTGTTCTAGATTTTTATAAGTTATTTGGATGAAGAAATGGAAGGGTGAGCAAGTCAGTTTGAAGATAACACAAAGGTCAGTGTTCTGGATGGTGTTGGAAGCTGTCGTAGGTTACAATGGGATGTTGACAGGATGCAGAGCTGGGATGAGAAGCGGCAGATGGAGTTCAACCCAGAAAAAGTGTGAAGTGATTCTGTTCTAGCTTCTAGAGCTGCAGTTCGTTTTGTATGGACATTACTTCCTGTCAGAAGCAGTAGAGGTAGGTACTTTAGGGACTTTAAAAAAAAAACTCTTAGAAAGGTACACGGATGATAAAAAAAAAAATGGAGGGCTATGTAAGAGGGAAGGGTTAGATTGATCTTAGAGCAGGTTAAAAGTTCAGCACATTGTAGGCCGAAAAGCCTGTACTGTGCTATAATGTTCTATGTTTTATGTTCAAGATTTCTGAGTGGTTGTAGCAAATTCTCTGCGAGTGGGGAAGGTATTGGTTGTTATTGTACACAGTGGAACCAATAACTTAGGTGGAAAAAGGGATGAGGTACTACAGAATGAATATAAGGAGATAGTCAGAAGTTTAGAAAGCAAGATCTCTCAAGTTGTTATCTTTGGATTACTCCCTATGCCATATGCTAGTGAGGATATGAATAGAAAGACAGGACGTATAATTCTACACTCAGCCTTCCCCTTAAGAAGTGATGCTTGGTAACTGGCTGATGTGTCAATCGGTGAGCACTTTGGAACCAGTGGCAATAATTCCCTTTTAAGGTGGTAATTTAAAGTGATAGACTGGTCCACAAGTTAAAGTCCTGATGAAGGATCTCAGCCCAAAATGTCAATTGATTTTTTTCCCTCCATTGATGCTGCCTGACCTCCTGAATGCTTCCAGCATTTTGTGTGTGTTGCTCAAGGTTTCCAGTATCTGCAGAAACTCTTGTGTCCATGCCTAATTTTGATGTAATTGGACAGGAACTTGCAAAGCTTCTTTGTGAAAGGCTGTTTCCAGGTCAAGGGATGTTTGGCAAGAGAGAGGCTTTTAAAAGTGTGATGGGACGAGGTCAGGGCCAACATATAGCTGTTAGAGTGAATGGCAAGTCTGGCAGGGTTAGGGAATCCTGCTTGGTATGGGACATTGAGGCTCTGAACAGGAAAAAAGGGGGCAAATGCCATGTTTAGGCAGTTGGGATCAAGCAAGTTCCTTAAGGAGCATAAGGGATGAGGGTTACGTTAAAAGGGAAATCAGGAGAGCAAAAGGGAACATGAAATAATCCTATATAAAGTCATAAAGAAGGAAAACATGGAATACAAAAGTAAGCTAGCCAATAATATTAAAGAGGAATCCAAACATTTTTTCAGCTATATAAAGTGTAAAAGAGAGCCAAGAGTAGATATTGGACTGCAGGAAAATGATGCTGGAGAGGTAGTAAAGGGGGAAAAGATGAACTGAATAAGTATTTTGCATCATTCTTCATTGTGGAAGTTTGAGTATGTGAAGTAATGTTCTTTCAAGAATTAATTGGCATGGCTCTGGAGGAATGGAATATTGAAAATGCCACTCCACTCTTCAAGAAGGGAGAGAGGCAGAAGGAAGGGAAATATAGGTCAGTTAGCCTGACCTCAGTGGTAGGGAGGATGTTGCAGTCAATTGTTAATAATGTGGTTTCGGGGCACGTGGAGGCACATGATAAAATAGGCTGTAGTCGGCATGGTTTCCTTATGGAAAAATCTTGCCTGACTCATCTGTTGAAATTCTTTGAAGAAATAACAAGCAGGACAAACAAAGGACAATCAGTGGATTTTGTACAATGGATTTTCAGAAGCTATTTGACAAGGTGCCACACATGAGGCTGCTTAATAAGTTAAGAGCTCACGGTATTACAGGAAACATACTTGCATGGATAGAGCATTGGCTGATTGGCAGGAGGAAAAGAATGGGAATAAAGAGAGCTTTTTCAGGCTGACTGCTGGTGACTAGTGGTGTTCCATGGGGGTCTGTGTTGGGACTGCTTCTTTTTACATTATATGACAGAATTGATGGCTTTGTGGCCAGATTTGTGGACGATATGAAGATAGGAGGAGCAGCAGGTAATTTTGAGGAGGTGGAGATGCTGAAGAAGCACTTAGATAGGTTGGGAGAATGGGCAAAGAAGTGGCAAGTGGAATACAGTGTCGGGAAGTGTGTGGTCATGCACTTTGGTCAAAGGAATAGAAGGGTTGACAATTTTATAAATGGAGAGAAAATTCAAAAATCTGAACTACAAAGGGACCTGGTAGTCCTCATGCAGGATTCCCTAAAGGTTAATTTGCAGGTGGTGAGGAAGTCAAATGTGACGTTAACATTCATTTCAAGAGGACTAGAGTATAAACATAGAAACATAGAAAATAGGTGCAGGAGTAGACCATTCGGCCCTTCGAGTCTGCACCGCCATTCAGTATGATCATGGCTGATCATCCAACTCAGAACCCTGTACCTGCTTTCTCTCCATACCCCCTGATCCCTTTAGCCACAAGGGCTATATCTAACTTCCTCTTAAATATAGCCAATGAACCGGCCTCAACTGTTTCCTGTGGCAGCGAATTCCACAGATTCACCACTCTCTGTGTGAAGAAGTTTTCCTCATCTCGGTCTTAAAAGGCTTCCCCTTTATCCTTAAACTGTGACCCCTCGTTCTGGACTTCCCCAACATCAGAAACAATCTTCCTGCATCTAGCCTGTCCAATCCCTTTAGAATTTTGTACGTTTCAATAAGATCCCCCCCCCCCCCAATCTTCTAAATTCCAGTGAGTATAAAAGCAAGGATGGAATGTTGAGGCTTCATAAAACACTGATGAGCCTCCACTTGGAGTATTGTGAACAGTTTTGGGCCCCTTATCTTAGAAAGGATGTGCTGATCTTGGAGAGGATTCAAAGGAGGTTCACAAAAATGATTCCAGAATTGAATGGCTTGTCATATGAAGAGTGTCTGATGGCTCTGGGATTCTACTCTCTGGAATTCAGAAGAATGAGGGGTGACCTCATTGAAACTATCGAATGTTGAAAAGCCTCGATAGTGGAAGTGGAGAAGATGTTTCCTATGTGGGGTAGTCTAAGACAAGAAGACACAGCCTCAGATTAGAAGAGTGTCCTTTTACAACAGAGATCAGGAGGAATTTCTTCAGCCAGAGTGGTGAATCTGTGAAATTTGTTGTCCAGGCACCTGTGGAGGCCAAGCACTTGGGTATATTGAAGGCAGAGGTTGATAGATTCTTGATTAGTCAGGGCATGAAGGGATATGGTGAGAAGGCAGGAGACTGGAACTGAGAGGGAAAATAGATCAGTCCCATGATGAAATGGCAGAGCAAACTCAATGGGCCAAATGGCCTAATTCTGCTCTTGTATCTTATGGTCCTATGGTGTTATCAGGTAGAGATCTAAAAGTTTCTATAAACTTATTAAGATTGAAGGATAACTGGGGAGAGTGTAGGTCCCTTTAAGGATCTGTATGATAATCTATGGGTGGAGCCATGGGAGGTAAGTGAGGTTTTAAATAATAATTCTCATTTGTACTTACAATTGAGAAGGACATAAGACCATAAAACATTGGAGCAGAATTAATCCATTTGGCCCATTGAGTCTGCTCTGTCATTTGATCATGGACGATTTACTTTCCCTCTCAACCCCAGTCTTACAGCTTCTTCCCATAACCTTTGACGTTCTTACTAATCAAGAACCTGTCAACCTCTGTTTTAAATATACCTGATGACTTGGTCTCCACAGCCGCCTGTGGCAATGAATTCATTACGCTCTTGCTAAAGAAATTCCTTCTCATCTCTGTTCTAAAGGGATGTCCTTGTATTCTGAGGGTGTGCCTGCTGGTCCTAGACTGCCCCACTGTTGGAAGCATCCTTTCCACATCAACTCTATGAATATATGGAAGCTAATGAGTTAGAGAACCGTGATATCCTGAAGCATGTCAACATTATTAAAGTGGTGGTGTTGGTGACCTTGAAGTGCATAAAGGTGGATAATCCTAGGGCATGAGTTGGTGTGTCCTAGGACATTGTGAGAAGCAAGGAAAGAAATTGGATATTTTTATCTTTGTCAGTTATGGGGGCAATACTGGAAGACTGGAGGATGACTTATGTGCCTTGTGCTTTAATTTAAGATGTGCTTCAAGAACGAGCCAGAGAGGAAATCAGAGGCCGCATCTTTGTCTGGAGTATGCTTGAGTATGCCAACACTGAAGAACGCACAGCTGCCTGCCCTTCAACAACTCCCACCATGCAACAATCAGGTTGCCCATATTGACTTCATCGTCCACACCACTGATTGATCCAGCAAGGCCAAGAACAGACTGATCATTATGTCCAATGTCTTGATAGAAGCAGTAGAAGACACCAAGCAGCCAAGGTCAAGCTCCGGAACAATGCATCGGATTGAGAAAGGATTTGCTCAGCCAATACCTGATGGACTTTTTCTTTGTCTCCCAAACACTCATGGTCAGGTTCACTAATGTCACACTAGTTCTTCTCTTACAGGCAGAACTGTCACCTACTAGAAGCCCAGAGGACCGGCCGGGCATGTGGAGGCTGAATGTCAAAACGGTCACCCCAGAAAACATTGATGAGCAAAAGGCAGATTACGCAGTTTGGAGAACCCTGAAGCCTTTCTTTGACTCCCCAGTGTGTTGATGTGAAGCATTGAAGAGACCGTCAAGAGGTTTTTCGTCCTCAAAGCGTTCAGAAAGTGACTGGCACATTCAAAAGTGCAAAAGTACGTATGAGGGACACACTGAGGATTGGTGCAGCCATTGAAATGCTTTCTTTGGAAGAACCACAAGCTAGGGTCCTGTATAGGGTTCTGAGGGGCTGTTACTAACACTACCTGGGTGTGAATTAATATTTAAGACCATTCAGCCTATTGAGTCTGCACTGCCAATCCATTATGTCTGGTTTACTATCCCTCTCAACCCCATTCTCATGCCGTCTCCCCATAACCTTTCACGCCCTGACTAATCAAGAACCTATCAATCTCCGCCTTAAGTGCACCCAGTGATTGGCCTCCATAGCCGTCTGTGGCAACGAATTCCACAGACTCACCACTCTCTGGCTAAAGAAATTCCTCCTCATCTCTGTTCTAAATGGATGTCCTGCTATTCTAAGGTGGTGTCCTCTGGTCCTAGACTCCCCTACTAAGTAAAAGAAACCAACCACTCCACGTCAACTCTATCAATATTCGATAGATTTCAATGAGACCCCCCCACCTCAATCTTCTAAACTCCGGAGCCATCAAATGCTCTTCATATGTTAACCCATTAATTCCTTGAATCATTCTCATGAATCTCCTCTGAACCCTTTCCAATACCAAGCACATCTGTTTCTCAGATTTCCTCACAATACTCCAAGTGCAATCAATGCCTGATAAAACCTCAGCTTTACATCCTTAAAAAGGTTTGTACCACAGCAGGTGGGACAACAGTGGACTGAGGGGTGGATCTTGTGTAAGAGCCACTCGTTTAATGAGTTTGGGCTGGGATAGCAAAAGAAAACTGTTTAGTCCTTTTAACCTTGGAGATGTAATAATGCTTATATTCTGAAGTGGTTCAGAAATTATTTGAAAACAGAAATGAGAATTTAATTAAAAGCAGATGCTGGAAATCTAAGAATAAAACAGAAAGAGTGGAAACCCTCAGCAGGTCATGCCACACCTGTGGGAAGTAAAACAGTGTTACTGTTTCAGATCAAAGTCCTTTTTGATCAGAACTGGGAAATAGAGAAAAATATTAAGCTGCAGGGAGGAAATAGTGAAATAATTTTATTTTTGTCACATGTACTGAGGTACAGTGAAAAACATGTTTATATATCATTCATGCAGTATTGAGGTCATACTGTACACAGTAAAACTATTATTAGTTACAGAGGCAGTAAACTGCAAGCAGACAAAATAATGTTCAAGATCAAAATTAAGTTGATTGTTAAGTCAAGAGTCCATCTTGCCACAAGGGAACAGTCCACTAGTCTTATAACAACAGGATAGAAGATCTCCTTGAGCCTTGTGTGATGTTCTATCTTCTAGCTTATGGGATAGTCGTGTAGTGGGAGAAGAGAGAATGTCTCTGACGAGTGGGTCTCCGAGTATAGCTACTTTCCTGAGGTAGCATGATCGTAGACAGAGTCCATGGAGGGGAAGCTTGTTTCTGTGATGTGCTAAACTGTCCACAACCCTCTGCAGCTTCTTGCAGTCATGGGCAAAGCAGTTGCCACCCCAAGCTGTGATGTATCCCGATAGGGTGCTCTCTGTGGTCCATCAATGAAAAATGGTGAGAGTCAAAGTGGACATGCCAAATCTTTTTAGCCACATGAGGAAGTAGGGGTGTTGGTGAGCTTTCTTGGCCTTGGCATCAATTTGGACCAGAGCAAGTGATTGGTGATGTTCAGACCTAGGACCTTGAAGTTCTCAAACCTCCCAACCGCAGCATCATTGAGGTAAGGAGGAACGTGTGCACTGCCCACTTCCTGAAGGCAAGTACTGGGCCTTTTGTTTTGCTGACACTTATACTCTCCAACTTCATGCAGTCTTGACTTTATTGTCTGCATCAGTCGTTCATCTGTGATACTGGGTCAGCTTGTGTGTTTGCTGTTCTTTTTTTTCCCTTCTGGAAGTGGAAGACAGACTCATCCTCACCTGCCAGGCACGTTTTCCTGCTCTGCCAGCTCTCCCCATCACTCAATGACCAGATAACCTTGAATACAGCTTATCCTCATGGTCAGCTCCCGTTCACCCTATCAGTGACATCCCCCCTCCCACCCTCCCTGCAGCTTAACAAGCTTCTTTTGTCTCCTTCCCAGTTCTGATGAAGGCTCTTTGAACCTGAAGCATTGACTGTTTCTTATCCCACAGATGCTGTTTGACCTGCTGAGCGTATCCAAAATTCTCTGTTTTGAACACAGATATAGCTTTGAGTAGCCTTGTTGACCCTGTGAAAGAATAATGCTGAGCTATTACACGTTGATGTAAATCTACAGGGCAATAGCGACTTTGCTTTTAAGGCAGGCATAAGTCCACTTATGCACGCTTAGAATATCCAGAGGAGGTACGCTGTCCGGGGCTGTTTATTCTCAATATGTGCAGATGGTGGCAGCTCACTTTATATTTCTCTTTAAATATCCACTTGAAACCGAGGCAAATGTCAACTGCTGAAATGCTGCAAAGCCTGATGATTTAGAGTGCTTTTTGTTTAAAAAGTGGACACATTAAAGAATATCATCTAATATACTTACCAGATCATGGTATTGAGAAATACAAAACTTACTTTCCTTTAACATATATTCTGTATGTGTGACAATGCCTGCCTGTTTGTAACATTCTTTTATGATCTTACAGCCAGATCTAAATACCATCAATTGTACTCAGTTTCCAATAATGCTCTTAACACAATCAGGTCACAGTAGTTAAATCAGGACTTAGTTATTTCTATGTAGCTATTAAGAAGAATAATTGTTCCCATTATGGATGGATTACCAATATTCATGCTGTTTATACGAATCCAGTGGCCATTTGTTTTAGGAAAAAAACAACAGGTGAGTATTGAGCAGGTCAGTATTTCAGGTCTACCCAGATCAGCTGATTTATACTTGCTGCTGTTTAGAAAATCATTGTTTACACACTTTTATTTCTTGTTTCATGATCCTACAAAGAAGGATGACTTAATTATTTTAATAAAAATTAGTGAGAAAACAACATAAAATGAAAACAGAAGATGTTGAGGATGCTCAACTGGGCAGGCAGCATCTGTGCAGAGAGAAGTGGAGGTAATATTTTGTACCAATGATCTTACATTAGGATGGTGAAATAAGTGAGAAAACCATGACTTTTAAGCTGCAGAGTGGGAAGGGGCACTAGTTGTACAGGTGATATAAAATCGGGTTATATAATTTTTTTTGAAACCTGGACATGTTAGGATGTGATCTAACGTGCTTAACAGCTTGTGATTTACAAAGTTTACTTTCTTCTTCTAATGTATGTTCCTCATAGAACAGCACAGGAGCAGGCAACCATGGTGCCAATCTAACCAAACCCATTTGTCTGTACATGATCCCTCTATTTCCCGACTGTTCATGTGTCTGTCTAAATGCTTCTTAAACATTGTTATTGCAACTTCATCTACCACCTTTCCTGGGAGAAATTTCCAAGCACCTACCATTCTGTAAGTAAAGAAATTGCCTCGTTCATCTCTTTTAACCTTTCATCTTAAACGTATGGTCCTTAGTATTGGCCTTTCCATGTAGAACAGTACCGGTTTATTATTCCCCCTCTATCACAGACATTCCACTCTTATCCACTCCACATGCTCATTTGTTTCTTTGAAATGTTAATTCTGGTTTTCTCTCCACAGATAATGCTGAGTATCCCCTGCATTTTCTGCATATTTAATTAGACCTCCAGCACGTGCAGTCTTTTGTGCTTTCAAGAAAAGAAGGGTATGGTTTCACTGATATAACCTTATGGGAATGGCTGACAGAGAGGGATGCTTTGGACTTTGCAAAGGCACTCAATGCATTGCCCATCCATACCTGGGCAAGGAACAAGCCACAAACACAAGAGATTCTGAGGATGCTGGAATTCCAGAACAACATACACAAAGTGCTGGAGGAATAGGCAGCATCTATGGAAAGCCACATGGCTCTGGAGTTTATAGAGGTCAAGCCCACCATTGAAATGCATTGAAATATCACACATTCAGGATGTTGACATTTAGAAAAGGTAAACTCACTGGCAAGAGTTTCTCTAGGTCAAGATGAAAAGCCTTGTGTAGAAACAAGGGCTGGATGAACACAAGTAGGGATGGGCGGAAGAAGTCCCAGCCATCTGCATTGTTGTCTATCTAAAATGTATTCAAAAACTGCTAAATATTGCAAATATCAAAAGAAAACACACTTACAAACACTTAAAAAACAAATTGGTACAAACACAAATAACTATAAAAAATTTAGCAGAATTTTCCACTCAAGATGGCACCAGCGAACATCAGTTCCACGGGTGACATCTACCAGATAGCAAATCTTTTAAATTTTTTCACTTTTTCTACACCTTCTGCTTGTTCTTTTTGTATTATTTGTTTTACGGAAACTGTTGGAGCCCGCGATGTACAATTTGGATCTTGATTGAAGGATCCAGCACTGTGTCCAGAGAGCTGCCTCGTGGAGATCAGAGACGAGAGCCTGAAAATGACCGTGAACATGAGCTGACCCGTGGAAAACATCAAAGATGGGACTCCATCTTGAAGCAGCGAGGTGAAGGCGTTTAGACCCAGTCAGCGAGCGCTCCCGAGGAAGCCACCATTCGGACCAGCCATGAGTTCTGAATCACGGAAAGACTGTTTGATGCTCTGAGATTTATGCAATTGGACTATAATTTATTTTGGTCTCCTTCATTTTTTTGGCATTTTCTTTCTTGTGGGTGATTGGCGGGTGTAAGTTCTTTGTGTGTGGGTATCATCAGGGGTTTTGATGGTACTGTTGCTGTCTTTTTTTCTGCAAGTGAGTGTGTCAGGGATTGTATTATTGCTGCTTTTTTCTGTGGAGGAGGGGGTCGGGGATTGTTATTGTCACTGTTCTTTTTCTGTGGGGAGGGTTTGGGGGATTCTGGGGTCTGCTAGTTTTGGTTCTTTTACTTTTTCATCTGTATCCCATGGCTATCTGGAGAAAACAACTATCAGAGTTGTACATGCGTGCTCAACAATCAAATGAATCTTGAACCTTGAACCTAGAATGCCAAATTGAATGAACTGGCTCTCAGATCTCATGCCAGGCCTACATAGGTGTGAGTCCTGAGGCTCCTGTACCTTCTTCTTGATGGTAGCAGTGAGAAGAGAGCATGACCTAGGTGGTGGGGGTCCCTGATGATGAATATTGCTTTCCTGCGACAGTGTACCACGTGGATGTGCTCAGTGGAGGGGAGGGCTTTACCAGTGATAGACTGGGCTATATCCATTACTTTTTGTAGGATCTTCTGTTCAAGGGCTTTGGTGTTTCCATACCAGGCTGTAATGCAGCCAATCAATATACTCCCACCACACATCTATAGAAATTCGTTAAATTTTTAGATATCATGCAAATTTTCGCAAACACCTAAGGAAGTAGTGGTGCTGCCATGCTTTCTTCATAATTTCACTTACGTGCTGGGCCCAGGACCATGAACTCACTTCAAAATTCCTTCTTGCAAGAAAAAATGACAAACATTTGAAAAGTAATTGCAAAATAACATTGCATTTACACTCTAATCTGCAAAATGATTTCATACTGATCAAAAATCTACAATGCTAATCTGGATTACAGGCTCTGGACAGGAAAGAATGACTTTCTTTCTGCATCTGTAATCGATATTGCCTGAGAAACAAATGGCTGCCTGTGGTGGGGTCTTTACATGAAAACAGAAGTGTTTGACATTGATGCATCAAACCTTTCCCAATTTTCAGTGTGATTGATTTCTCACAGAAACAATGTACAACAGGTGAATTAATCAAAATTTTAATTAAATTAATTTATTTATTGAGATACCGCGTGGAATACGCCCTTCCAGCCCTTCGAGCTGCACTGCCCTGAAACCCCCTGATTATAACCCTAGTCTAATCACAGGACAATTTTCACTGAACAATTAATCTACCAACCAGTACGTCTTTGTACTGTGGGAGGAAACCCACACATTTCACAGAGAGGACGTACAAACTCCTTACAGACAGTGGTGGGAATTGAACCTGTAAGCTGGGTCACTGGTACTCTAAAGCATTGGGCTAACCACTATGCTACCGTGCTGCACCCCCCCCCCCCCCATTTTGCACCATCACCAGAACCAGAATTGCTCCACAGGTTCACTCTTTATGTGAGGCGAATGTTTATCTTGCGTCTGCTTATGCTGTTGCAGGTCTGACAGGTTATTTGATTATTTAAGCAAATATGCGGGTGCAATTGCAATGCCCAGACCACCCCAGATGCCAAGAAGCAAAAACAATCTGCTGGAGCAACTCAACAGGTCAGGCAGCATCTCTAGAGAGAAATGGACAATTGACATTTTGCATTGAGACCCTTCTTCTGGGTCAACCTTGATCAATCTGCAAAAAATAATTTTCTCAGTGTAATGCACCCTCTAGTGTTCCCTGTGTTGATTGGTCACATGGCCATGTTTATTAAAGGGCACTTGACCAAAAAGCCACAGCACTATTGTATACTGCTGAAGTGTGATCGCTCTTTCACTGACTATGACCATATCCCCTTGTGGACGAGACGGTGTGGAGCAGGTTTATCGACAGTGCCAAGGGACCATCAGTATCATCTGTGGAGGGGTGGCATATTTGGTAGAACTGCTGCCTCACAGATCCAGTGTTCTGGGTTAAATCCTGATCACTCGTGTTATCTGTGTGCAGTTTACACATTGTCGCAGTGACTGCGTGCACTTCCTCTGGGTGCTCTACAGCTTGGACTAAGGACAGATGAAGTTCCACGACCTGACAAGACAAGCCAAGCCTAGTCACATATTATTTGGAACTCTACCTTATTTATTCACTTATTTGCTGACGTACCAGACAGCTGATACATTGTACCCACCCATTTCGATGTGTGCCAGTTCCAGAAACGATTTGGCATTCCTTTCAATAGGAGATGAAAGTGTTGTCAGGGAAGCTCAAACCATCTGCCACATGTGTAGAAGTGATCAAGGTCAGGCAGCTGTACAATTGCCAATTGCATCAACTGTGAAGTATATTGAGTTTATGGAATTCCCCTGTGCCTTTTATCTCAATTTCCTTGTATCACACAAAGACATATATCAGACATGTGTCAGAGTGTTCTGTTCTGATCATCCTTGAGATTGTATTGGAAGTCAAATGTGGACAATAAATGTGTAGACATGAAAGGGAAGGCAGTCTGAAGGCGAGGTGAGCAATTTACACTGGAACATAACAACATCGTAAATATCAGAATTGTTGGCCATGGCAGATTTGAAATATGGAAGAAAATGTCGAACTCGAATGGGTCAAAGACTCTGAACTGACTCTTGCTCTGGGATAATCTAATCAGGGCAATTGACTAAGAACACAAGAAGCTCTAGGTAATGACCTGCTAAACCTGAGACCATTCTCAGATGAGAAGTGCCTGACCTATGTCACTGGAATGCTACATTTGAATTGATAAAGAATGAATATAAAAGTGGACACTTCAATTACGTTATCAGAGATAACTCCAGAGAATCACCATCGTGAGGAAGAACCCACACATCAGGGGCAGGAAGAAGAAAGGATTGATTGCCTGGCCAATGGAGATCCCCTATTTCAGTCTTATAAATTGGAAAAGTTACCTTAGTGAGTATGGGTGCAAAGGGAACAATGGAGTTCATGTTTTAAGTTGTTGACCTGGGGTCAACATAGTCACATGGTTGCTTGTGCAGAGACAATAAAGTGCAGACTTCAATTAATTAAAAGCTGCCTAGTGAGTTTCCTAACCTAATTCTGTCAAGGAACGGTCAACATATTTTGGCATCCCTGGGTGGGATCAGAAAAATAGAGGTCTGGGACCTTAGTTTTGAGCTGAATCACTAACGAGGCAAGGATATTAAAATGGGAAAAGGAGAGGACAAGTAGAACCCGGGGTTTCAGAGGATTGGAGGGGTCATTTTATTAAAGAAAATGGCCTGACTATGAGTTGAGGATAGGAAATATTGAGAGTGGAGCACCAGGAAACCTGTAGGATACATTATGGAAAGCAGTTAGTGAAAAGAAATCAAAGAAATGACCAGCGGCTAAAAAAGCCGATATAAAGGGATGTATGTGGGAAGATCTAATTGAGCTGAGGAGAGAAAAACTGAAACTAGCAGAGGAATGGAGTAAGTGTAAGGAAGAATTGGAAGGAGATGATCCTCGGGAACTTTTCCAGCGCATTCAGCAGCACAGGACAATTCATGGTTTAGATGAAGCAGAGAAATGGAAGTTAACCCTTCTATGTCTAACTTCAGTGTCACACTCAGCCCTTGCGGGGGAACAGGGACAAGGCCAGGGGACACTGGGTGACTTACAGGAGGCTATATTAGAAGCTGCAGAGGCTAATTGAGGTGACCCAGTGGAGGCTTTGCATAAGTGCAGACAGCAGAAAGAGGAACACCCCTCTACATTTGTGACCAGGTTGTAGTTGATTTTATCGAGTATTTACGGTCTTACATTGGCTATGCGGAATTTGACTCAGGGACTGAGTAATAACAGGCTGAAGACCTTGGTATCACACAGTACTGAGGAGAGCAAGAGAGTGTGTGAAATGTTTGATCCTACCGACCCCACACACAGTGAAACATGGGTTCTCAGAAGCATGACACAAGTATGGGAAGAGGAAGTAAGGGAGAAAGGTACGAAGGAGGATAAGGGGAAACAGGGTTCTGAAATGGCCCCTGTAAGAGAACAAGGCGTGCAGTGACAGAAGAGAGGGAGACGGGTTGCCTATCAGAGTTTGCTGCTGTCGCACTCAACAGCGCCACCTAATAGTAGGGGTGGTCGAGGACGCGGTCAGAATGCCTACATTCCCCCTGTCCTGGATACCGGATTCCCATGGAAATGTTTCAATTGTGGACACGAAGGTAATTTTGCCAGGGATTGCTCACAACCCAGATGGATTGGGAATGATTGGGATGTAGCAAAGGGTCCATTGCCCCTTGAAGGTCAACAATGTTACCCGCAATGTAATGTCCAGGACGCCAATGGAGATTCACGACTGTATCTAGAGTTACCCAATGGGTCGCCAAGTGCACAATAATGGTGTCAGGCCTCAGTTACGTGGGTGAGCACTGCGAGGTAGGATGGTGTGGATCCCTTGTAGAAGCTAGGGTAAAAGGACACCCTATTATATTTCTTTGTGATACCGGAGGCTCTCGAACCACCCTAAACACATCCACATTCAGTACACTAAGTTGAGAAATAGAAGATACCATTGTTTTAACTGGATTTATTGGACAAGTACAGGAGTTGACTACACCACTGAACAGTTGGGACAACTCAGTGTGTCCCACTCGGTTGTGCTCATTAACTTGTCAACTGCTCAAGAACATATTCTGAGAAGCCATTTTATTGGGAAAGCTGATCTGAGATTTTATCTGATTTAACAGTTTAATGTTAGTCGGGAGCAGATCCCAATTAACATTCCGGTCAGACGATATGAGGACAAGATATGCACCGTTGGGGAGATGTGGGTGAAGGCAGAAGATATGACAGATGACTCAGAGGCCAGACAAATTATTTTAGATTGCCAGACAGTAATTGCAAAGCATAGACATGACTGTGGCAGGATGCAAGGAGAGGTGTGTATACAAAGCCCTGATCTGAATCCCCAGAAGCAATACGGATTTCCGAAACAAGCAGAGGCAGATGTAGAGAAAATTATTCAGAGTTTGTTAACACAAGGAGTTTTGTTTTGCAAGAAATAGCATCTACAAATAATTCACCCATATGGCCAGTTCAGAAATCCGATGGAGTTAGAAACTCACCATAGATTGCACGGAATTGAATAAAGTGACCCCTTCAACTATCTCTACTATAGCCACAAGTCCGGGGACTATGACTAAGCAGAATACTGTAGCAAAGTAGTTCACAGAACTGGATATAAGTGATAGATGTTGGTCTGTTCCATTGAAAAGAGAGTGTCAATATAAATTTGCTTTCACTTGGAAAGGACAACACTATACATGGACAGTTTTACCACAAGGGTTTCATAATTCACCCCCTATTTTCCATCAGTGGACTGAAAGCTTTTTCAGCTCCCCAGTGTTTAATTCAATATGTAGATAATCTACTGTTATAGACAAAGCCTGGCAGGAGAATTTTGAGTTATTTAAAGAACTACTGCAACTGCTACAGGAGATGGGGTTTGAAGGTTAACCCTAAAAAGGCAGATCATGAGGCAGCTGGTTAGTTACTTGAGAGTGGTCATAACCCCTGGGAGATGAGAGATTGATAAACAGCATGTGGATGTAGTGGCAAAACTGCCTCTCTCCACTGATGTGAAGGGATTGAGGTCATTTTTCAGTTTGGTGGGGTATTGTAGATAGCTTTGTCATCAAAACTTATCCACTCAGGGAGCTCTTAAAGAAAGGAGCTGCATTGGAATGGAAACCAGAACACACTAAAGCAGTTTCAGATCTGAAAACTAGCCTTGCAGAAACACCTGCTCTTAAGACCCCAAATCCTTCTGAGCCATTCTCTTTGGAGGTCGCTGCCACCAGGAACACAGTATCAGCTGTGTTACTCCAGGGGGCACACAGTTGTCTGGAGCCAGAAGCATATGCATCTTGAATGCTCATGCCGGTAGAGCATAGATACACAACATGCGAGCATCACCTATTAGCAGTGTCTTGGGTAGTTCGATATTTCACTTATATTGTGGGTCTTAATCCACTAACCATTTTAACAGAGCATACTCAAATTCAGCTTTTACTTGATGGCCATATCAAGGATGGAACAGTCAGTCAAACTTGACTAGTACGATGGACATTGTTCTTAGAAGATTGTAATGTTGCAGTTAAAAGAGTTAACAGTACAACCATGCATACCGATCAACTAATTTATCGGGGTGAACCTCATGAGTGTCAGGTAACAGTAGACAAAATGGACCATTCATTCCCATCTTAAAATCAGAAGAGGAAAATAATGGCATCTGTCCAGAAAGTTCCTCTTTAAGGAACGTTGTTGATGGGTCATCATCAGTTCAGGATGGAGAGAGACTTACAGGATGTGGTATATATGTAGAAGACGAGGAAGGAGTAGGGTTCGAAAGTGTTGCAATCAAGTTACCTGCGACAATGAGTGCACAAGTGGCAGAGCTTGCTGCCGTAACTTTTGTTGTCAGCCATCCAGACAGATATCCTTCAGGAGCTATCATGCACTCAGACAGTATGTATGTTTGTAACAGTTTGACTGAATATTTACCGTAATGGGAAGCGAGAGGTTATGTCTGAGCAGATGGTAAACTGTTACCATCAGCACCCTTGTTGAAGTATATATTCGAGAAGGCAAGAGGAAACATATGGAGTAGAGAAGGTGAAGGCTCATGTAAAGACTTCCCCGGAAGGGAACAGGAAGGCTGATGAGTTCACCAAATTAGGAGCAAGTTGCAGGGTGAAATGGAATCTGGATAAAGAAGGAATGATGACACAGAAACAAATGAACGGTACCCCTATAGACTTAGTAAAGGTACAGCAATAGAATCAGGAGTTAGCAAAGGTACAGAGAGGAGAGAATTCTGAAGAGTTTGCAAAATATCCAGGAATACAGGTACAAAATGGGATTGTAGATTTGTGGTGCCAGAAGGGTAAAGAAACCAGACGATATATGGGTACCATGACATTTTTGGACATCAAGGATCAGATTGAACTATGGAACAATTGAAGAGTCTGTGTTGGTGGCCGAAGATGAAAGGAGATGTAGAACACTATTGTAGAAATTGTTTGATTTGTTCCCACTATAACCCAGATAAATTGTACAAAATCAGTTTTAAGACACATGGCCTGTAGAAGGACCATGGGTTAAGTTGCAGATTGACTTTGTAGGACCTTTACCTCCATATCCCCTGGAGGACTGAAATTTATCCTTGTGATAGTAGATACCTTCACTAAGTGGGTAGAGGCTCTTCCAACTAGAAATAACACTGCTAAGCTTATAGCTAGGATTTTGTTTGAGAGAGTCTTTACTTGTTGGAGATTGCCAAGGAGTTTAGAATCAGATCAAGGTCACCACTTCACCACACAGCTGATGCAAAATCTGATGAGACTGCTTGGGGTAAAGCAGAGGTTTCATACCAGATATTCTGGAACTACAGCAGGGGAATAGAAGCCTTGAATTTAGAGGAGGTATCAGATAATTAGGTAAGTACAGAAACTGCTCTTGACGTTTTTATTTACAGGTATTTGGAAATGATTGGTGCTGGAATACTACTGATGAGTGGCCTCATAATGGTTGAAGGCTCCAATGAAGATAGCATGTACTACGAACGAATTTGTGACTGAGACGAGATTGCATAAAGGAAATGAAACTGATGTCTATTGAATAACGGTAATATGGGGAAAAGACAGGAGTGCTAGGACAACAGTGGGAAGTCATGTTTCTTTTTTGGGTCCTGCTTCAGGGAAAAAAAAGGACATAATTTGAGTACAACTTTATTGTGAATGTAATAGTGCTGTTGATGTGGGCACAAATCAGAAACAAGGTCATGGATTATCATGTGCATCGGGTGGCTCAATCCTGGTGGCTCTGGAGATCTAAGATTTTCTATATATACCTTACTGCAAGGTGTGAATGATGACAACGGATCTCACAACTACAATGCCAACTGTTGCTAGTGCTTTGTTGTGTGATGATGTTCGGATCTACAAAGGGAGTACATTTAGTTCTTGTCATCTAAATTTTGGGTTTATCTAGAGGATTAAATTAAAAGTTGGTTAGCAGATTGTGAGTTTGTTTCTTATGATTATTCTCCATTTATCTTACCTGTCAATAACAGGGCATTCCTAAAATTTTGCTTGGTAGATGATGTTTACTACATTGCTACTTCAATCACACATTACAGGAAGGGATCTTTAAGTTGCATTTTGTGGTTTTTAATGCTTTGAGAGACTTAGTTTTGACTGAACAAGTATTACGCAAACTTTTCATAAAGCCACCTATTCAACTGGAGACATATATTGTATATCAATGATACTACCAAAGGCTTATTTAGGTATGTGCCGACTGTTCTTCCACCTTTTTCTCATTTTATGACAGGGCAAAGTGGGATAGAGTTACTTACCACAATGAAGCTATTATTAAACAATGGGATGAGTTATTCAAGACTATTAATGATCATGTGGGTTTGGCTAATGATGTTTTGCAGAACCAATCCCTTTTGGAGTGAAGTTTGGAATCCTTGGATGTGCATTACTTCACATGTTATTATTGTTTTCCTCTTTCTTCCAATGATTATCTAATGTATCCAGTGTTTTTTTTTAATGGTAACTTTAATAAGTTAAGTTTTTACATGCCACATGCCATTCCAAATCTTTTCCTGGTGATTTTATTTGCCTTCATATCATGATATTGTGTTTAAGTATTATTGATTGCTGTTAAATGCCCTGATATATGGTATGAAATTGGGTACATTTTTATCATCTTTCTTCATGCTTTTGTACTGATAATATTTTAAAATCTTTATCAGTATTAGTTGTTGTAGTCATGAATGCTGGTGTTCCTTTTCTGCTATATTCACTCGGACATATAAAGAATAGTGTGATCAAGTCAAGTCAAGTCAAGTCACTTTCTATTGTCATTTCGACCATAACTGCTGGTACAGTACACAGTAAAAACAAAACAACGTTTTTCAGGACCATGGTGCTACATGAAACAGTACAAAAACTAGACTGAACTATGTGAAAACAACACAGAAAAAAACTACACTAGACTACAGACCTACCCAGGACTGCATAAAGTGCATGGAACAGTGCAGGCATTACAATAAATAATAAACAAGACAATAGGTACAGTAAAGGGCAGTAAGTTGGTGTCAGTACAGGCTCTGGGTATTGAGGAGTCTGATGGCTTGGGGGAAGAAACTGTTACATACTCTGGTCGTGAGAGCCTGAATGCTCCGGTGCCTTTTCCCAGATGGCAGGAGGGAGAAGAGTTTGTATGAGGGGTGCGTGGAGTCCTTCATAATGCTGTTTCCTTTGCGGATGCAGCGTGTAGTGTAAATGTCCGTAATGGAGGGAAGAGAGACCCCGATGATCTTCTCAGCTGACCTCACTATCCGCTGCAGGGTCTTGTGATCCGAGATGGTGCAATTTCCATACCAGACAGTGATGCAGCTGCTCAGGATGCTCTCAATACAACCCCTGTAGAATGTGATGAGGATGGGGGTGGGAGATGGACTTTCCTCAGCCTTTGCAGAAAGTAGAGACGCTGCTGGGCTTTCTTTGCTATGGAGCTGGTGTTGAGGGACCAGGTGAGATTCTCTGCCAGGTGAACACCAAGAAATTTGGTGCTCTTAACGATCTCTACCGAGGAGCCGTCGATGTTCAGCGGGGAGTGGTCGCTCCGTGCCGTCCTGAAGTCAACAACCATCTCTTTTGTTTTGTTCACATTAAGAGACAGGTTGTTGGCTCTGCACCAGTCCATTAGCCGCTGCACCTCCTCTCTGTAAGCTGACTTGTCATTCTTGCTGACGAGACCCACCATGGTCGTGTCATCAGCGAACTTGATGAAGTGGTTCGAGCTGTGTGTTGCAGCACAGTCGTGGGTCAGCAGAGTGAACAGCAGTGGACTGAGCACGCAGCCCTGGGGAGCCCCCGTGCTCAGTGTGATGATGTTGGAGATGCTGCTCCCGATCAGGACTGACTGAGGTCTCCCAGTCAGGAAGTCTAGGATCCAGTTGCTGAGGGAGGTGTTCAGGCCCAGTAGGCTCAGCTTTCCAATCAGTTTCTGAGGGATGATTGTGTTGAATGCTGAACTAAAGTCTATGACCAGCTTTCGAACGTATGTGTCTTTTCTGTCCAGGTGGGTTAGGGCCAGGCGGAGGGTGGTGGCAATGATGTCATCTGTTGAGCAGTTGGGACAGTATGCAAACTGCAGGGGGTCCAGTGAGGGGGGCAGCAGGGTCTTGATATGCCTCATGACGAACCTCTCGAAACGCTTCATGATGATGGATGTGAGTGCAACGGGACGGTAGTTATTGAGGCAGGACACTGAAGACTTCTTCAGCACGGGGACGATGGTGGCGGCCTTGAAGCACGTTGGAACGGTGGTGCTGCTCAGGGAGATGTTGAAGATGTCAGTGAGAACATCTGCTAGCTGGTCTGCACATCCTCTGAGCACTACCCAGGACTTTCAAGGACTTTCTGTGGATCACAAGGGGGGAGATGTTGGCCATGGCCGATTTGTAATATGGAAGAGAATGTTAAACTCGAATGAGTCGAGCGGGGAAAGCTGTCAGCAGTGCCATCTTTCAAATATCTGGGGAGCATTCTCTCTGAGGGTAGCGGCATTGACAACGATATCCAGAGCCGTATTAAACAGTCTCTGCATTTTGGGAGACTTCGGCGTAGAGTCTTTCAGAACAGGAGCCTTCATCCCTCCACAAAGGTCGCTGTATACCAAGCGGTCTGTGTCACCACCCTCCTTTATAGCTGTGAAGCTTGGGTTGTCATACAGGGGATGCTGAGACTGGACCCAAATGCAGGACGCAGACACTGAAGTACTAGTAACTGGACGGGATAAAACTAAAGGACGGGACAGTTCGCAGACAGGGCTGGGGAAGCAGGACCGGGATGAGGGACTGGGAACAAGGAGCCTGGGGTGGACTCCAAGCTCGAGACTGGACATGGACCCAGAGCCTGGGCCTTGACTCAGGCTCCGACGAAGATGTGACAAGGCCTGGGTTCTAGGAGTTGGAGACTTGGAAACTTGGAGTTCTGGGAGTTCTGGGAGCTTGAGGCTTCAGTCTTGGGTCCTTGGAGCTCGAGGCTTGAGTCTTGGGTCCTTGGAGCTCGAGGCTTGAGTCTTGGGATCTTGGAGCTAGCCTCCTGGGCGGGCCGCATGACTCCAGGGCAGGACGCGGGACTCAACCCGACGGAGGCAAGGAACAGGAAGGGACAGAACCAACCACAGGGTAATGGCAATCGGCCTGGTTTACCCGACAGAGGTGAGGGAGAGGAAGGGAGCTCGGTCTGGGGTGGCTCCAAGACTCGTGCACACGGTAACCTCAGCGGACTACGGAACAGCCAAATACATAACTCACTGAATGAACTAGCCTTCCACCAGTGGGTTACTCCAAGCGGAGACTGACAAGACAACCCCCCAACTCCACTCAATCCCAGTGCCACTTGTATTCCCAGCCAACAAAATGAGCATCAGGTGCAAATGCTTGAGTCCAACTGAAACAAGGGACAGTCGGAGGACCCAGAGTCCGGAGTCCGCGGACCTGAACGTGAACCAGAATGTGGACTTCGGACTGGACCATGACATGGGTAGCCTACAGCCGTCACATCAAGTTCTTGGAGTGCTTCCACATAAGCTGCCTTCAGCGCATCCTGGAAATTACCTGGCGTGAGCGGGTGCCTCACGCTGAAATACTTGTAAAGACCAACTGCAGAAGTATTGAGGCCATGATCACCCAGTGTCAGCTGCAGTGGCTGGGGCACGTGATAAGGATGTTGGCTACCCTGCAGAGTGTTATACGGCCAGCTACATCATGGTCGACACTCAGCTGGAGGGCCGAAGAAACGCTATAAGGATCAGATGAAGAATGCTTTAAGGAAGTGCAAGATCAGACCCGAGGACCTGGAGGATGTTGCTGTTGACCTTAACACTTGGCGACAGCTGTGTAGAGATAGGGTTCGTATTCTGGAGATGGAAAGAACAACCAGAAGACAGCCATGAGAAATGCAGCCATGGTTGCCATCACTACCACCACTACCACATATACATGTCCCACTTGCAATAGAGCTTGTGGGTCCAGGATAGGATTGTATAGTCATCAAAGTTCTCACCGTTAAAGGAGTGGACGTCATAATCAAATTCTGATGGACAACCGAAGAAGATGAAGAAGAAGAAGGGATGGAGATGCCCATTCTGTGAGACTGTCCTTGCAGTTCCCCCACTGCGCCCCCCCCCCAAAAAATCTTGTGGGCTCTGGAATGTTTTTTGCTCTGGGATAATCTAATCAGAGCAATTGAATGTGGACACAAAGAGCTTCAGGTAATGACCTGCTCCACCTGAGACCATTCTCGGATGAGTAGTCATTTATTACGTAAAGTGCCCGATTTACTGAAGAAGTAATCTGTAATCTCGTTAAACTCAGCGGCTGGGTCGGCTAGTTTAACTGGTTTGGACCAGTTGGAGTTGAAAGGAACAAACACACAAGGCTGGGGGGCGGAAGCCATAGAACAATGTGGGTTGTAGCCCTAAACCAGAGCCAATAAAAAAGTGTCAGGGGTCAACCAGGAGATGTGTATCCAATGCTCCGGAATGCTACATTTAAATTGATAAGGAATGAGTACAAAAGTGGACACTTTGATTGCACTATCAGCAATAACATTTTCCAGAGAATCACCATCATGAGGAAGAACCGCATGCCAGGGCTGGGAGAAGAAAGGATCGATTGTCTGGCCAACAGAGATCCCCTATTTCAGTGTTATAAATCGGAAAAGTGGAGTGAGTGACTATGGGTACAAAGGGAACAGTAGAATTCTAAGTTGTCGCTGGGTCAACATAGGGATGCGGTTGTTTGTGCAGAGACAATAAAGTGCAGTCTTCAATTCATTAAAGGTTGCATTGTGAGCCCTAATGCGAGCTTGAAGCCTTATTTGTCATGGGAAGATGCAGAGCAGAGTTCTGCTGAGTTCCATGTGTATTAATCATTGAAAAGGACACTCTGCTCACAATGAGGCACTTCACAAGGTGAAAGCAAAACTCACTGGACATTCACACCCCCTCCCCAGGAAACACCCTCCCCAGGTGAGGAGTGCTTTCAGGAGAGCTTAGCTCAATAATCCCCTGGCTCAGCTAACTCTCTCCCCCATCCTAGAGCGACACACACATTGTGTATATATAGATGGATTGTACTGTACGTTCATAAAGTGATGCTAGGTACAGGAGTGCCTGTAAATAAGGTGACTCCTACATATAGTGATAGAGTAGTGGTGGTGGTTAACGGGTGGAGGTGCTCATCAGCCTTATTGCTTGGGGAAATAACTGTTCTTGAGTCTGGTGGTCCTGGCGTGGATGCTACGTAGCCTCCTCCCTGATGGGAGTGGGACAGACAGTCCACGAATCGGGTGGGTAGGATCCTTTATGATATTACTGGCTCTTTTCTTGACTTCTTGATTTAAAGGGAGTGCAGTGAAGATTCACCAGATTGGTGCCTGGGATGACAGATCTATCATATAAAGAGGAATGGGGAGATTTGGCACTTATTCTTTAAAGTTCAGATGAATGAGAAGTGATCTAATTGAAACATTCGATATCCTTAATGGTTGAGCAGGGTAGATTTGGGTAAGATACTTCCTATGAGGTCTCTAAACCTAAGGGTCAGTTTCAAAATAAATGGTGGGGGCTAAAATGAGGTGAAGGATTTTTCACTCAAAGGGAGTGGAAAATTGGCTCTCTCCATCTGGAAGACTGTGCAAGTGCTATGACTGAATTCATTCAAAATGGAGATTAAGTAGATTTCTGAATACTAAAGGAAATCAAATGATATGAGGAGCAGGCGGGAAAATGGTGATCAGCCAGGGTCTTGTTGATAAGGCTTGAGAGGCTGAATAGCCAACTCTTGCTCCTATGGTCTTTAAGTTAAACTGATGATCATCAATTGCAAGTTCCCATTGACAGAGTAGATGCTTAAGATGGAAGGACTTCTCCAGATTGAATTTCTGAGCATTCAGCGGAAAGATCCAATGATCAGTATTGGAACTGTTACTTCTCACATTGTTTGTCAATGATTTGGTCAATGGAATTGATGACTTTGTGGCAAAGATTGTGGATGATATGAAGATAGGTGGAGGGAGAGGTAGTACTGAGGAAGCAATGCGATTGCAGCATGATTAGACAGATTGGAAGAATGGGCAAAATAGCGGTAGATGGAATACAGTATTAGGAAATGTATGATAATACATTTTGGTAAAAGGAACAATAGTGCAGATTATTACCTAAATGGGGAGAAGGGTCAAACATCAGAGGTGCAGAGGGACTTAGGAGTCCTCATGCAGAACTCCCAGAAGGTTAATTTACAGGTTGATTCTGGTAAAGAAGGCAAATGCAATGTTGGCATTTATTTTGAGGGGAATAGAATATAAAAGCAAGGAGATAATGCTGTGGCTTTGTAAGACACTAGTCAGGCCGCACTTGAAGTATTGTCAACATTCTTGGGCTCCATATCTCAGAAAGGATAGAACCATAGAACATTACTGCACAGAAACAGGCCTTTTGGCCCTTCTTAGCTGTGCCGAACCATTTTCTGCCTAGTCTTACTGACCTGCACCCAGGCCATATCCCTCCAAACCCCTCTCATCCATATACCTGTCCAAGTTTTTCTTAAATGTCCCACATTCACCACTTCATCTGGCAGCTCATTCCACACTCCGACCACTCTCTGCGTGAAGAAGCTCCCCCCCCCCCCATGTTCCCTTTAAACTTTTCCCGCTTCACCCTTAACCCATGACCTCTGGTTTTTTTCTCCCTTGGCCTCAGTGGAAAAAGCCTGCTTGCATTGTCATTAGATAGAGTCCAGAGGAGGTTCACGAGGATGATTCCAAGAATTAAGTGGTTAACTTATGAGGAGCGTTTGGCAGCTTTGTGCCTGTGCTCACTGGAATTGAGAAGAATGTAGGGGGATCTCATTGAAACCTAACGAATGTTGAAAGGACTAGATAGGGTGGATGTGGAAAGGATGTTTCCTATGGTGGGGATATCCAGAACTAGAGGGAACAACCTCAAAATTGAGAGGCGACCCTTTAGAACAGAGGTAAGGAAGATTTTGTTTTAGCCAGAGAGTAGTGAATCTGTGAAATGCTCTGCGGTGGAGGCCAAGTCCATGGGTATACTTAAAGCAGAAGTTGATCATTTCCTGATCGTTCAGGGCATCAAAGGATGTGGCGAGAAGGCAGGTGTATGGGGTTGAGTGGGATCCAGGATCAGCCATGATGGAATGGTGGAGCAGACTCGATGGGCTGAATGGCCTAATTCTGCTCCTGTGTCTTATGGTCTTATGGTCTAATTATGATCAAGCATCACTGATTGACACAAACAGAAAAAATTAACCATTTTGTTAAACTACATGGTCTCTCATCTGACACCTACATTAACACCACTCTGTTTTTCTTGATGTCTATCCTTGCTGCACTTCCCATGTGCTTTCAAACCTTTCTTGCCTCACAAGAGTGGTGAGAACTTGGGAGCAGTCCTTCCAGCCAGGACTTAATGCATTTTTTGTAAGGGTGCAACACTTGCTGACACTATGCCACACTAAATTTTAGCCAATTTTGCCACCAATCTTGTAGGTGCTCGATTTGGTGCCAGTGTTCATTCTCCTTCTTAGTAGATTCTGCAAAAGCTCTCCAGGTCTCCTGAACTTAAGATAGACTCAGAAATAGTATACTTTCTGTGAGATTTCCAACAGAATTGAAATGTTTTTATCCATGCTTCAAATAGACAATTCATCAATCTTGCAAGGAATGTAAAACCTCTTGCAACCAGTTCTCTTGTTGATAAGATCACCAAAGACAATCCATACTTGGGATTGACCTGAAGACCTTCAGCCTAGAGGATGGAGGAAGCTCAAGCTTTAAAAGGTCACCAGCAAGATTAAACAGTTTATCTGTTTGTCCTGGATCCTTGAGCATTAAACATCATTAATCATAGTTCACAGCTGATAAAAATGAGCTTTAGTGGTTGCAGGAGGAAAATACAGAGACTGGAACACCAACCACGACATTAATTGGTTTCCACTTCTTTCAGTTTGTAACTCTGCAGAGAGCAGAGAGCCACATGACAGATATCAATTAGTGAGCGCAAAACAACTATGCAGTACTTACAGTTCAGAGAGGTATGTGCTACAAAAGGAAGAATAGAGAGAGATTAAGAACAGCTAGGTAAGCTAGTCACAGCATGACTTTGCAGAGAGAAAATTATAAATAGCTCAAAGAGTGTATAGTGTAAGGAAGAAAGCAGGATTGGTCTTTAAAAAATATATAAAAATGGAGGGAAGGGTAGACAGGAAAAACCAAACTGCCAAAAATGAGTGAGTGAGAGAGAGAGAGAGAGAGAGAGAGAGAGAGAGAGAGAGATAGAGATGTTGAGATAGAGATAGAGATCAAGAGAGAGAGAGAGAGAGAGGGTGAGAGAGAGAGAGAGAGTTTCTTGCAATTATCTTACACAAACCTATTTTGCATTCAAGATTATAAAATTGTTAAGGGTGCTGATGGATATTCCAATAAATTTAGTCTTTAGAGACACCATTCATAAATCTCAATGCTATCACATTGACTATCAGCCATTTATATGTGAAAGGGAAACGGCCCAACTCAATTTATTTAATTGCTTGGCTCGTGTTTCCATTTGTTTTAAGTTTGATTTATCACATTTTGATATGCTTGTTAAGAGTGTTTAATCCCTAATTCTATGACATTATGAGACACTGGAGCCTCAAATTACAGTTGACAATGTGAGTAGGCATGACATTCTTCCACTACTAGAAGTTCAGTTTAAATTGGTTAACAATCCATTGAAGCAATCGACAGAGTAAAAGTTAGTCAAACACATCATACCAAAATCACAGATGGCAATTTCTAATGGTGCTTTACATCACTTCCAGAACCTTTAAATCATTTTCTATTATTAGTTCTTTCACCATAATTACCAGTGAAATTAAAAACAATCAGTGGAAAATATTACCCAATGGACGTATGGGGCATCTACCTAATACACTATTGTTAAAACTTGGGATTTTGTCTTACATAAGTAAGCTTTTTGAGTTAAAGTTCTAACTGGAGAATAAATGAAAAATCCCAAGACACAAGCGTCAGTGAATTCACACCAGGACTTCTGCCTGAAGTTCAGAACTTGCTCCCTGTCCAAAATGTCTGGACATTCTGATACCCCACTCAGTTTATAGAGAATGCTTCAGCCCTAAAACTCCTTCCCAGACCTTCCTATCTTCCCACTGCTTGTTTAGTTGAAAAACCTTGCTAAAATCTGGAGAGAAAATTATGTTTCTCTACAAATGCAGTATCTCTGCCATGGACAGTCCCAAGCTCGGCTGTGAAAGGAGGGGGTGGGCATGGGGCCAACAACACCATCCTGTTAAAACCCAGAGCTATAGAAATGCCAACAGAAGCTCCAAAGACCTCATCCCTGGGAGAAGAAGGATATTCGAAGATTGGCAACACATGGGGACAAATTGAAAGACTAACCCAGAACAGAGGACTCTCGCAAGCCTGTGCCCCAGTAGAGGTGTTGGGCTGAGGGAGAAGACAGAAGTCAAATGTAATAAAGTCATGGAGTCATTGATTCACACAACTCAGAGGTGGGTCCCTTGACCCATTACATCCATGCCAACCTACTTCTCCATCTGCACTAATCCCATTTTCTTACATTAGGACTACATTCCACATCCCTCTCTGCTTTGCCTTTCTACATGTCGCTGTAAGTATTTATTGAATGTGGTACCTTTATTTGATTTCACTATCTCCTCTGGCCGAGAGTTCTATACCAACCATTGATCAACCATTTACACAATTCATCCACTGATTCAATTTAACTCTCTTCCCTCTAGATTATACCAATCACTTTACACTAGGGACTAGTGGTCAATTAAACGAGACATGCAGTAACCATGACTAGGATTGAACCCAGGTCGCTGGAGCTTTGACTCTTCCAGCTGCACCACTGTGCTGCCCACTGTGCAAACATCACTTCAATTTTGTCCATTTTGTTTTATTCAGAATGAAGTATCTTAGATTGTTTTCTTAAATTGCCTTTGTGGAAATGAGTGTGTCATTGAGGTATTGATATGTGAAGTATTACCACAATGAGTGGTAAATTGCACGAAATGGAAAATGATTAATTAGTTCAGAATGAAGCCTGTGTCCACCAAATTTGAATTTGAAATTGAAACTAAAAGTTCAGGGTCATAGGGAAGGTATTGTACCATGTCACGCAACATCAGATCCCAAAAGAGGATCAAGAGAGCAATGGGTTGAATTTGAACTGATGGCGAGGGAGAATCTTTTCCCCACAACACCGGGCACGGGTGTAGAAGAACTGTTTAATAAATCTTGGAACATCATCCTCTTATGTTCCTTGCCTTTGGGTTAAATGTATGAAATATTTAAAATACTTTCCAGAATTTTGCAAATAAAATCCAGCATGTCACCCAGCTGAATGCAGCCTAAGTAGATTCTCTGACAGATTCCAGTGTGTCTAAAATGACAAGATAGCTGAAGCAATTCTAGCATTTGTTGCATTACTCTGCACTGAATTTGCCAAAAAATTAGTATTAACATGCTGTAAATATTATTCCTGTTGCAAAGTTCAGCCAACTTAGCAACAGGAGAACTCTTGACTCCTGCTTATTCTACAAGTGCACAGAACATAAGAAGGGAAACAAGCTCTTCAACCTTCTGAGCTCATTCCTTTATCAGACTGATCAGATTTGGCTTGGATCACAATTCCATTTCATCAGCTTTATTCCAAGCGTAAAATTCACCTTGCACTCCTCCATGTTGAATCCCATTTCTACAGTTTTGCACTGGTCCTTCATACCTTCCTGTAGAATTTGGGCTTGGAACTCCAGCATGTTCTTGAGACACCTTGGTACAACAGTCCCATTGGGTCAATTCACATTCGAATGGTGCTTTCCTGTGCATTTTTCCTGAGTTATTATCTCCAACACTATTCCACAGACTGCATTCCAGCTTCAACCAACTTCTTAAATCTGGCAAATCCGAGTGAGCCAGAGTAATCACAAGCAGCAACTAGGCAGTCTTGATAGTCTTTTGATTACTCTCATATCATCAGATACAGCATTATCTCAGCCCTAGATCACCTCTGCCCCTTCACGTCCCAAGCCAGAAAGGAGTTACCCAAAAGAAGAGATGTTGCAAATGGTTCTGTATACGGCTGTTGTATGTTGAAATGGACAAATCAACTCAATGATCATAGGGAGGTACAGCATGGAAATAGGCCCTGTGGCCCTTTGGTCTTGTGCTAACCATAAGCCACCTATTGAACATTAATCCATATTTTATTTTTCTCACATTCCCAATAACTTTCCACCACCCACAAAACCTTCACCTCCTGATTCTACTGCTCAGCAGCACACGGTGCAGTTTGCCAGTTAAACTACTAATCTTTAAGGTGTGGGGCAAAACCAGAGAAACCAGAGGTAACCTGCATTTACAGTGACAACGTGATATCTCCACACAGAAGGTCCTCACCTGAGGTCAGAATTAAACCGGAGTCTCTGGCGTTGTGAGGTAATGACTCTCCTAACAATGCCACTGTGCTCCAGTATCTTGAAATGTTGACTAGAGAACAGATACAAGTTATTAATGTTACTCCAAACCAATTAACCACATGGTAGACCTACCACACCAAGCTCTGCCTTTGCAACAGGGAACTCAGATTACCACAAGCTTAAAAATGAGTCTAGCAATGTAATTTCTAGGAAGACATCTATCACTTCTGAAAAGCTGCTGAAAATCTACTCCAGATTTCCCACTGCAACCACTGAACCTCCTTCCAAGATACCTTTCCCAAATTCTGTTCACTTTTATTTTCCTTAACCTGCTTCTCTACTAGTCTAGTCCTACTTTACCTGGTCACTGAAAAGCACCTGCTCAACAGTGGTATTTTTTTTACAATAATTATTTCTCTTGTATGCAATCTATTTGGTCAAACTAGGAGTTGATATTTATTCTTCATTGTCTTCTTCAAAGTAGGCATTCCAATTTGTCAATCTTTTTCCTATGACCAAGCAAGGAAAATGTTTGGAGTGAAATTAAGTTCCCAATAGAGACAATTCCATTAAGCTCCAGTTTTTTTCTGGTCTGGAGTCAGAATCACAGTTTTCCATTGGCAATTTAAATACATGCTTCCTGGAAATGTGGAACTGAAATACAGTCATGTATTCAACAGCTTTAATGCTTCATGGAGCTCTTTTGTTTCTTCGCTCACACCAAATCGACATCTAAAAGCTTATCCTGCTGATGTCACTTAGAAACCAATGAAAGTTAGCCTGGATAACTGTGCTGCTGGGTTGCACAGATTGCTGGGGATGGACATTATGTAATATACTAATATATCTGACTTGTCTTCAAATTAGTTGACACTGATGTTGAGAGGCTGATTGTATTTACTATTTGGTTCAGAATTGATTCAATATGGATGACCTGTCTTATTTCGGGCTTTTCTTCCTGCTTGACTTTAATTTCATTCTAATCAGAGAATACACTTGATTTAAAATCTGTCATTAGCTGACCCCATCAAATTTATCACGGGAGTCAAGCCATATAAAAGCCTAAGCAAATTGAAGTGTTTTCCCTAACGCAGCTAAAGGAGGTGGGTGGGGGAGAGAGGGCAGACAACGTTCATTCATTATAACCTGCATATGCGTGAGATTTCTGGTAAAGTACTTAATGAGAACACAGCACTTCATGTTCACAGCTATTTCTATTAAGTTATTACCATATTTCCACAGATTATGGAATGCATCATAAAATCTTTAATAACTGCATAAATGAGCACAATTAATGCTGCAATCTCTGTCTGCACTAAATAAGTTTCTGAGTCATGCATTTTGACCTACTCTGTTGTTTAAATAGGAAACTAAAATGCTGGTTCCTCATTTGGCTGAATTTTTCATTGAATTTCTTGTCAGAGCCTGTAAGAGCTTATTTTCAGTGGAGAACAGAGAACATGTGTTCAGCCTGTCTTGTGACAGTGTAATTCTCAAGAAGGTTCGAATACCCTGAGCAAAGCTCCGAGGCTTCCGATGATAAGTTGTTATGGCAATTTGGAGAAATCTGACAGTTTTGGACAAAGTTTCATGTAGATTATTTTCACAGATTGATTTTAACAAAGCAGTGCAGTGTTTCTTTGATACAGTTCAGCGTGGGAAATGTAGCGTCTTCAGCTATTTCCTGCATTGGTTGCATCTGGTGGCAACAGACTTTAATTCCTCTGTTGGAAAGTAGATTGTAAAAATTAATCAAACCTGATTTCTATTAACTGTTGCCTTTGCCAAATAATTCCTCCACTGCTATTGTTGTTGAATGGCTATCATTTTCACTGTTCTTCATGTGAAGCTGGTGTCTGTCACACCTGTGCAGTTGCCAGTGAATCAATGTGTTCCCTAAGCTTACTCATTAGTCCTTCCAACTGGGACAATGCCATGCTTTTGGCATTATCATCACAGAGTCCTGTTGGCCATGGTACATGCTGGTCAATGAACCGGGCTCGCCAAAACAAAAATCTTCACTCAGATGATGACGTGAGTGTGGATCAAACTGCCAGCGGAAATGGTAGATGCAAGATTAATGTCAAGATCAAGATTGTTTAATGTCATTTCCAGTACAAAAATGTAAAAGAGAACAAAATATTTGTTACTCTGAAGCCGATGAAGCACAGCAGAACACAATAAGATAAAGAACATACTAATAAAAAGCACAATTAATATAAATACATAAGACAACTTATATTTAAAGATTATTGTATGTCCACAAAGTGATGCTAGGCATGGAAGTGTCTGTACGTGAGGTGTCGGGAAATGATAAAGTAATGGTGATCGAGGGTGTGATGGGGTTGGTTATTGGGTGGAGGTGTTGATCAAATTTACTGCTTTGGGAAGGGAACTGTTTTTGAAGCATAGTAACCCTGGCATGAATGCTACTGATGGAAGAGGGACAAACCTTGAGCAGGGTGAGTGGGATCCCTCATGATGTTACTGGCCTTCTTCCAGCACCTTTGCTGGTATATATATCCTTGATGGCAGGTAGGCTAGTGCCAGTGATGCACTGGGCAGTTTTAGCTACTAGTTGTAGAACCCTCCTGTCTGCTGTAGTGCAGTTTCCATACCATGCAGTGATGCAGCATGTTAGGATGTGCTGTCTATTGCACAGTCTGTAGAATGATGTGTCTACTAATGTGCATAGTCAAGCTCTCTTCAGCCTCCTCAAAATGTAAAGGTGTCGGTGAGCTTTCCGAATTGTGTAAAGTGTGTTCTGGGACTATGGGTGTTTGTGTGATATGCACACCCAGGAGTTTCCACTGCTGTGCCAGCGATGTAGAGGGTTGTGAGTGGAGCAAACTGTGAGTGCTCCTGAAGTCAATAACCAACTCATTTGTCTTGTACAATTGTAACACTTAAGAGAACTTAAGTGCTGCAATTGGCAGATGGATGGGACGGGTTGGAAGGGATATGGTGCAGGGAGAAGCAGGAGATGGAACTAAGAAGATCAGGCCAGTATGAACTTGATAGGCCGAAGGGTCTGTTTCTGTGCTGTAGTACTCTATGATTCAAAACATATCCACTACCAATCATTCCTCATGCCCCACTTTATCCCATAAAAAACAAATGAAACCAAATGTACAGAGGTGAGGACAATGGATGATTATTACCCTTGCATGAATTTCCAAAAGATGAATGGAAATGATCTTGGAGATCTCTCTGACCACATGCCTTCAAACCAGATTCAAACCTGTACCATCAAGTTGCTTTCCTTTCTGTGTGCCTTCATCCTACTTTTCTTGGAAGCATTTGTATTCTCCTTTCATGTGACATTTTTAAAATACATTTTTAATAAACTATAGAAATTATTAAATTAAAAAGTCAGCTTTGATTTCTTACATTATAATTTGAAGTTGGTTTTATTTCATGCATGGCATACTGGCAAGGTTATTAACGTTAAACATTGCTGAAGTTAGTGATATGGCCCTTACCTTTCTTCTCCCACCCTGCTGTTTCACCATCCATCGATGGTCATTTTTAATAGGTTCTGTGTAATATATAATATTACTCCATCTTTTACATTTTCAATATTATTTTATTACTATTTAGATTAAGGTCGAATGGGTTTGATTACCCTACATATTTCTCTAAAAGTTTAAAATACATTTTATTCAGAAAACGACAACTGAAAGAGGATGATGAACTGTCCAATCTTGACCTCTTCTCACGACTCCAATGCTCCCCTTCCTCATGGACACTTGGCTTTTGGCCATTTAGCCTCTCTTGATTGCAACAACAAATACCTCGACTTCTCCACTCCCCTCATTCAAGCCAACGTTGGCATATCTGAACACACAGCACTCCAATCACTATGCACTGGTCCCAACCTAATTAACACTCCACCCCTCCTACTTCCCCTGTTGTTTCCATCTATACATCATCCTCCCCCATCCTTGGTCCATCACTCATTTACTGGCCTATCTCTCATCACTTCCCCTCTCCTCCTAGTAGTGGCTGTCTTCCCTCACCTGTTTGCATTTGCTGGAAAATCTGAAACAACTTTAAAGTGTTCCACGATACTTCATGCAAACATAATTGGATGAAAATTAAGAATTAACCAAGTATCAGAATGGGTTACTAACTGGGTTAAAAAGTAGGAATTAACAGGAGAACTGCGGGAATTTGTCTTGGAATATCATATTTCATGGCAAAAAGAAGGTCATAGCTGGGAGCTTAACATTCAAGAATACATGTTGTATCGAAAAGACAGGCAAGTAGGCAGAGGGGGGTGGTGGCTCGGCTGGTGAAAAATGAAATCAAATCATTAGAAAGAGGTTACATAGGGTTGGAAGGTGTTAAATTGTTGTGGGTAGAGCTAAGGAACTGCAAGGGTAAAAAGACGCTGATGGGAGTTATATACAGTTTAACAGTAGTAAAGATGTGGTCTACAAATTACAATGAGAAATCAAAAGTGCATATCAAAACAGAAATGTTACAATAGTCATGGGGGATTTCAATATGCATGTAGATTGGAAAAATCAGGTTGGTTCGGGACCCTAAGAGGGAGAATTTCTGAATATCTACAAGATGGCCTTTTACGGAGTCAGCTATTCTGGACTGATTAGAGAGCTTAAGGTAAAGGAACCCTTTGGAAAAAGTGATCATAATATGATAAAATTCACCCTGCAATTTGAGAAGGAGAAGCTAAAGTCAGATGTATCAGTATTACAGTGGAATAAAGGAAATTACAGAGGCATGAGAGAGGAGCTGGCCAAAGTTGATTGGAAAAGAACACTAGCAGGGATGACGGCAGAGCAGCAATGGCTGGAATTTCTGGGAGCAATTTGGAACAAAGCAGGATAAATACAACCCAAAGAGGAAAAAGTATTCTGAAGGCAGTATGACACAACGGTAGCTGACAAGAGAATTCAAAGCCAACATAAAAGCCAAAGAGAGGGCATATAGTAGAGCATAAATTAGTGGAAAGTTAGAGGATTAGGAAGCTTTTAAAAACCAGCAGAAGGCAACTAAAAAGTCATAAAGAAGGAAAAGTTGGAATACGATGGTAAGCTGACCAATAATATTAAAGAGGATACCAAAAGTTTCTTCAGATATCTGAAGTGTAAAAGAGAGGCAAGAGTGGATATCAAACTGCTGGAAAATAATGCTGGAGAGGTAGTAATGGGAGACAAGGAAATAGCAAATGAACTGATTAAGTGTTTTCCATCAGCCTTCACTGTGGAAGACAGTAGTAGTAGTAGACCGGAAGCTGGAGAGTGTCAAAGGGCATGAAGTGTGGGAAGGTGCCATTAACATGGAGATGCATCCAAAAAGGTCTGAAGGTAGATAAGTCACCTGGACCAGATGGTCTTCACCCCAGGGTTCTGGAAGGTGTGACTGAAGAGATTGTAGAGGCATTAGCAATGATCTTTGAAGAAACAATTGACTCTCTCGTGGTTCCAAAGGAATGGAAAATTGCAAATGTCACTCTATATTTCAAAAAGGGGGAAAGGCAGAAGAAAGGAAATTATAGGAGAGTTAGTCTGATCTCAGTGGTTGGGAAGATGTTGGAGTCGATTGTTAAGGATGTGGTTTCAGGGTACTTGGGGGTACATGGAAAACAGTCTGTAGTCAGCATGATTTCCTCAAGGGAAAATTTTGCCTGATAAATCTGCTGGAATTCTCTTAAGAAATTACAAGCAGAGTGGGCAAAGGAGATGCAGTAGACGTGGTATACTTGAATTTTCAGAAGGCCTTTGACAAGGTGTCATACATGAGGCTGCTCAGCAAGTTAAGAGCCCATGGTATTACAGGAAAGATACTAGCATGGATAAAACATTGGCTGATTGGCAGGAGGCAAAGAGTGGGAATAAAGGGAACCTTTTCTGGTTGGCTGCTGGTGACTGGTGGTGTTCCACAGAGGTCTGTTTTGGACCCACTTCTTTTTACATTTTCTGTCAATTGTTAGGATGATGGAATTAATGGCTTTGTGGCCAAGTTTCTGGACAATATGAAGATAGGTGGAGGGGAGGTAGTTTTGAGGAAGTAGAGTGGCTACAGAAGGACTTAGACAGATTAAGAGAATGGGCAAAGAAGCAGCAGATAGAATACAGTGTTGGGAAGTGTATGGTCATACATTTTAGTAGAAGAAATAAAAGCATAGAATATTTTCTAAATGGGGAGAAAATTCAAAAATTTGAGATGCAAAGGACTTGGGAGTCCTCCTGCAGGGTTCCGTAAAGGTTAATGTGCAGGTTGAGTTGGCGGTGGGAAGGCAAAGGCAATGTTAGCATTCATTTTGAGAATACTAGTATATAAAAGCAAGGATGTAATGTTGAGGCTTTATAAAGCACTGTTGAATTGAATTGAATTGACTTTATTACTTACATCCTTCATATACATGAGGAGTAAAAATCTTTATGTTACGTCTCCATCTAAATGTGCAATGTGCAATTTATAGCAATTTATAATAAATAGTATATACAATAGGATAGTCAATATTGCACAGAAATACAGTTGTGTCAGCATGAGTTAAGTAGTCTGATGGCCTGGTAGAAGAAACTGTTGGTCCTGGCTTTTATGCTGCAGTACGGATAGTAGCAGTTGGAACAGTTTGTGGTTGGGGTGACTCGGGTCCCCAATGACCCTTTGGGCCCTTTTTACACACCTGTCTTTGTAAATGTCCCCAATAGTGGAAAGCTCACATCTACAGATGCGCTGGACTGTCCGCACCGTCCTCTGCAGAGTCCTCCGATTGAGGCTCCACTTGGAGTATTGTGAGCAATTTTGGTCCCCTTATCTTAGAAGGGATGGGCTGACATTGGATTGGGTTCAAAGGAGGTTCATGAAAATGATTCTGGTATTGAAAGGCTTGTCATATGAAGAGCATTTGATAGCTCTGGATGTTTGCTCACTGGAATTCAGAAGAAGAAACCTATCGAATGTTGGAAGTTTTTGATAAGGTGGATGTGGAGAGGATGTTTCCTATAGTGGGGGATTCCAAGACCAGAGGACACAGCCTCGGAATAGAGGGGCATCATAGAACATAGAACATAGAATAGTACAGCACATTACAGGCCCTTCAGCCCACAATGTTGTGCCGACCCTCAAACCCTGCCTCCCATATAACCCCCCACCTTAAATTCCTCCATATACCTGTCTAGTAGTCTCTTGAACTTCACTAGTGTATCTGCCTCCACCACTGACTCAGGCAGTGCATTCCACACACCAACCACTCTCTGAGTGAAAAACCTTCCTCTAATATCCCCCTTGAACTTCCCTCCCCTTACCTTAAAGCCATGTCTTCTTGTACTGAGCAGTGGTGCCCTGGGGAAGAGGCGCTGGCTGTCCACTCTGTCTATTCCTCTTAATATCTTGTATACCCCTATCATGTCTCCTCTCATCCTCCTTCTCTCCAAAGAGTAAAGCCCTAGCTCCCTTAATCTCTGATCATAATCCATACTCTCTAAACCAGGCAGCTTCCTGGTAAATCTCCTCTGTACCCCTTCCAATGCTTCCACATCCTTCCTATAGTGAGGCAACCAGAACTGGACACAGTACTCCAAGTGTGGCCTAACTTGAGTTTTATAGAGCTGCATCATTACATCGCATCTCTTAAACTCTATCATTTGACTTATGAAAGCTAACACCCCATAAGCTTTCTTAACCACCCCATCTACCTGTGAAGCAACTTTCAGGGATCTGTGGACATGTACCCCCAGATCCCTCTGCTCCTCCACACTACCAAGTGTCCTGCCATTTACTTTGTACTCTGCCTTGGAGTTTATCCTTCCAAAGTGTACCACCTCACACTTCTCCGGGTTGAACTCCACCTGCCACCTCTCAGCCCACTTCTGCATCCTATCAATGTCTCTCTGCAATCTTCGACAATCTTCTACACTATCTACAACACCACCAACCTTTGTGTCATCTGCAAACTGGCCAACCCACCCTTCTACCCCCACATCCAGGTCATTAATAAAAATCACAAAAAGTAGAGGTCCCAGAACAGATCCTTGTGGGACACCACTAGTCACAACCCTCCAATCTGAATGTACTCCCTCCACCACGACCCTCTGCCTTCTGCAGGCAAGCCAATTCTGAATCCACCTGGCCAAACTTCCCTGGATCCCATGCCTTCTGACTTTCTGAATAAGCCTACCAAGTGGTAGACATCCTTTAAGAACACAGATGAGGAGGAATTTCTTTAGCCAGAGAGTGGTGAATCTGTGGAATTTGTTGCCACAGGTGGCTGTGGAGGCCAAGTCATTCAGTATACTTAAGGCAGAGGTTGATAGGTTCTTGATTAGTCAGGGCATGAAGGGATACGGGGAGAAGTCAGGAGATTAAGGCTGAGAGGGTAAGTGGATCAGCCATGATGGAGCAGACTTGATGGGCCAAATGGCCTAATTCTTCTCCAATATCTCATGGCCTTATTCCAAATGGTGCATCTAAAATACCTCTATTAATCTGTTTTGTCAGAGATTTTGGATAAAGAATTAAAAACCTACAGAGGTAATAGGGTGAAGAGGTTTGGGGTTGGAATTCCAGATCCTCAATTTGTAAGTCCTCCAGGACCAATTTGTGTTTCGTTTCTAAGGAAGTAAAAAGCTAATAAGAATAAAAAAAGGACATGTCTCCTACATCATGTGTACTATTGTGCACATGAGCAAATCACAGTCACTCCTATCAATCCTGCCATCCCTACCTCAGGAATCTTATGAGCTTATAACCTAAATCGGTGGAGCATAAAGCCTGATGTGGCCATACCCACAGTGTCAACCATAGTGTTTCATCAGCAGGACCGATAAAGCATTGTGTTGGCGTACCAGCATTATGTGGGAGTGATAATGATGCACGCTTATGTTGTTGGCTCTGGATGCTGTGAAATCTTGTGCATTCAGGTGAAAATTTTCCAAGTAAATCTCCTTCAAGTAACCAATGACCAACCTCCTTCAACTGATAATCAGTAATCCTCCATGTTCAACGGCTCTTAGAGGAAGCATTGAGAGTAGTGGGGCTTCTCTCCTGTACCCTAGGCGGCAAAATCCATTTTAACATCAATAAAAGAATCAGTAGAGCCATAATCACCGAATTCTGAATGACATTGCTGCTCAGAACCTGCAGCGATAGTAAGAGAGCCAACGTGGGGGCCCAATCTCCTTGATCGTACCAATGTATTGTATCGCTTTGTCGCAGTATTGGTAGGACTTCACAACCAGTTAAAGGTCAACTCATTCATTCAGATTGAATTCATTGTGATTTGTTTCATCCCCATTGTGACAAATGGGATCGATGTTGTGTGCACATTCTCCCTGTGATCACATAGGTTTCCCCCGTGTACTTGACTTTCCTGCCACATCCCAATTACATGCTGGGTATTAGGATGGTAATCTATCCCTAAGGTAGAGCTCATGGGGATGGGAAAGCGAATAGATTACAGGGAAACAAGTAGAAACAAGTGTGGGATCCAATCAGATCTAGCAGTTCTAAACTGACCATCCATGCATCACTCTAATCTACCACAATCTGATTAGGATTCATATTTATTTATCACATGTGCATTGAAACATAGAGTGCCATTTGCATTAACAAGCAACACACCCAAAGGATTCAGTGGGGATAGCCGCAAATTCTGGCGACAACATAATGTGCTCACAATGCTCACACACACACACCTCCAGCCTAGGATATGCAACCTCTGGTCCTCTAGTCCTCGGTCCCCTCAGGCTCAAAGCCTCATCAACTCAGTCTTGTTACCTTCAGCGGTCATGTGAAGGCTGTGGCGATTAAGGAACAGGCCAGGCTAAAATTCAGTGATGGTTTACTGAGATAACGACGCTTACATTGTAAATAGCAGAAGAAGCAGATTATAGCACAGTGATCCCTGCAGTCAAGGGATTGGGTGAGGGCTCTGCACTGTAGCCATCATCTGAATTGAAATTCTGGCAAAAATTCAAAGTGTGTTGTCAAAGTGACATTCAGATCAATGCAATGAAGAGGGAGCAACAGAGCTGAAGGAACAAGGAAAATACTGAACCAAGGTAAGGATATAAAAAAAAACTACAATTGCCTATTAACTGGCATTGGATTAACTAACTAATTAAATAGCAAGATATAGAGAATCAAATTCGCTAGCAAATTACAGTGACATGCAAACCACAGGCTCGTGATAAAAGGAACTCGACTTAATCTTGACTCGGCTGATTGGATACAAAATTCACTTGCCCACAGAAGACAGATGTAGTGGTTGAAGGAGATCTGTGATTAGTGGTGTTCCACATGGATTTGTAATGGAGCCTCTGTTGTCAAATATATAAATGATTCGGGGTGAAAATATGGTAGGGGTGAGTAAGTTTTCAAATGACAGAAAGATTGGCGGTATTGTGGATAGTGTAGAAGACCACAGCAGGATCATTTGCAGATATGGGTGGAGAAATGGCAGATGAAGTTTGATCCAGGCAAGTGCGAGGCAATACACTTTGGGAGATCCAACGTAAAGAGAGAATTCACAGGTAAAGTCACGATTCTTAACATCATTGATGAACAGACGGAATTTGGGGTCTCTCTGTTCAGCACTGATGAAAAGGGTGACCCCAAGTAACATGGCTCCCTAAAAGTGGCTGCAAGGGTTGAAAGAGTGGTAAAGAAGTTGTACTGCTTGCCAATGTTCCCTTGAATTTGTCATGACCAGTGTGCACAAAAATCTTGTGCTCTGCAATTTTTCGTCTAGTGGCAACAACATGTGCACACTGAATTTTATATATAAAAGCATTCATTTTAACAGCTAGCAAAACACTACAATTGAGAACTTTGATCTCCTTTGGGTTTGATCATTTTCACTCTCGTTCATCTGCACTCTCACAAAACGTATGTAGCAGGTGTGGAGCTTTTGCACACCATCCATATGAGATTTGCTTGCTAAATGATGCTTTAAAAAGTTAAGTTTCCAAATATCAAGCTGAGAAGAACTGCAGATGCTGGAAATCCAAGCAACACACAAAAAATGCTGGAGGAACTCATTAGGCCAGACAGCATCTATGCAGAGGAGTGAACAGTCGACATCTCAGGCCGAGACCCTTCATCAGGACTGGAAAAACAATGAGAAGTTAGAGCAAGATGTGGGGAGAGGAGGAAGAAGTACAAGGTGGTAGGTGAGAGGTGAAAACAGGAGAGGGGGAGGGCTGAAGTAAAGAGCTGAGAAGCTGATAGGTCAAAGAGATAAAGGGCTGGAGAAGGGGGAATCTGATAGCAGAGAGGAGAAGAGCATGGAAGAAAGCAAAAGGTGATGGATAATTAAGGAGAAGAGGTGAGCGAGGGAAACGGGAACGGGGAATGGGTGAAGTGGGGGGGGGGGGGGGTGTGTCTATTACCAAAGGTTTAAAAAAATCGATGTTCATGCTATCAGGTTGGAGGTTACCCAGACGGAATATAAAGTGTGCTCCTGCAATGTGAGTGTGGCAGTACAGGATGCCATGTCAGAATAGAAATGGAAAGTAGAAATGAAGTGGGTGGCCACTGGGATATCCCACTTTTTCTGACAGATGGAGCATAGGTGCTCGGTGAAGCAGTCTCCCAATCTACGTCGTGTCTCATCGCTAAACACGAGGCCACACCGGGAGCATCAGATACAGTAGATGATCCCAACAGATTCACAGGTGAAGTGTCGACTCACCTGGGAGGACTGTTTGGGGCACTGAATGGTAGTGAGGGAGGAGGTGTAGGGGCAGGCGTAGCACTCATTCCACTTGCAAGGATAAATGCCAGGAGGGAGATCAGTGAGGAGGGGTGAGTGGACAAGGGAGTGTGGAATGCAGAAAGTGGGGAAGGGGTGAGGGAAAGATAAGCTTGGCATTGGGATCCTGTTGGAGATGGCAGAAGTTATGGAGAATTATCTGTTGGGACATGGAGGCTAATGCAGTGGTGGGTGAGGGCAAGAGGAACCCTATCCCTGGTAGAGTAGCAGGAGGATGTATGTGAAATGGAAAGGATGCATTTGAGGACAGTGTTGATGATGGAGGAAGAAAAGCCTTTCTTTGAAGCAGGAAAAAAACTCATTAGTTCTGGAATGAAAAGCCTCATCCTGAGAGCAGATGCAGCAGAGATGGAGGAACTGAGGGAAGGGGATGGCATTTTAACAAGTGACAGGATGGGAAGTGGTATGACCCAAGCAGCTGTGAGAACCAATGGGTTTATAAAAGATACCGGTAGATAAGCTGTTTCCAGAGATAAGACAGAGAGATCGAGAAAGGGGAGGAAGATGTCAGAAATAATCCAGGTAAATTTGAGGGCAAGGAGAATGTTGGAGGCAAAGTTGATGAAGTCAATGAGCTGAGCATGGTTGCAGGAAGCAGCACCAATGCAGTCATCAAGGTAGTGTAGGAAAAGTGATACCAGAGCAGGCTTGGAACATAGCCTGTTCCACATAGCCAACAAAAAAGCAGACATATCTGGGACCAATGCAAGTGCTCACGGCTACACTTTTTGTTTGGAGTTAGTGAGAGGAGCCAAAGGAGAAATTATTGAGAGTGAGGGTCAGTTCCGCCAGACGGAGGAGAGTGGGGGTGGAGGGGAACAGGTTGGGTCTGTTATCTAGAAAGAAGCGGAGAGCTTTAGGACATAGACATAAGTCATGAGACATAGGAGGAGAATTAGGCCATCTGGCTCATCAAGTCTGCTCTGCCATTCAATCATGGCTGATCCTTTTTTCTATTGCCTCCTCAATCCCAGTTCTTGGCCTTCTCATTTGCCATGTCCAATCAAGAACCTCCTGGTTGGAGATGAAGGTGAATAGGGACTGGACGTCCATGGTGTAAATGAGACAATTGGGGCCAGGGAATTTGAAGCCGTTGAAAAGATCCAGAGCATGTGAAGTGTCACGGATGTAAGCAGGAATGGATTGACCCGGGGGGATAAAACACATTCGAGGTAGTTTGGTGGAGCAGGAACAAGCAGAAACAATGGGTCTACCTGGACAGACAGGTTTGTGGATCTTGGATAGGGGATAGAAATGGGAGGTATGGGGTAAGGGAAGATAAGGTTGGTGGCAGTGGAAGGGAGATTCTCAGAGTCAATAAGGTCGGTGATGGTGTGGGAGACTATGGCCTGGTGCTCCTTAGCGAGGTCGGGTTCGGGGGGTAAGTAAGAGGAAGTGTCAAAGTTGTTGCATGGCCTTAACAAGGTAGAAGTCAGTTTGCCAGACTTCTACAGCACCCCACTATCTGCAGGTTTGATGGTGAGGATAGGATTAGTGCAGTGAAAGTGGAGAGCAGAACGTTCGGAGGGAGTGAGGTTTGAATTAGAGAAAGGAGTGGTAAAGTCGAGACGGTTGATGTCTTGTTGGCAGTTAGCAATGAAAAGATCCAGAGCAGGCACAAGACCGGAGCAGGGTGTCCAGGAAAAGGAGAAGGATTGAAGATGGGAGAAGGGGTCATCGGTGCGGAGTGGACAGTCCTTGCCAAAGAATCTGGCTCAGCGACAGAGGTGACGGAAGAAGACCTCAGCCTCATGGTAGGCACTTTGAAGGTGTTCGAGGTTGTTGAAACCTGCATTGATGGGAATGGAGTCCGGGATTTGAATCTGCTCGAAATCATTAGAACCGTTGAGGTTGGCAGTAGGGATTATGGTCTGGAGACATCTGTACCTGCTGGTGTTGGACACAATATGTTCTGTAGTTTGTAGTCGTGCAATCTTCCAATCCTTGCCGGACATGTGAAGGGGGAAGAAACTGTGAATGAAAGTGGACCCAACGGAGGATAAAGTATTGGACAGGTCCATTACAGGTGGTGGAGAGAGAAGCTTGGAGTTGTGGAAGTGACTGGGATAGGGACCCCAGGTACCTTCTCATGGCAGAAAGCGCGGCGCATAGAACATGGCGGGAGAAGCAGTCATTTGAATGTGAGTAACTGGGGACCTCAGATGGTCCGAATCAAGAAGCTTGAAAGCAGATTTGGAACCCATTAGGTACAAGTTGGTGGTGAAGACATGTTTCCAGAAAGGATAGGTGGCTGTGATAGCCGGTCTGGATGAGCAAGAGGGCAGCAGAGATCACAGAGGTGGAGCAGTGAGAGAGAGTTTCACTGAACTCCTGTCGAAGGGAGGATTTGAACTTCTTCAGGGTAGACACCCCTGGAAGAGACTTTTCAATGTAGTAGTAATACAAACCGGAGAAATTCTGCAGATTCTGGAAATCCAATCAACACACACAAAATGCTGAAGGTCAGGCAGCATCTATGGAAAATATTCCAAATATCACGCCACTTCTTCCCACTTGCAAATCCTCCAGCAACTTCTGCATCACGACAATACACACAGGTAGCGCCAGTTTCTGTACTGAACATAAATATTTCTCATAGCCGCACATTCCTGATCTTATGAGTGTTCAGTGTAGCAGTTTCTACTGTTTCATCAAGCCTTTACCTTTAAACGAGCCAGCAGTTCTTTTATGCTTCACGCCCTTTGCTCCTTTGGAAGTCGACATAGTGAATTAATAATTTCTTCAATAAAAACACCATAAATAAGCCAGTTATAAAATCTGCAGACAAATCATCGCAAACTCCACATTATCAGCACTGTTTGCATCAGAAACCGGAAAAGGATATGTGATTGTGTATGTTCATGAAAGATGCTTAACATGCCAATGAAGTTGCGGGTGACAATCTTTTGTGCGCAGTTTAAGTTCCTTTGAGTGCTGGCAGCAAAAGATGTGTGTGCGTGCACACATTGCTGCTTTTTGTCTTCTTCAGCTGAGGCATTGATTTCAAAAGCAAGGAACTTATATTACAGATCTATAAAACTCTAGTTGAGCCACATTTAGAGCATTGTGTTCAGTTCTGGTCACCTCATAGAGAGGACATGGAGACGATGGAGAGGAAGCTTATCAGGATGCCGCCTGATTTGGAGAACATGTGCTACGTATAAGTGGAGGTTGGACAAGTTGGAACTGTGTTCGCTAGAGTAGCCAAGGTTTTAACAGAAGTTTCTAAAACTATAAGAGGCCAGTATATTTTCCCAGGCGTGAAATGCCTTGTACTAGAGGGCATGCATTTAAGGTGGGGGGGGGGGGGGGAATTACAATGGAGTCAGTGAGGCAAGTTGTTTTACACAGGGAATGGTGGGATTTGGAATGCACTGCCTGGTTTGGTGGTTGAGGCAGATAGCACAGGAGCGTTTAAGGGATTCTTAGATAGGAACATGAATATGCAGCGAAGGGAGAGATATAGTCAATGTGCGGGAAAGAGGGGTTAGATTAATAAGGAGTTATTGAGTTATGTAATATGTTGAGCTGAAAGGCCTGACCTGTTCTGTATTGCTCTATGTTCTCTCTTTTTCTTAATAGCTGTATGGGTGATTAGCGTGCATGCAGTCCCAAGATATGATTTCATGGAGGGCTCATTGCTCCCGTGTTGTCAGGGCTAAAGGTGTAACTAAAGAGCTTGGAAATTCTTTAGGTATGAGGGTTTTCAGCTGTTTCTTTACCAGTCTCAACGTTAGAGAGAGGCAGATGTACTTGAAATGCAGGTCCTCAAGAAACCCAACCTCACTCCTCTGTGGCTGATGCAGGCATGAGGTTTAGATGTCTCTGGTTGGAAATATGTCCATACACTCCATAAGAATTGAATTGTGTTTTTGAAAACAGGTTAACCCAGAGCACAATACACTCCATATCTCTGAGGCTCTCATTGCCAATTAGGAACTGTTACCCCTCATCTTCCACTGAGATTTGTATTCCTCCTAATAGGTTTCTCCACATGAACCTCTCCCAAGTGATCTCAGCAATATACAACATTTCTCTTCAGTAAGACTTAATTTTAATGCTCTATAAAACAACTGTTTTCATTTACTCACAGAATATGTGGTTCCTTTGAATCTACACTGCATAGAGGGCCAACACTCAAACTTCTTTCTTTGTACCCATTCAGATCAGTGACCTTCTTGCAACCTCAAATCTTACTTCAAAGTGTGCCTGAAATGCTTTGCCTTTGGAGGCCACGGTGAGGGTTACCCTCAGCTTGCTCGCCTCAGGATCGTGCCAGGCTGATCTCTGTCACACTCTGAAGTTTGTTGCATTGTGAAGGTCACCCAGTCTCCATTGTCAAGGAGACAAGACTTCCCTTACCTTTTCCTAGGCCACAGATTCCTACCTACAAGTGCTGGTGTTCACGGACCGCACGACAGAGACGACTCTGGAATCCACCTGTGTGGAGCACATGGCTGCAAACCCCAGGGTCTTGATGATCATAACTCACAAAAAATTGATCTTCTGCAGGTTCATTCTGCAGCAGTACCTCTGCAGAAAACAGGACGTTGTTATGCCCATTAACAGCAGGCTACATGATGGGGGGAACCTGCTCGGGACGATTGATGCATCATGTTACAGTGGCACAGCGGTAAAGCTGATGACCAAAGGCTCCCTAATCCCAGGTTCAACCCTGACCCGTGGTGCTGTCCAATGTGGAGTTTGCATGTTCTCCTTAGGTGTGCATAGCTTTCCTCTGGCTGCTCTAGTTTCCTCTCATATTCTAAAGATTGTTAGTTTAATTTATCACTGTTAAGTTCCCTCCAGTGTGCAGTTGAGTGGTTGAATCCAGAGAGGTGGTGAGAAATACCAGAAGAATGGAATGGGATGAGAGTAGGGTTAGTGAAATTGGGCACAGATCTGGTAGTCCGATGGCCTGCTTCTCTGCAGGGTGACTTCTTGGCCCAATGATAGGAGCACCAAGCAGGAACTGAACAACATCAACATCAGCAAGGTAACCACTGTTCCGTGAATCCCACAACTGAGGTTCTCACTTTTCATGAGATTTCTGCAACAGATTAAGGTGACTCATAATGTTGCTTTAACTTCAAAAAAAAAAATCCAATGTAAACTCTTGGCTCCAGAGCAGGGATTCCCAACCTTTTTATGCCATGGACCAAAGGGTTCATGGACCCCAGGTTGAGAACCCCTGCTCTAGAGATTTGGGACTTATTCTGAAGGATATGAGATTGATCTGAGCTCGGTGCAGTCAGGATCAGCACTGCTACAGTGAACATTTATTCAGGTAAGAACCTGAGGATTAATTCAGAGGGCTGGAGGACAAGTTGTAAATGGAAGGCAAGGAATTAGTACACAGACTGTGAAGGTAGATACACAAAGACTGGACAGTAGGCAATAAACGAGGTTGGCAAAGTTTAATGGTAATTACTTCAATACAAGGAGGAGAGTGAATAAAGCAGATAAATGATACAACTATTTTGATACATGGCTTAAAGAAAGTTAAGAACTGCAACTGAGCATTCTTTGTTATAGGATTTTCAGTCAAAGTGGAAAGAGGTATTAAGTTTGCAATATAAGCTCAATGTTTGCCTAAAAAGATTTATAAATAAGAACAAAGGAGAAACTACACTGCTGTGATTGTAGAAAACCCAACAAAGAGTAAGATCGAGGCAGAAGCACAAATACATTGTCAAATCTGAGAACAATAACAGGTTGAAAGTTAATTCACGCAATTAACAGCTGGTAGTGGAAAGGGCAGTTGGTGTTAAGGTAGTTACAGTGTGTAGAGAGTCTCTGAGGAAGGACAGGCAACTGATAAGGGAAAATTGGAGTCAGTCGAATGGGTTGAAGTGTGTCTATTTTAATGCAAGAAGTATCAGGAACAAAGATAATGAACTTAAGAGCATGGGTCAGTACATTGTGGCCATTACAGAGACCTGTCTGTCAGAAGGACAGGAATGGCTGCTGGATGTTCTCATGGTTTAGATGTTTCAAAAGGGCAAGGAAGGAGGTAAAAAGGTGGCGGAGAGGCATTGTAATCAGGGATAGTATCACAGCTGCAGAAAGGGATTGCCTACTGAGTCAGTTTGGGTGGAGGTCAGAAACAGGAAGGGAGCAATCACTCTATTGGGACCATTCTGTACAACCTCTCAATAGCAACATAGATACTGAGGAACAGATTTGGAGGCCAATTTTTAGAAAAGCGCAATAATAACAGAGTTTTTGTCATGGGTGAATTCAACTTTCCTAATATTGATCGGCACCTCCTTAGTGCGAAAGGTTTAGATGGGGCAGAATTTGTTAGGTGTGTCCATTGATTGGTGAAAGAGATACAAGGCTGGAGAAGGAGGAGTCTGATAGGAGAGGCCAGAAGGCCATGGGCAGATAAGGAGATAGGTGACAGAGGGAAATGGGAATGGGGAATGGTGAAGGGGGGCAGTGGGTGGGCATTGCCGGAAGTTTGAGAAATCAATGTTCATGCCATCAGGTTGGAGGCTACCCAGACAGAATACAACCTGAGTGTGGCCTCATTGCAACAGCAGAGGAGGCCATGGACTTTTGCGAAGGGAACCTCACACTCAGGCTAGAGAAGCAACACCTTATATTCTGTCTGGGTACCCTCCAACGTTATGGCACGAACATCGATTTCTCACATTTCTGGCAATGCTCCAACCCCCTCCTTCACCATTCCCATTTCCCTCTCTCACCGTATCTCCTTGCCTGCCTGCCCATCACCTCCCTCTGGTGCTCCTCTCCCTTTTCTTTCTTTCATGGTCTTCTATCTTCTCCTATCAGATTCTCACATTTTCAGCCCTGTATCTCTTTCACCAATCAACTTCCCAGCTCTTTACTTCACTCCTCCCCCTCTCCTGGTTTAACCTATCACCGTCCCATTCCCTTTCTGATATGTCTATCCATGGCCTCCTCTACTGTCAAGATGAAGCCACACTCAGGTTGGAGGAACAACACCTTATATACCGGCTGGGTAGCCTCCAACCTGATGGCATGAACATTGACTTCTCTAACTTCCGTTAATGCCCCTCCTCTTACCCCATCCCTGATATATTTAGCTTCCCCCCCCTTTTTTTTCTCTTTCTGCCCATCACTCTGCCTGTTCTCCATCTCCCTCTGGTGCTCCCCTCCCCCTTTCTTTCTCCCTAGGCCTCACGTCCCATGATCCTTTCCCTTCTTCAGCTCTGTATCCCTTTTGCCAATCACCTTTCCGGATCTCAGTTTCACCTCACCACCTCCAGTCTTCTCCTATCATTTTGCATTTCCTCCTCCCCCTGCTACTTTCAAATCTCTTACTATCTTTCCTGTCAGTTAGTCCTGACGAAGGGTCTCGGCCCAAAATGTCGACAGTACTTCTCCCTATAGATGCTGCCTGGCCTGCTGCGTTCCACCAGCATTTTTTGTGCGTGTTACCTACTACCTTGTACTTCTTCCTCCCTTTTCTCCACCTTCTAACTCTGAATCCTCATCATTTTTATTCTCCAATCATAATGAAGGGTCTCAGCCTGAAACTTCAACTGTACTCTTTTCCATAGACGCTGCCTGGCCTGCTGAGTTCCTCCAGAATCTGCAGACTTTCTTGTGTTTGTGATGTAGACTGTTTGACTAGAGGAGAGGCTCTACAGGCTCTGCAATGAATGAGGTCAGGTGTCAGATCTCTTGGTGGATGAGCATTTTAGAGACAGTGACCACAGATCTGTAATCTTTACCATAGCCTTGGAGAGGAATAGGAGCAGATGGAATGTGAAAGTATTTAATTGTGGGAGGATAGAATTACAATGACATTATGCAGGAACATGGAAGCGTAAATTGGGAACAGATATATTCAGGGAAATACACAACAGAAATATTGAGATTTTTCAGAGAGTATTTGCATGGACTTCTGTATAGGTGTGTCCCATCGAGGCAGAGAAAGGATGGTAGGGCGAAGGAGCCATTGCATGAGATGTGGAGCATCTAGTCAGGGGAAGAAAGTGTCAGTACCTCCAGTTGAACTCTGTCTTTTTGTGTGTTCCCCCCGCCCCCAGCTGTCGGTCTGTGGTTTTGTATTGCCATGTGCTCTTGTCCCCGCTCCTGCTCTACTCCGGCCCCTGTATTACTGAGTACTCCGTCTCTCATCTGTTTCTCATTGTTACCTGTGTTACTGCTATCTGTGTCTCATTGTGCTCCACCTATCATCTGCCTCTCTGTTTATTGCTCAGTGTATTTCAGTCCTGTGTTTTCACCTGTTTGTTGCCAGATTGTGCCAGTGAATTTTCCTGAGCCTTTCCAGCGTTCATATCTGTACTCTGTCCATCTGAATATCGACTCTGCCTGTTTCCCAATTCTGGTTTTTGGATTTCTCTGGATGTTTTGATCTCTGCCTGAACTTTGACACCAACTTTGTTTGCACCTTGGGATTTGTTACTCAATTAATATGGCTGTGTGCACAGTACTGGGTCTGCGATTGGATCCCTGCTCCAGTGTACTGACTGAAAGATACATACTTAAGGTTATGAAGCAGAGTTAGAGTTAGACAGGTCTCATGAGAGTTATAAAGTAGTCAGGAAGGAGCTGAAAAATACTTTTGGGAGGGCTAGAAGGGGATCTGAGAAGGCCTTGGCAAGTAGGATTAATGAAAATTCTACTGTTCAAAATGCATGTGAAGAATTGAATTGAATTGACTTTATTTCTTATATCCTTCACATACATGAGGAGTAAAAATCTAAATTGCAATGTGCAATCATAGTAATTTATAATAAATAGAACAGTCAATGTAATATAGAGTACACTCAAGTCAGTGTGAGTTCATCAGTCTGATGGCCTGGTGGAAGAAGCTGTCCTGGAGCCTGTTGGTCCTGGATCTTATGTTGTGGTACCGTTTCCTGGATGGTAGCAGCTGGAATAGATTGTGGTTGGGATGGCTCGGGTCCCCAATGATCCTACACACCTGTCCTTGTAAATGTCCTGAATCATGGGAAGTTCACAACTACAGATGCGCTGGGCTGTCCACACCACTCTCTGCAGAGTCCTGTGATTGAGGGAGGTACAGTTCCCATACCAGGCAGTGATGCAGCCAGTCAGGATGCTCTCAATTGTGCCCCTGTAGAAAGTACTTAGGATTTGGGGGCCCATACCAAACTTCCTCAACTGTCTGAGGTGAAAGAGGTGCTGTTGTGCCTTTTTCACCACACAGCTGGTGTGTACAGATCACGCGAGGTCCTCGGTGATGTGTATGCCGAGGAACTTGAAGCTGTTTACCCTCCCAACCCCAGATCCATTGATGTCAATAGTGGTTAGCCTGTCTCCACTCCTCCTGTAGTCCACAACCAGCTCCTTTGTTTTGGTGACATTGAGGGAGAGGTTGTTTTCTTGACACCACTGTGTCAGGGTGATGACTTCTTCCCTGTAGGCCACCTTGTTATTGTTTGAGATAAGGCCAATCAATGTAGTGCTGTTGGCAAATTTAATTAGCAGATTAGAGCTGTGGGTGGCGATACAGTCCTGGGTATACAGGGAGTAAAGGAGGGGACTCAGTACGCTGCCCTGACGGGCTCCTGTATTGAGAGTCAGAGGGTTGGAGGTGAGGGAGCCCACTCTTACAACCTACTGGCGATCTGACAGGAAGTCCAGGATTCAGCTGCACAAGGCAGGATCAAGGCCGAGGTCTCTGAGCTTCTTGTCGAGCCTGGATGGAACTATGGTGTTGAATGCTGAACTGTAGTCCAAGAATAGCATTCTCACATAAACATCCTTCTTCTCCAGATATGTAAGGACAGTACACAGAGCAGTGGTTAGTGTGTTGTCTGTTGATCAGTTGTGTTGGGAGGCGATCTGTAGGGGATACAATTTACGTGGTAGCATGCTGCAGATGTAATCCTTGACCAGCCTCTCAAAGCATTTGCTTATTATTGAGGTGAGTGTGACAGGATGCCAGTCATTCAGACATGTTACCTTGGTCTTTTTTGGTACAGCGCCAATGGTGGATAATTTGAAGCAGGAGGGCACTCTACACTAGCAGAGGGAGAGATTAAAAATGTCTGTAAACACATCTGCCAGTTGTGCTGTACACATCCTGAGTACTCGCCCTGGGATACCATACGGTCCTGCAGCTTTACGACTGTCCACCCGTTGGAAACATCTGCGTACCTCAGCCTCAGAGATGACCAGGTTGCAGGTTGAAGTGGTGGCTTTCTTCGGAGGCTCAGAATTGGCGACATTGACCGAGCATAAAAGTGATTGAGCTCATCTGGGAGAGAGGCCTCGATATTAGCGGCACCACATTGTTTGGCTTTGAAGTCTGTGATGGTATGCAGCACAAATTACGTATGCAATTCATTGTGAATTTTGACTCAGTCTTTTCCTTATATTGCTGTTATGCAGCCTTGATAGCTTTGTGTAGATCATAGCTGGCTTTCTTGAGCCCTAGTTGATCTCCAGCGATGTAAGCTCTATGCTGTGCGGTAAGTGCTGCTCGCACAGAACTATTGATCCAGGGTTTCTGGTTCAGGAAGACCCTGACTGACTTCTAAGGGACAACATCATCAATGCACTTCCGGATGAAGCTCGTGACTCCATCCGTGAACTCGGAGACATCTTCATCATGGAAAACATTCCAGTCAATGTCATCGAAGCAGTCCTGCAGCATGGAGGCCGATTGGTCGGACCAACAGTGGACGGTTTTAACTATGGCCGCCTCTTATTTCAGTTTCTGATTGTACATTGGCAGAAGCAGGATTGAAGAGTGATCTGATTTTCCAAAAGCTGGTCAAAGGAGAGCTTTGTAAGCGTTGCGGAAGGGAGTGTAGCAGTGGTCAAAAGGAGGATGATCTGAGTAAGGATAGGACCAATCAGGAATAGTAGAGAAAATTTTTGCCTGGAGTTAGAGGAAGTAGAGGAGGTCCTTAATGTTTTGCTTCAGTATTCACTGGTGAGAGGGAGCTGAAAGACATGGTGAATTTTCCAAAAGAATTTCCCTTCAAGCCTATTCAATGTCTTCTTCCACCCAAACTCAGGGACTCCAACAAGACCTCCACCGACTCTTCCTGAGGAGCCAATGTAAATAGACAGCACCAGACCCTCTCCATCTGAGTGGGAGAGCCGAAGAAGAGAGAAGTGTTGTGTTTGTTGTGGAGAGGCTGGCCACTATTGCTCTTCTTGCTCTGAATTATCAGGAAACTCCCCAAGACCATCCACGAAGGGGATGACTGTGACGGTGCTTAACTTTTCTCCAGGCCCTGCTACTTCCAGAATGGTGCTACCTTCTCTTTTATCTTGGAAGGCACATCAGCATGCACTTGGAGTCTTCATTGACTCCGGTGCTGTGAGCAATTTCATAGATCTTGTGCTGAGCAGATGGCTTAGTGTCCTTGCCACTCTTCACCATGGCTCTGGATGGAAGACCATTGGTCCTGGGGAAAATTTGTTTTCTTACCTCTCCTCTCCAATTTACTGTCAGCCAGCGTGTAGAATCTGTTCAATTTTATCCTATCTACTCCCCTGAGATTCCACTCATTCTTGATCATCCTTGACTGGCTTTTCACAACCCTCTGATCAACTGGTCCACTGGCACTTTCAAGGGTTGGCCAATCTCATGCCTGACCAATTGCTCACCTTCTGAGTTGCTTACAAGATCTCCCTAGTTGCCTAAAAGATCTCCCAAGCCAATTCCTAGATCTCCAGTTTCCTCTGCAGACTCCTCTGAGCCAGATCCTACTTCTTCTGAATTGTCTTGCTGGAGGTATTTAGCAAGAAGAGGGCCACCATGCTTCCACCTCATTGGGATTATTATTGTGCTATTGATTTTCTACCTGGCACTTGTCCTCCTTGGGCAGACTTCATTCTTTGTTTCGAGAGAAAAGCTATGGAAGGCTACTTTCAGGTAGCGCTTGGGTCCGGATTTATTTGACCATCCACGCCCCTGCTGGTGCCGGTTTCTTTTTTGTATCTAAGAAGGATGGCAGCTGAAGGTTGTGCGTTGATTATATGGGTCTAAACAAGTACACCGTCAAGAGCCAATACCTGCTTCCTCTCATGAGTACCGCTTTTAAGTAGTTAGAAGGTTGTACATGGATCGTATGATGCCTGGAGGCTGGTGACCAGTGATCTGCTGAGTTCTGTTCTGGGGCCCCTGCTCTTTGTGATTTTTACAAATGACTTGGATGAGGAAATGGAAGTGTGGCTTAGTAAGTTTGCTGATGACATGAAGTTTGGTGGAGTTATGGATAGTTCAGAAGATTGCACTTCTTCTGAACTATCATGAATTTATTCCAACGGGACATTGACAGGATGCAGATCTGGCCTGAGAAGGAGCAGATTGAGTTCAACTCAGAAATGTGTGAAGTGACTCACACTTAGAGGGTTGAACGTGAAAGCAGAATACAGCGCTAATGGCAGAATTCTTAACAGTGGGATCTTGGGGTCCACATCAATAGGTCCTTCAAAGTTGCAGTACAAGTTGATAAGGAAAGTGTAAGATAATTTGCTTTACCTGTTTGTAATAGTGCAGGTCAGATCACTGCAACATTTTCCATTTGAAATATTCACTCAGATTTCATCTTTCCACAGATGCTACCTACCTGATTTGCAGGACTTTTACAGCAATTTCCTCATAAATTCATGTTCAGCAACTACTCTGATCTGCATCTCATTGCTTTAACAATATTTATTGTTTTCTCTCTTTCTCCCTAACAGCTCTCATCAATCTATTTACCAGATGCTCTGTAAACTGGGCAAATTTCCCCTCATCCTATCAGCAATATTTCCTTTGTCCTATTCCCCCACCTTCTTTGCAACTTAAGCTATTCCTGATTGGGAGCTTGAGGAGATGTGGTATGTCACAAAGGACTCTGGCAAATTTCCACAGATGTACCGTGGAGAGCATGGTTACATCACCACCTGGCTTGGAGTCTCCAATGCACAGCATCAAATGCAAAGGGTTGCAGATTCATCCAGCTCCATCGTGGGCACTATCCTTCCCACCAAGAAGGACATCGTCAAATGGCAATGCCTCAGGAAGGTGGCATCCATCATTAATGACCCTTGCCAACCGGGACATGCCCTCTTCTTATTACGACCATCAAGGAGGAGGTACAGGAGCCCGAAGACACACACTCAACGTACAAGGAACTGCTTCTTCCCACCTGTCGTCAGATTTCTGAACGAACAATAAACCCATGAACACTACTTCACTATTTTGCTTTCTTATGGCACTATTAATTTATTTTTATTCTTCTTATAGTAGTGAATTTATGTATTGCAGTTTACTGCTGCCCAAAACCACAAATCTCTCAACATATGTCTGTGATAATAAACCGAATTCTAATTCTGACTTTTGTTTTCTTTTCCAGTTCTAACAATGGGTCTTGGCTCTGAAACATTAACTATATTTCTCATTCAATTAATGCTGCCCGAGTTGATGTACGATTTCAGCATTTTTGTTTTGTTTTAGTTTTTTTTATTTTTGCAGAAGGTAATAATGGATGGCACCTTAATGGATGGAAATCTGTTGGTAACGGGAATTTACAGTGTTTATGATTAGGCCTGAGCCAAACAAGAAGAAAGTCACCAGAAATATTGAGCAATTCAAGTAGCAATGGTAGAGGGAGAAACAGCCAAGCTTTCATCAGAACTAGGAAAATTGAGAAAGCTCACAAATGAGAAATTTCATAGAAAAGGGAAAGGTGGTGAGAGTAGAACTCATAAAAGGGTATTCGTGAAGGGAAAGCGAGTGCAGTGGTGCGATTAGCCAATAACATGTACAATGGAAACATGAGAAGCCGATGATAATGGATATGAAAAAGATGTCAGAGCGGGAAAATGGACGATTAGAACAACAATTTACAAGAAGCTTAGTGACACTGTTGTCAACTGAACAGAGGTTTCTGCAAAGCGGTTATCTGACATGTGTTCGGTTTCTACAGCATCATAGACTCCACATCATGAGCACTGAATGCAATGGAGTAACCTGGAAGAAGTGCAGGTGAATTGTTGCTTCACCTGGATGGCAAGAACTGGTAAGGTTAAAGGTCAAGTGTTGCTTCTTAGGTGGGGTATGCTACAATGAAAGACTCCATCAAAGCTTATCCAGTATCTACCAGTCAAGAACATGTTGGATATTTTCCACGGCCAGCTGTTATTCAATTAGATGGCCAATCAGACAAAGTTCCCTGGCTAACAGATGCCTAACTCACCAGCTTAACATTCCCTCCTACCTGTACTGCTGCATATGGATAAGGTCAAGTGACTTTGAAAGCTTCAATTTTCTAGGAGTGAACATCATCAAAAGCCTGTCGTGATCTAACCATGTAGATATCATGGTGAAGAAAGTGCACCAGCATCTCTACTTCCTTAGGAGGCACAAGCAATCTCCCAGATGTATGGATGGGCCAAGGACATAGGGTAACAGAGGAAATGAAACAGATTGACATTCGGAAGGAAACAGTGATGAGAAGACTGATGGGACTGAAGGCTGACAAATCCCCAGGTCCAGATGGTCTGCACCTTAGGGTACTAAAGGAGGTGGCCCTGGAAATTGCGGATGCATTGGTAATCATTTTCCAATGTTCCTTAGATTCAGGATCAGTTCCTGAGGATTGGAGAATGGCTAATGTTATCCCACTTTTTAAGAAAGGAGGGAGGGAGTAAACAGAGAACTATCGACCTGTCAGCCTGACATCGGTGGTGGGAAAGATGCTAGAGTCCATTATTAAGGATGAAATAGTGGCATATCTAGATAGCAGTGATAGGATTGGGCCGAGCCAGCATGGATTTACCAAGGGTAAATCATGCTTGACTAATCTGTTGGAGTTTTTCGAGGATGTAACCAGGAAGTTAGACGGGGGAGATCCAGTGGATGTAGTGTACTTCGATTTTCAGAAGGCATTTGATAAGGTCCCACATAGAAGATTGGTGGGTAAAATCAAAGCTCAGGGCATCGAGGGGAAGGCATTGACATGAATAGAAAACTGGTTGGCAGATAGAAAGCAAAGGGTAGCAGTGAATAGGTGTTTCTCGGAATGGCAGGTGGTGACTAGTGGGGTGCCACAGGGCTCGGTATTGGGACCACTGCTGTTTACCATTTACGTTAACGATTTGGATGAAGGCATAGAAAATAACATCAGCAAATTTGCTGATGATACTAAGCTGGGTGGCAGTGTGACATGTGATGAGGATGTTAGGAGAATTCAGGGTGACTTGGATAGGCTGGGTGAGTGGGCAGATACTTGGCAGATGGTGTTTAATGTGAATAAGTGTGAGGTTATCCACTTTGGGAGTAAGAACAGGAAGGCAGATTATTATCTGAACGGTATAGAGTTGGGTAAGGGAGTAATACAAAGAGATCTCGGAGTCCTTGTTCATCAGTCACTGAAGGTGAATGAGCAAGTGCAGCAGGCAGTGAAGAAGGCTAATGGAATGTTGGCCTTTATTACAAAGGGAATTGAGTACAAGAGCAAGGAAATCCTCTTGCATTTGTACAGAGCCCTGGTGAGACCACACCTGGAGTATTGTGTACAGTTTTGGTCTCCAGGGTTAAGGAAGGACATCCTGGCTGTAGAGGAAGTGCAGCGTAGATTCACGAGGTTAATTCCTGGGATGTCTGGACTGTCTTACGCAGAGAGGTTAGAGAGACTGGGCTTGTACACGCTGGAATTAAGGAGATTGAGAGGGGATCTGATTGAAACATATAAGATTATTAAGGGATTGGACAAGATAGAGGCAGGAAATATGTTCCAGATGCTGGGAGAGTCTAGTACCAGAGGGCATGGTTTGAGAATAAGGGGTAGGCCATTTAGGACAGAGTTAAGGAAAAACTTCTTCTCCCAGAGAGTTGTGGGGGTCTGGAATGCACTGCCTCGGAAGGTAGTGGAGGCCAATTCTCTGGATGCTTTCAAGAAGGAGCTAGATAGGTATCTTATGGATAGGGGAATCAAGGGATATGGGGACAAGGCAGGAACCAGGTATTGATTTTAGATGATCAGCCATGATCTCAAGATGGCGGTGCAGGCTCGATGGGCCAAATGGTCTACTTCTGCACCTATTGTCTATTGTCTATTGTCTAAAGAAATCTGCCACATCTCCATTGACTCTCGCCAATTTTTATAGCTGCACCATAGAAAACAATCTGAATGTTTTGTAGCTTAGTATGGCAACTGTTCTGCCCACCATATTAAAACGAGCGTCAGAGACTGTAGAAATAGCTCAGCACATCATGAAAGCTATCCTCCCATCCATGGACTGTCTATATCTTTCACTGCCTCAGTTAAAAAAGTCAACATAATGAAAGACCCCCATCCACCCTGGGCATCGAGTGGAATATATAAAAACCTGGAAGCAAGTGCCACTAGGGCTAAGGACAGCTTCTATCATGCTATTATAAGAGTATTGAACAGTCCTTTTGTACGATAAGATGGATTCTTAACCAGGCAATCTATCTCATCTTGGCCTTGCACCTTACTATTTGCCTGAACTGTAGTTTCTCTTTAACTAGCACTTTATTCTGCATTCTTTTATTGCTTCTCCCTTTGTACTACCTCAATGTACCAATGTGATGGAATGATAGCATGCAAAGCACCATTTTTCACTGTCCCTTGCTATATGTGACAATAAAATAACTGATATTAAAGAGCAAACATGAGGAAATCTGCAGATGTTGGAAATCCAAACAACACACATAAAATGCTGGTGGAACACAGCAGGCCAGGCAGCATCTATAGGGAGAAGTGCCGTCGACGTTTCAGGCCGAGACCCTTCGTCAGGATATATCAGTTTATGGACGGGTAGTGCCTTGGCTACAAGTTGCACTATGACATCCTTTGTTGGCTTTCTTTGTACTGTCTCTTAAACCTATTACCTCAAGATGGGCAAAAGAAGCAGCCATATTTCACATTTATTGTTTCTTTATGTTGTCGAAAGAATGCAACCGTGTTCCCCAATTAATTTTCCCCATGACCTATTCTCCCCCAGATTCTATCACCAAGGGTAAATTTAGGAACATTCTTTGCCATGACACACTATTCCACTATGTTGACTTAGGAAGTGAGCCCCACAGGTGATTTTAACTGCCGAATAGCAGTCCGACATCACCCACCCCTGCCACAACTGAACCTTCCTCAGTTATAGAGATTGCAACGTGAATCAGGCCATTATACTAAAGCAGTTCTTCTCAGTAATTTCAGTCTAAACAAGCAAATAGCTTGAAATATTTGTATCCACATTATATACTTCATTTCCCTTTCTCCAACTGACCTAATCTGACCTTGAACATGCACAGGTCTCTGCTGCAGCCAGCAGTTCTGACAGTGAATTCCACAGCATCACAATTCTCTGTGCAAACTGGCTTTGCGTGCCCTAAGTCATTTGCATTTATTGCTGAATGTATGGTGTCTGCTTCCAGATTCATTTAGTGAAAGGAATCTGCTGTGATTTATGCCGTGCAAATCGTTTATATTTTTAAACACTTCCATCACACCACCCTGTATGCTCTATCGAAACCCATTAACTGAACCTTCTGTTCTGTCCTTCTGAATAAAGCAAATCTCCTTCTCCAAGCTGACATGCACTGAGCTACCTAGAGACAGCAGAACAGTGAAATTGATCTTGGAGAGTTATAATAAGGACTACCACAAGTACAATGGATTGAACACCCACTTTTCTGTGAAAACTTAATAAAGAGATCTGTGGGCTCAGACTGTAGTTATTTTCTTTACTTTAATGAAGAGAATCTTATTCACTCAAGATATTAATAAAAACAGATGGTTTGGTGCTTCCTGTTGCCCACGTGCTGAGTCATCAATTTCATTCTCCACTGTGTTATCAGAAGATAGCACCAAGCAGATCCCAGGCTTTAACCCAGAGGAAATGGAAAGAAACTACAGGACTCATGGTATCAACAGACATTGAAATGGACAAGATAAAAATTTTGTCAATTCAATAACAAGTTGTTAATTCCCTCCAACCCAATAGCTTTCAATGGAGCAATGAGCCTGGCCTATTAGTTTGTATCCGTTAGCTTATAGCCAGCTGATGGATTCCAGCCTAAAATAAAAATGAACAAGATCACGAACTATATAATTTGATATCAAGGGATATCAAGGGATATTAGAAACTTGGTTCAGAAAAAGAGGGATGTCTACAATAGATATAGGCAGCATGGAGTAAAGGAATTGCTCGAGGAATATAAAGAATGTAAAAGGAATCTTAAGAAAGAGATTAGAAAAGCTAAAAGAAGATATGAGTTTGGTTTGGCAAATAAGGTGGAAGTAAATCCGAAAGGTTTCTACAGTTATATTAAAAGCAAGAGGATAGTGAGGGATAAAATTGGTCCCTTAGAGAATCAGGGTGGTCAGCTATGTGTGGAGCCGAGGGAGATGGGAGAGATTTTGAACGATTTCTTCTCTTTGGTATTCACTAAGGAGAAGGATATTGAATTGTGTAAGGTGTGGGAAACAAGTAAGGAAGTTATGGAACCTATGACAATTAAAGAGGTGGAAGTACTGGCGCTTTTAAGAAATTTAAAAGTGGATAAATCTCCAGGTCCTGACAGGATATTCCCCAGGACCTTGAGGGAAGTTTGTGTAGAGATAGCAGGAGCTCTGACGGCGATCTTTCAGATGTCATTAGAAATGGGGATTGTGCCGGAGGATTGGCGTATTGCTCATGTGGTTCCATTGTTTAAAAAGGGTTCTAGAAGTAAGCCTAGCAATTATAGACCTGTCAGTTTGACATCAGTGGTGGGTAAATTAATGGAAAGTATTCTTAGAGATAGTATTTATAATTATCTGGATAGACAGGATCTGATTAGGAGTAGCCAGCATGGATTTGTGCGTGGAAGGTCACGTTTGACAAACCTTATTGAATTTTTTGAAGAAGTTACGAGGAATGTTGACGAGGGTAAGGCAGTGGATGTAGTCTATATGGACTTCAGCAAGGCCTTTGACAAAGTTCCACATGGAAGGTTAGTTAAGAAGGTTCAGTCGTTAGGTATTAATGCTGGGGTAATAAAATGGATTCAACAGCGGCTAGATGGGAGATGCCAAAGAGTAGTGGTGGATAATTGTTTATCGGGATGGAGGCCGGTGACTAGCGGGGTGCCTCAGGGATCTGTTTTGGGCCCAATGTTGTTTGTAATATACATAAATGATCTGGATGATGGGGTGGTAAATTGGATTAGTAAGTATGCTGATGATACTAAGGTAGGAGGTACCTTATTTTTATTTTTATTTTTATTTTATTCTTATTTTTATTGTGGATAATGAGGTGGGTTTTCAAAGCTTACAGGGAGATTTATGCCGGTTAGAAGAATGGGCTGAATGTTGGCAGATGGAGTTTAATGCTGAGAAGTGTGAGGTTCTACATTTTGGCAGGAATAATCCAAATAGAACATACAGGGTAAATGGTAGGGCATTGAGGAATGCAGTGGAACAGAGAGATCTAGGAATAACAGTGCATAGTTCCCTGAAGGTGGAGTCTCATGTAGATAGGGTGGTGAAGAAGGCTTTTGGAACGCTGGCCTTTATAAATCAGAGCATTGAGTACAGAAGTTGGGATGTAATGTTAAAATTGTACAAGGCATTGGTAAGGCCAAATTTGGAATATTGTGTACAGTTCTGGTCACTGAATTATAGGAAAGATATCAATAAATTAGAGAGAGTGCAGAGATGATCTACTAGGATGTTACCTGGGTTTCAGCACTTAAGTTACAGAGAAAGGTTGAACAAGTTATGTCTCTATCCATTGGAGCGTAGAAGGTTGAGGGGGGATTTGATCGAGGTATTTAAAATTTTGAGAGGGATAGATAGAGTTGACGTGAATAGGCTGTTTCCATTGAGAGTAGGGGAGATTCAAATGAGAGGACATGATTTGAGAGTTAGGGGGCAAAAGTTTAAGGGAAACATGAGGGGGTATTTCTTTACTCAGAGAGTGATAGCTGTGTGGAATGAGCTTCCTGTAGAAGTAGTAGAGGCCAGTTCAATTGTGTCATTTAAGGTAAAATTGGATAGGTATATGGACAGGAAAGGAGTGGAGGGTTATGGGCTGAGTGCGGGTAGGTGGGACTAGGTGAGATTAAGAGTTCAGCACGAACTAGGAGGGCCGGAATGGCCTGTTTCCGTGCTGTGATTGTTATATGGTTATATATCAATAAATAATACATTTCTCAGGCAAGTGACATTTCAATACCTCATGCTAAATGAGTTATCTTTCCTTTGCAATACATTCCCCCAAGACAAGAGGTTAAAATCAACAGGTGACTGAGATAACACCTGCCCTTCCTTACTCCCCAGCCAGTAAACACCATGGTAGCATTTCACTTTTCACAATGGATCTGCAGCCAACCATGTTATGCCCTGGCAAAGTGGAGTTTCACCACTTGTGGTTTTTGCAATGATAGATCATTGCATCTGTCGACAGTGATATATTACTTCTTTTACCCTGTGAGATCAACAGAAGAACATGGCCAAGATTGGAAGGAAAAAGTCAGTGGATATCTAAGGCTGTACGCTGTGTGAATTTGGTTGTCAGTCAAAACCTTAGTGGTTTCCCACCATTTTGCTCTTCAGCATAGCTGGGGTTCAATTACTTGTATTTTTGTTTAATTTGATGGCTTGGGAATTAAGTTCCAATACACAGGCTTGAGCATAAATGTGGAGGTTGACATTCCAGGTAAGCATAGCTCCCTGTTGTACTACTGGACTTCTGTTTGTAGCCAAGGTGTTAAGCCACTTGCTTAGGTGAATATAAAAGATTGCTTGTTATCACAAGGTTCTTTGGATCATTGGCCAGTATTTATACATCAATCAACATTCCAAAAACTGATCATCGTGTCACAGTGACAATACAGGTAGTACACAAATTATCTGTTGTCTCTCCACATTATACCACTGATTACACTTCAATGGAAGTTCATTGGCAGTGTGATTCTTGGGGAATTTCTGGAAAATAAAATACAAATATAAATATTTATTTATTTTTTTCTCTTCCATGTCTAGCTTCCTGATTTGCCAGCTCAGGCCTTTTGGACGAGCAATACGAGAAAAAGATATGAGAATAACAGATTGGCAGACAAGTCTCAAGATGTATTGAATCCCATTATTTTCAAAAGAATGTCGGATTGATTGGTTGGTGCTTTGTGTCTGTGAGTATTAGCTCATCCATCACTTTCAAAAATTCCCTTAAATCCTCAATTGTCTGACTTCATATAGAATGAGTATATGTTTCAAACTTTGCAAAAATAACTAACCTATTGCAACTTTCTCTCTCCACAGATAACTCAATAAAGAGACAGTAAAATAGCTCTGAATAAAACATAATATCTATTTAGCTGAGAAGGAGTTTGATATCTGCAATATGCTGTAGAAGAGGTTCATTGGACCATATTTATAGATTGATTAGCATGCTAAGTCAGAAGTTGAGATATCTTTGATGATTGTATGTTGTTTAGTTGCATGCTCAGCTCCTCAGATAATGAAGTAGTCCATGTCTGCAAATGAAAAAATACATCCCTCAGTCAAAGCACATTGCAACTCCAGGATGGAACTGGTAAAATGAGTTTTTGAAAGTCTGATGGAAAGAGCACTTTCATTGGGATTCCCAGCAGGGAGCCATGGTGATGAATAACTTCACTCACCTAAGCTCTGAACTGATTACATGCTCATCAGAAACTGACCAGACCGATCCCCTTCACCAGCAGGTCCGATTTCATGAAGGTGCTGGGGATTGGGTTCGGAGGGGCCAAGGCATACAACAAGAATTGGCGGGAGCAGACTGGGAAGGTAACTCAGAAATTGGAACTGTTGAAATTGGCATTCCCTATTGATGACTGGGAAGAACCTGGTCACCAGATGTGAGGTGCACTCGGGTCTGCTGTACTTGACACCTGCTTCTCCAGCTTGGAAATCACCCAAGCTGCCTTCAGATTCATCTGGAGTTCCAAAATGAAGTGGGCAGATGAGTCACAGTGCACAAGTCCCTGGACAACAGGGCAAAAACATACCCAATGTAGCCCTCACCCTGATGAATATATTCATGTGTGGCTGTATCAGGCAGTCTGTGGAACCTAAATGCGTTGGCACCAAGTACCACTACATGCCAAAGTTCTATCTGATCCCGGTGTTGTGAAGGTTGGGACTGGCCCTGTTGCTACACAACGTCCCATTCAGCTGGATATTGCTTTACTACCTGTCCTTCGTAGAAAAGACCTACACCTTTGACCACAAGTCCATCTGGCAGTGGTCCGCATGGAACATCCTGCAGACGATGCAAGCATTCTGTCTATCCAAAGCCAGAGCACCATAACTCATCAAAATCCCTGCACACCCTCCATTGTGTTCCAGTCCATCTAGTTTCTCTCTCCCTTTGTTCACCATTTCCTCTATCCTGAATGCCATTATCTAGATTTGTCACCCTCCCTCAGTTGATTCTACTTGCCATCAACCCTCCCTTATCTGGTTTCTCTTATCAGCTCCCTATCTTTGTCTCTACCATCCCTCTCCCTTTCTCTTATCCATCTGTTTGTGTTTTCTTTATCTGTTTTCACCTATTACCCACCAGTCTCTTACCTCTCAACTCCCCTTTCCCCTTGCCCCACGTGGCTCCATCTGTCCATTAACCCTCACTTATCTGCTTTCACTTATCAACAGTGAGCTTCTTTCTCTATCTTTCCTACCCTTCCTTCCATTCGGATCTATTTGCCCATCATCTTCCACTTCACCTTGTCCCATCCATCACACCACTCTCCCACCCCTCCCTTTCACCTCTTTATACTGGCTGTCTTTCATCTACACTGGAAAATTTGGAAGTTCAAGCAATCTGCAAACCATTCTGTACAAGGGATCCTAATGGTTCATAAAGCTGCCCCTTTAGCAGCAAGTGAGAAAGCGGAAAGGGTGTTTTAAAGCCAATGAATATGGCCAAGTCTCCACTTAAACAACTTTCCCTATATCTGTAAATGAGTTTGCACTTTGGAGATTGGCTCATTCGTTACAGTGGGACCATATACTTCCATGATTCTGAAGATGGAAGAAAACATCCTTCGTTGCACTGAGAGCTCTGCCAATAGAGAGGTATGTACCATATATGTAATTCCTTAGATCATGAAGAAGTCTATGTATGTGTCTAGAAGGACATAGGGGACATCTCACATGTTCTCTTGAGCCCTGCTTAAATTGTATTTACTCACAGAACATTGTCAGCAATGTATTTCTCATCCTCTACTCTGCTGGAAGATTTCAGAGATATTTAAAAGTGGTGTCACATCTATGAAGGAGAATAAACAGTTGACATTTCAAGCCAAGACCCATCATCAGGACTCATAAGGGACTCACTCTTCCTAATGAAAAGTCTTGGCCTGAAACATCGACTGATTTTGATAGTCACTAGAACTGAAATGCTCCCATGCTAAGATCTGAACACGTCCCTACGTAAGAATCCAGACAACAAGTCCAGTAACTTTATTACTGTAAGTTATACCATAACCCATAATTAACTTTCACTTTCAAGAATCTATATTGGACAATCTGAGCTGGACAATCAATGTCAGTGGTGCGTAAAAAGATCTACCTTTTCTCTTTCAATATTTTTATTAGTCTCTGCATAAAGGAATACAGAGTGCAAGGAGATATATATTATAAGTCAAAATAAAAGTACCAAATACGTTGTATTAAAATATAGTTACAATCACAAAACCCTGTATTCATAAAAATTAAATTAAATCATAATATTGAAATATAATTTTGTTATACAGAAAAAAAATCTAAACCCACTACCAAAGCCAGAGCTGTTAGGAAAAGCAAGAAAAATGAAAAAAAAAATCCCTTATCATACAAGAAAATATTTGTGCTTTACAACAAATCAAAGGTTTTGAAAATAACTCAGAAATGGTCCCCACAATGTATAAAAGTCTTGACTAGATTCAAAAAATGAACATCAGATCTTCTCTAAATTTAAGCATGACATAACATCCTGTAACTATTGAGCATGAGTAGGTGGAACAGCATTCTTCCATTTAAGCAGGAGTGCCCTCCTAGCTATAAGAGAAGTAAAAGCCAAAATATGCAAATCAAGTGTCTCCAAAATAAAGTCTTTCCCTCCATCAATACCAAATAATGCAGTCAAAGGGTTAGGCTTAAAATTTACCTTGAAAAGTACCGAGTAAGTTTGGAATACTTCCTTCCAGTATCTTTCAAGGCTTGGATATGTCCAAAACATGTGAATTAATGAGGCTTCTCCATTACTACATCTATCACAGAAAGGAGATATATCCGAATAAAAATAAGATAGCTTATCTTTAGACATGCGAGCCCTATGAACCACTTTAAATTGTAAAAGGAAATGATGGGCACATAACGATGAAGTGTTACCAATTTTAAAATTTCATTCCAAGCTTCTTCAGAAATTGAAGTCTTTAAATCTTGTTCCCAAACATTTTTCATTTTGTCTATAGGAACATTTCTCATTCCTAACAACATACCATAAATATTGGATATTGAACCATTATAAAAAGGTTCAAATTAAAAATTACATCTAATAAGTCCTCATCGGAACTTATAGGAAATATATATAGTTGAGAATGCAGAAAGTCTCTAATTTGTAAATAATGAAAAAAATGAGTTTTGGGTAAACTATATTTAGCTGACATTTGCTCAAACGAAAGAAGACTTCCTCCAACAAACAAATCCTGGAAGCATTTAATACCCAATCTATCCCATTCTTTAAAAACCAGGTCAGTCACTGAAGGTTTAAAAAATAGTTAAAACAAATGGGACTAGACAAAGAAAATCTCAATAGACCAGAGAATTTCCTAAATTGTACCCAGATCTTCAAAGTATGTTTAACCACCAAGTTTTCAGTTAGTTTACTAAAAGATAAAGGGAGTGAGGATCCGAGAAGAGAAATAATAGAAAATTTATTAACAGAGTTAGCTTCTAAAGAAACCCATATCAGACAGCCCTCATGGTTAATATAATATGACCAAAATGTAAGATTTCGTATATTGATTGCCCAATAATAAAACATAAAATTTGGTAAAGCTAAACCTCCATTCTTCTTGGATTTTTGAAGATGAATTTTATTTAGTCGAGAATGTTTGTTTTTCCATATATACGAAGATATAATAGAATCAAGAGAATCAAAAAAAGATTTAGGAATAAAAACAGGTAATGCCTGAAAAAGGTATATAAATTTAAGTAAAATGTTTATTTTAATAGAATTGATTCTGCCAATCAAGGATAACGAAAAAGGACACCAGTTTGATAGTGTCCTTTTTACAAAATTCAGTAAGGTAAGAAAATTTTCATTAAATAGGTGTTTATAATTCTTGGTAATTGTTACACCCAAATAGATAAATTGATTTTTTACAATTTTAAAAGGAAGGCTAGTATTAATTGATGGCAAGTTATTCAGAGGAAAAAGCTCTCTCTTATGTAAATTCAATTTGTATCCTATTGAGGCATTAACGATGATCTTTCAAGAATTGATAGATTCTGGCATTGTACTGGATGACTGGAAAACTGCAAATGTTACTCTGCTATTTAAGAAGGGTGGGAGGCAGCAGAAAAGAAACTATAGACCTGTTAGCCTGACATCAGTGGTTGGGAAGTTGTTGGAATCGATTGTTAGGGATGAGATTACAGAGTACCTGGGGCACATGACAAGATAGGCCAACACCAGCATAGTTTCCTGAAAGGAAAATCCTGCCTGACAAACCCACTGAAATTTGTTGAGGAAATTACAAGCAGGGTAGACAAAGGAGATGTAGTAGACGTGGTGTACTTGGATTTTCAGAAGACCTTTGTCAAGGTGCCGCACATGAGGCTGCTTAGTAAAATGAGAGCCCATGGAATTACAGGGAAGTTACTAACATGGGTCGAGTATTGGCTGGTCAGCAGAAAACAAACAGTGGGAATAAAAGGATCCTATTCTGGCTGCCTGCCGGTTACCAGTGGAGTTCCACAGGGATCGGTGTTGGGACCGCTGCTTTTTACGATGCATGTCAATGATTTGGACTATGGTATTAATGGATTTGTGGCTAAATTTGCAATGATACAAAGATAGGTGGGGAAGCGGGTACTGTTGAGGAAACAGGGAGCCTGCAGAGAGACTTAGATAGTTTAGGGGAATGGGCAAAGAAGTGGCAAATCCAATATAATGTTGGAAAGTGTATGGTCATGCACTTTGATGGAAGAAATAAATGGGCAGACCATTAGTTAGATGGGGAGAGAATTCAAAATGCAGAGATACAAAGGGCCTTAGGAGTCCTTATGCAAGATACCCTAATGGTTAATCTCCAGGTTGAGTCAGTTGTGAAGAAGGCAAATGCAATGTTGGCATCCATTTCTAGAGGTATAGAATATAAGAGCAGGGATGTGATGTTGAGGCTCTATAAGGCACTCGTGAGACCACACGGAATATTGTGTGCAGTTTTGGGCTCCTTGTTTTAGAAAGGATATACTGAAATTGGAGAGGGTTCAGAGAAAATTCACAAGAATGAGTCCAGGAATGAAAGGGTTAACATATGAGGAACATCTGGCAGCTCTTGGGCTGTATTCCCTGGAGTTCAGGAGAATGGGGGGTATCTCATAGAAACATTCTGAATGTTAAAAGACCTGAACAGATTAGATATGACAAAGTTATTTCCCATAGTAGGGGATTCCAGGACAAGAGGGCACAACTTCAGGATTGATGGATGTCCATTTAGAACAGAGATGCGGAGAAATTATTTTTGTCAGAGTGGTAAATCTGTGGAATTTGTTGCCATGAGCGGCTGTGGAGGCCAAGTCATTGGGTGCATTTAAGGCAGAGATCGATAGGTTCTTGATTAGCCAGGGCATCAAAGGGTATGGGGTGAAAGCAGGGGAGTGGGGATGACTGGAAGAATTGAATCAGCCATGATTGAATGGCATAGCAGACTCGATGGGCCAAATTGCATGCTTCTGCTCCTATATCTCATGGTCTTCTGGTCTTATACCTGTGGCCATTCCCATCAATAATAAGTGTAAAACTTTAGATATTATTGAGGGGGACGACCTGCCAGGAGGGAGACACAGTGACTGGGTCTCTGGCACTGAGTCCGGTGCTGTGACTCAGAAGAACAGAGAGATGAAGAGGACTGCAGTGTTGATAAGAGTCAGAGGAACAGAGATGAGGCTTCACGGGCACAATAGAGACACCCAGATGGTATGTTGCCTCCCAGGTGCCAGGGTCAGGGATGTCTTGGATTGGGTACATGGCATTCTCAAAGGCAAGGGTGAGCAGCCAGAAGTCTTGGTACATATTGGCACCAATGACATAGGTAGACAAGGTGAGGGGGTCCTGAAGAGAGATTTTAGGGAGCTAGGTAGAAAGTTGAGAAACAGGACCTCCAGGTTTGTAATCTCTGGATTGCTGCCTGTGCCACATCTCAGTGTTGGTAAGAACAGGATGATTTGGCAAGTGAATATGTGGCTGAGGAATCGGTACAGGGGACAGGGGTTCAGATTTATGGATCATTGAGATCTCTTCTGGGGAAGATATGACCTGTACAAAAGGGGCAGGTTACAACTGAACCTGAAAGGACCCAACATCTTAGTGGGAAGGTTGGCTATAGTTGTTTGGGGAGGCTTAAACTAATTTGGCAGGGGGATGGGAACAAGAGTGATAGTGCTGAAGACAAGGAGGTTGGTTTACAAACAGAGGCAATGTGTAGTGAGACTGCTATCAAGGAGAGGCTGATGATAGGGCAAACATGCAGTCAACAGGATGAGTTGCAATGTAAAAAGCCAGACAAAATCGAAAAGAGTGAAGACAAAACTGACGGTGTTATATTTGAATGCACTGAAGACATTAGATTTGAATAGATAAACTTGTAGCACAATTACAGATTGGCTGGCATGTACAGAAACAGCTTGTCATATGAAGAGCCTTTGATGGCTCTGAGCCTGTATTCATGGGAATTCAGAAGAATGAGGGATGACCTCATTGAAACCTATTGAATGGTGAAAGGCATTGATAGAGTGGATGTGGAGAGGATGTATCCTATGGTGGGAGAGTCTAAGGCCAGAGAACACAGCCTCAGGATACAGGGGCGTTGTTTTAGAACAGAGATGAGGAAGAATTTCTTAGCTAGAGTGTAGTGAATCTGTGGAATTCATTGATAAAGGCAGCTGTGGAATATTTGTGGCAGAGGTTGATAGATTCTTGATTAGTCAGAGCATGAAGGGATACAGGGAGAAGGCAGGAGATTGGGGCTGAGAGGAAAAATTGGATCAGCCATGATGAAATGGTGGAATGGACTCAATGGGCCAAATGGCCTAATTCTGCTCCCATATCTTATGGAAGAACGTGCTGGCAAAAACCACATGGCCAAGTGGTTAAGGCGTTGGTCTAGTGATCTGATGGTCGCTAGTTCGAGCCTCAGCTAAGGCAGTGTGTTGTGTCCTTGAGCAAGGCACTTAACCACACATTGCTCTGTGACGACACTGGTGCCAAGTTGTATCGGACTAGTGCCCTTCCCTTGGACAACATCAGTGGCGTGGAGAGGGGAGACTTGCAGCATGGGCAACTGCCAGTCTCCCATACAACCCTGCCCAGGCCTACACCCTGGAAACTTTCCAAGGTGCAAATCCATGGTCTCTCGTATATATAATGTGGCAAACAAGATCTGTCCTATAAGAAGCTTCAACTAATTATCCAGTAAATGCAATTAATTTTGTTATTTTCTGACACCAATGGGTAAAAAGTTGGGGAAGCTGTAGAGAGCTCAGTTTTCTCCTATGAAAAAAAAACTACAATTAAACATAAAATAAGTTGACAATGATACATATTATTGAGTCAAACACTTTGTAATAGTGGTTTGGTTTCCTAAAGTGTGCTCCTCAGGAGAGCATGAAGCAGAATGTAATTTGCCACTAATATCAGGTGGTCCTATCTGACTGAGGCTATCTTCTTATGCGATAATCAAAGCCTTATGGTTCAACACTATAGACACCATTGACTGTGAAGGAAGATTTAAAGCCTGCAGTAAACCTTCAAGGGAGATTGGACTTTATTTTCCTTCAATAATCTTTTTTTTCTTATTTCACTGCTCCAACAGTTCTTGCATTTTTCTATTTGTTAATGGATGAAAAGCATTATCTGTAACATGGCGCTTGGAACATTAGCATGCAACGAGAGAGACTATCGCCTCAGGAGAGGAAAGAATCCACATCCTACAGGATCCTCTTGTTAAAATTCAACATCAAGGCCCAGTGCTTATACCATTTACCACAGACAAAATCACACAGTAAGGGACTACGGGGTTTGTGTAAACTTCACGTGAATATCCAAGCTTAATCAGCAACAAAAAAGAGGAAACATTTGAAACAAAGCATCGTATTTCCTTGCATTGAAAATATTCACTCAGGCATAACAAAAAGGGTAGTGTAGAATACTTAAAAATTGCAAATGGAATAATCTGACGTACTGAGAATTGGGAAAAGATTGGGATGGACCTTTCCAATGAAGTGCCAGATGCAATGATGCTTCCACTCATTGCCTTTCACGTCTGCCACCAGATCTAAACACATGAGGAATCTTTGTGGTGCTTTATATCATGCAATCCTTTTATTGTTTTTGAAGCCATCACTCATAGATTGATACTAACACCCTCCTCCCACCCATCCCACATATGATCTCAGCAATCAAAGGACCAGAGGTTTAGTTTGCAAAATGTTAAACTGCATACATTAACATCAAATGAAATTTTATGCCTGACACCAGAAATTGAAATTTAGAACAAACATTACATGACTGCTTTTCATTTTCTCTTTCATGTAGGAATTCACTTTCAAGATGGGTGTCATAGTTACCTCTGCTGAGATCCAAAGAAACAAACACTTACTTTGGCCTAAACTTCCAGGGTCAAATAACACACCTTGTGAAACGATTCGGCTTTGATTTGGCATTTCTTCAAATTCTCTTGATGTTTCTACAGTAAGACACATTCAGTGGCTATCTTATTAGGTACACCTGTACATCTGCTCATTAATGCAAATAGTGTATCTAATCAGCCAATCATGTGACAGCAACTCAATTCATAAAAGCATACAGACATGGTCAAAAGGTTTAGTTGTTCTGACCAAGCATCAGAAGAGGAAAGAAAAGTGATCAAAGTGACTTTGACTGTGGAATGATTGTTGTTGCCAAACAGTGTGGTTTGAGTATCTCAGAAACCACTGCTCTCCTGGAATTTTCACACAAGAGTTTACAGAGAATGGGGCAAAACAAATCAAAAAACATCCGGCGACAGCCAGTTCTGGGGCAAAGATGCCTTGTTAAGGAGAGAGGTTGGAGGAGAATGGCTAGACTGGTTCAAGCGGACAGAAAGGTGACAGTAACTCAAATAACCACTCGTTACAATAGTGGTGTGCAGACGACCATCTCTGATTGCTCAACACGTCAAACCTTGAAGTGAATGGGCTACAGCAGCAGAAGACCATGAACATACACTCAGTGGCCAGTTTATTAAGGGCAAATAAAGTGGCCCTTTTTCAATGCCTTCTGAGTCATAGAGATATACACAAAAACAGCCCCCTCAGCCCACAATGTCCATCCACGTCAATCATTGCCATACATTTAACACTAATTCTACATTTATTTAATCTCCCCAAATTCTCATCAACTCTCTCCAGATTCTCCCACAAACCAACAAACAAGGGGCAATTCACAGTGGCCAATTAACCTATCAACTTGCATGTCACTGAGATGTGGAAGGAAACCAGAATACCCAGAGGAAACCCACGTGACCACAGGAAGAGCACAGGAAACACCACTGTCTAACAACAGGATAAATTCTCCTCTATTCTGCTTCCTGCTGCAACACATCTGCTGGTAAAAAATAAAATCAAATCTTATGAAAGAGGTAACATAGGTGTAAGGGGTTTCTTCTTTATGTTGCTGCGTATGTTAATCAAAATGGCTTCTTTGTTTTGTTAAAAGTAAGAATGCTTCTTTGCTATGGTAACTGGAGAGAGAGTGCTTTCTCTCGCAGCTTGTTTGGGTTAAAATTACTGATAACGGGAATTGTATTCTTCTGTTAACCAATTGGGATAGATGTTATTCTCTCTTCTGGGTCTGTAAGCTATTGTTGGTGGGTTTTTGGGGAGTCGGCGTGAGGGGGTGAAAGAGAGAGGATGCAATGCTGTAAGCTGGGCGACGGAACGGACCCCGAGCGGGGGTCTGGGGCCAGGGTTTTCAGCGAGGAGAGGAGACGAAGACAGACGTGCTGAGGGTGCTTGGTTGATCACTTTGGGTGGTCCTGAGCTACGAGTCGAGGAGTTCGGAGGGGATCAAATGGTGGCCAGAAGACTTTGTTAATTGAGCTCCAAAGGTTGTGCATGAAATGGTTTGGAATTTGATAAGTTTGGAACCTTTTACTTTTCCTTTTATACTGTATCTCTATTAAGTACATAGTTCCAGTAAGATCTATAAAGAGAACTCATTTAATTGCATATGGTGTACTGTCTGTTATTTGGCGTGTTGGGGGATCACACAGCATCCACACAAGCTGATTACCCAGTTTGGCAGGGCCGAAGGCTGCTCCCCCAGACATCAGCGAGCTGAGCGAGCCTGAGGCGACCCAGGGGGTTACATAGGATAGAGTTCAAAAACTGCAATGCTAAGCAGACCCTGTTGGGAGATATTTACAGGCCTCTGAACAGTAGCCAGGATGTGATCTACAAATTACAGTGGGAGATAGAAAAAGCATGTCAAAAAGGAAATGTTATGTTAGTCATGGCAGATTTCAATATGCAGATAGATTGGGAAAATCAAGTTGATGCTGGATCCCAAGAGAGGGAATGTGTGGAATCCCCCCAAGATGGCTATTTGGAGCAGCTTGTGGTTGAGCCCATGAGGGGATCAGCATTTCTGGATTGGGTGTTGAGTAATGAACCAAATATGATCAGGGAGCTTAAGGTAATGGAACTCTTGGAAGCAGTGATTATAATATGATAGAATTAGGTGTAAAGTTGAAGGTCAGGACCTCTAGGGTTGCAGTCTCAGGATTGCTACCCGTGCCACGCGCTAGTGAGGCCAGAAATAGGAAGATAATGCAGCTAAATACGTGGCTAAGGAGTTGGAGCAGGAGGAAAGGCTTCATGTTTCTGGACAATTGGGCCTTGTTCCAGGGAAGGTGGGACCTGTTCCAACGAGACGGGTTGCACCTGAACTGGAGGGAGACTAACATCCTTGTGGGAAGGTTTGCTAGTGCTGCTCTGGGGGAGGGGTTTAAACTAGATTTGCAGGGGGAAGGGAACCAGAGTGTTAGAGCAGATAGTGAGGTGGAGAAGGATGAAGGTCATGCGAGAGCTGCAAGTATAGTGCATGGAGCAAAGCCAGATTTAACATATAAAGAGGCTTTGAGGAAAGAGAAGCAGAATAAAGAGTGTAAAGGTAGTAAGGGCAAATTATGAGGCTATAAGGCTGGAACTTGTGGGTGTGAACTGGGATGATGTTTTTGCAGGGAAATGTACTATGGACATGTGGTCGATGTTTAGGGATCTCTTGCAGGATGTTAGGGATAAATTTGTCCCGGTGAGGAAGATAAAGAATGGTAGGGTGAAGGAACCATGGGTGACAAGTGAGGTGGAAAATCTAGCCAGGTGGAAGAAGGTAGCATACATGAGGTTTAGGAAGCAAGGATCAGATGGGTCTTTTGAGGAATATAGGGTAGCAAGAAAGGAGCTTAAGAAGGGGCTGAGGAGAGCGAGAAGGGGGCATGAGAAGGCTCTTGGCGAGTAGGGTAAAGGAAAACCCCAAGGCGTTCTTCAATTATGTGAAGAACAAAAGGATGACAGGAGTGAAGGTTGGACCGATTAGAGATAAAGGTGAAAAGATGTGCTTGGAAGCTGTGGAAGTGAGTGAGGTCCTCAATGAATACTTCTCTTCAGTATTCACCACTGAGAAGGAACTTGATGACGGTGAGGACAATATGAGTGAGACTGATGTTCTGGAGCATGTTGATATTCAGGGAGAGGAGGTGTTGGAGTTGTTAAAATACATTAGGATGGATAAGTCCCCGGGGCCTGACGGAATATTCCCCAGGCTGCTCCACAAAGTGAGGGAAGAGATTGCTGAGCCTCTGGCTAGGATCTTTATGTCCTCGTTGTCCACGGGAATGCTACCGGAGGACTGGAGGGAGGCGAATGTTGTCCCCTTGTTCAAAAAAGGTAGTAGGGATAGTCTGGGTTATTATAGACCAGTGAGTTACGTCTGTGGTGGGAAAGCTGTTGGAAAAGATTCTTAGAGATGGGATTTATGGGAATTTAGAGAATCATGGTCTGACCAGGGACAGTCAGCGTGGCTTTGTGAAGGGCAGATCATGTCTAACAAGCCTGATAGAGTTCTTTGAGGAGGTGACCAGGCATATAGATGAGGGTAGTGCAGTGGATGTGATCTACATGGATTTTAGTAAGGCATTTGACAAGGTTCCACACAGTAGGCTTATTCAGAAAGTCAGAAGGCATGGAATCCAGGGAAGTTTGGTCAGTTGGATTCAGAATTGGCTTGCCTGCAGAAAGCAGAGGGTTGTGGTGGAGGGAGTACATTCGGATTGGAGGGTTGTGATTAGTGGTGTCCCACAAGGATTGGTTCTGGGACCTCTACTTTTCGTGTTTTTTATTAACGACCTGGATTTGGGGGTAGAAGGGTGGGTTGGCAAGTTTGAAGGTGACACAAAGGTTGGTGGTGTTGTGGATAGTGTAGAGGATTGTCAAAGATTGCAGAGAGACATTGCTAGGATGCGGACGTGGGCTGAGAAGTGGCAGATGGAGTTCAACCCGGAGAAGTGCAAGGCAGTACACTTTGGAAGGATAAACTCCAAGGCAGAGTACAAAGTAAATGGCAGGATACTTGGTAGTGTGGAGGAGCAGAGGGATCTGGGGGTACATGTCCACAGATCCCTGAAAGTTGTCTCACAGGTAGAGAGGGTAGTTAAGAAAGCTTATGGGGTGTTAATTTCATAAGTCAAGGGATAGAGCTTAAGAGTCGCGAAGTAATGATGCAGCTCTATAAAACTCTGGTAAGACCACACTTGAAGTACTGTGTCCAGTTCTGGTCACCTCACTATAGGAAGGATGTGGAAGCATTGGAAAGGGTACAGAGGAGATTTACCAGGATGCTGCCTGGTTTAGAGAGTATGGATCATGATCAGAGATTAAGGGAGCTAGGGCTTTACTCTTTGGAGAGAAGAAGGATGAAAGGAGACATGATAGAGGATACAAGATATTAAGAGGAATAGACAGAGTGGACAGCCAGCGCTTCTCCCCCAGGGCACCACTGTTCAATACAGAGGACATGGCTTTAAGGTAAGGGGTGGAAAGTTCAAGGGGGATATTAGAGGAAGGGTCTTTACTTAGAGAGTGGTTGGTGCGTGGAATGCACTGCCTGAGTCAGTGATGGAGGCAGATACTCTAGTGAAATTTAAGAGACTACTAGACAGGTATATGGAGGAATTTAAGGTGGGGGGTTATATGTGAGGCAGGATTTAAGGGTCGGCACAACATTGAGGGCCAAAGGGCCTGTACTATGCTGTACTGTTCTATGTTCTATAGAATTCACCCTGCAGTTTGAGAGGGAGAAGCTAAAGTCAGATGCATCAGTATTACAGTGAAGTAAAGGCAATTACAAAGGCATGAGGGAGGAGCTGGTCAAAGTTGATTGGTAGGGATGATGGCAGAGCAGTTTCTGGGAGCAATTTTGAAGGCACAGGATAGATACATCCTACAGAAGAGGAAGTATTCTAAAGGCAGAATGATACAATTGTGGCTGACAAGGAAAGTCAAAGCCAATAGAAAAGCAAAAAGAGAGGACGTATGATAGAGCAAAAATTAATGGGAAGTTAGAGGTTTGGGAAATTTTTAAAAACCAGCAGAAGGAAACTTAAAAACATAAGTAGGGAAAACATGAAATATGAAGGTAAACTAGCTAATAATATCAAAAATAACACTAAAAGATTTTTCAGATATATAAAGAGTAAAAGAGAGGCAAGAGTAAATATTGGACCACTGAAAAATTACACTGGAGAGATAGTAAAGGGGGACAAGGAAATGGCGGATGAACTGAACTCTTCACTGCGGGAGAAGATACTAGCGCTATGCTGGAAGTTCAAGAGCATCAAGAGGCAAAAGGGAGTGCAGTTGTTATTATGAGGGAGATGGTACTTGGGAAACTGAAAGGTCTGAAGGCAGATGAGTCACCTGGACCAGATTGACTACACCCCAAGGCTCTAAAGTAGATAGCTGAAGATATTGTGGAGGCATTAATAATGATCTTTCAAGAGTCAATAGATTCTGGAATGGTTCTGGCAGACTGGAAAATTGCAAATGTCACTCCATTCTCGAGGAAGGGAGAGAAAAAGAAGAAAGGAAATTATAGGCCAGTTAGCCTGATTTCAGTGGTTTGGAAGATGGTGGAGTCATTGGCTAAGGTTGTACTTTTGTGGTATTTAGAGGCACATGACAAAATAGGCCAAAGTCAGCATGGTTTCCTTAAGGGAAAATCTTGACTGACAAATCTGCTGGAATTCCCTCAAGAAATAACAAGCAGAATAAACAAAGGAGAATTGGTAGATGTTGTGTACTTGGATTTTCAGAAGGTGCCACACTTTGACAGCGTGCCACATGTGAGGCTGCTAAACAAGATAAGAGCTCATGGTATTACAGGAAAGAAACTAGCATGGGTAGAGCATTGGCTGATTAAAAGGATTTTGGATTGGCTGCTGGTGATAGGTGGTGTTCCACGGGGGTCTGTGTTGGGACCACTTCATTTTAAGTTGTATGTCAATGATTTAGATGATGAAAGTGATGGCTTTGTGGCATTTTGTGGATGATAGAAAATGGGTGGGAAGGCAGGCAGTATTTAGATAGCTACAGAAGGACTTAAGCAGATTAGGATAGTAGGCAAAGAAGTGGTAGATGGAATATAGTGTTGGAAAGTTTATGGTAATGCACTTTGGTAGAAGAAATATAAGCATAGACTATTTTCTAACTGCAAAGAAAATTCAAAAATCTGAGGTGCAAAGGGACTTGGGAGTTCTTGTGCAGGATTCCCTAAAGGTTAATTTGCAGGTTGAATCACTGGTGAAGAAGGTAAATGTGATGTTACCTTTCATTTTGAGAGGATTAGAATATAAAAGCAAGGATGTAATGTTGAGGATTTATAAGTCACTGGTGAGGCCTCATTTGGAGTATTGTGAGCAGTTTTGGGCCCCTCATCAAAGAAAGGATGTGCTGACATTGGAGGGGGTTCAGAGGAGATTCACAAGAATGATTCTGGGATTGAAAGGGTTATCATATGAGCAGCAATTGAAGGCTCTGGGCCTGTGCTCACTGGAATTTAGAAGAATGAGGGGGGATCTCATTGAAACCTAACGAACATTGAAAGGCCGAGATAGAGTGGATGTGGAAAGGACATTTCCTTCGGTGGGGGAGTCTAGGACCAGGGGGCACAGCCTCAGAATTGAGGGATGTGTCATGGTCCGCTCCGTGAAGTCCACGTTCCGGTTCATGGTCCGGTCCATGGTCTCCTGGCTGTCCGTTTTTTCAGTTGGGCTTAATCACAGGCACCTGATCCCCATATTGGAGCTGGATTATAAGTGGCCCTGGGTTCAAGTGTGGTTGCTGGTTTGTCTTGTTGGTATTTTGTCCTTGCCTCTGTGGGGTAAGTCAGGCAGTTCTTGCTGTTACCCGATGGTGGGATCTTCCCCTTCCTGTCCTTTCTTCTGTGGGTTAAGTCAGGCTGTCCTCGCCATTACCCTGAGGCTGGACTGTTCCCTTCTTTCCCTCTGAACCCTGGCCTGAAGCCCTGCCGGCTACCCCCGCCTGCATTGCTGTCAAGTTCAGCTGTTGGAGTGAGACCGGAGCCTTGCTATGTCAACAGAAGGTACTATCTATTGTTGAGCTTGGAACTGTCTCTTTGTGTCCCTGTGTTTAATGTGTGTGTATGAGTCCTGGCCCTATGTCCTGTTCCCAAGAAGGGGTCCTGGCTCTGTGTTCTGTGTATGAGTCCCGGCCCTACGTCCTGTTCCCAAGGAGAGGTCCTGGCTCTGTGTTCTGTGTTCCTGTACTCCAGTCCAAGGCTCACTTTTCTTGTGCTCATCAATGGCTCCAAGGAGGTTCCAGTCTGTGTCCAAGTCCAAGTCGTAGCCTAGGCCCCGAGTCCAGGGCTAGTGTCTGTGTCCAGCTATGCCTCTCCCCACTTCTGCTTTGCTCTCCCTCGACCTAGGCTCTGTGTTCCTGCTCTCCCTCGATCAAGACCTAGTCTGAGCTTCATTTCCTCGTCCAGCCCTGGAGTCCCATGTCCTGCCCCCACGTCCAGTCCTGTTGCCTTGCCAAGTCCAGCCCTTGCCTGGATCCGGAGTCCGAGCTGGAGTCAGAACCCAGGTTCTGAGTCCCTGTCCAGTCTCTGGCTCGGAGTCCTAGTCCAGGTTCCTAGTTCCCAGTTCCTAGTTCCTCGTCCAGGTCCCACTTTCCTACTCTAGTTCTAGCTCATGCCCTGTCTCCTAGTCTTGTCCAGGGCCTGTGTCTTGTCCAGTATCGTTTCTTCCCCACTTCTGTTGCTTTCTTGATACACCTAGCCCTCTCCCTAGTACTTCAATGTCTGTGCCTTGCATTTGGGTCCATTCCCAGGACAGGACGTCTATTTAGAACAAAGACAAGGAGGAATTTATTTTGCCAGAGAGTGGTGAATCTATGGAATTTGTTGCTACAGGTGGCTGTGGAGGCCAGGTAATTGGGTGCATTTAAGTGGGTGGTTGATAGATTTTTTGATTAGTCAGGGTGTGAAAGGTTATAGGGAGAAGACAGGAGAATGGAGTTGGAAAGGAAATGAATCAGCCATGATGAAATGGCGGAGAAGACTCGATGGGCCGAATGGCCCAATTCTGCTCCTATGTCTTATGTTCTTATGGCCCACTACATACTTTAGACATGATAGAGCAAAAGGTATTAAAGGGGGAACAGTGGCATAACTAGTCAGGGAAAATATCTTGGCATTGCCCAAAATGGACAGACTAGAGTGCCTGTTTATTGAAGCTATAAGGGCGAAACTGAGGAATAAGCAAGGTTAACCACCTTAACAGGATTTTATTATAGACCACCCAACAGTGGGAATTAGAGCAACAGATTTGTAGAAAGATCTCAAAAAGCTTCATGAAATGTAATGCTGTGATAGTGGATGATTTTAACTTCCCACATTGACTCGGACTCCCATACTCTAAAAGGTCTGGATGGGATAGAATTTGTCAAATTCGGGAAGGTTTCCTTAATCAATATATCAAGATCTCATCTGGAGAGAGTGTGATATTCTATCTCCTATTCTGGAACAAAGAAGGACAGATGACAGAAGTATTTGTAGGGGAGTACTTTGGACCTAGTGATAATAATTCCATTAGTTCCAAAATAATTATAGAGAAGGATAGTTTTAGTCCTCAGGTTGCAATTCTAAATTGGAGAAAGGGTAATCTTGATATTAGCAGAAAGGATGTAGCTAGTGTTGATTGAGACAGGTAGTTTTCTGGCAAAGTTGTGATTGGTAAGTGGGAGGCCTTCAAAAGTAAAATTTTTTAGAGTACAGAGCTTTTATGTTCCTGGCAGAATACAAGGCAAGGCTAACAAGTTTAGTGAGCCTGGTTTTCATGAGAAAGAGGTGTATAGCAGGTATAAACAGGATGGAACAACTGAGGTCTTGAGGAGTATAGAAAATGCAAAAGAACACTTAAGAAGGAGATTGGGAGAACTAAAAGGAGGCATGAGTTTGCTCCAGTAGACAAGGTGAAGATGAATCCCAAGGACTTCAACAGATATACTAAGAGTAAAAGGATAGCAAGGGACAAAATTGGTCCTCTGGAAGATCAGAATGGTCATCTATGCATGGAGCAGAAAGAGATGGGGGAGATCTTAAATGGATATTTTGCATCTGTATTTACTCAAGATACAGACAACGTGTCTATAGAAGTGAGGAAATACAGCAGTGAATTCATGGGCAGTGTACAGATTATAGAGGGGCATGTCTTGTTGTCTTGAGGCAAATTAGTGGATTAGTTCTCATGGCCTGAAAAGGTGTTCTCTCGCACCTTGAGGAAGGCTAGTGCATAAATTGCAGGAGCCCAAGCAGAGGTATTTAAAACATCCTTAGCCATGGGTGTGATCCCGGAGGATTGTAGGATTGCTAATGTGATTCCCTTTTCTTAAATAAAGGCTCTAAGAATAAGCCAGTAAATTATAGGAAGGTATTCTCAGGGGTAGGATATATAAGTACTTCAACAGACAGCAACTGATTAAGGATAGGAAGGATAAGGCCTTGTACATGGTAGATCATGTCTAACCAATTCTATAGATTTTTTTGAGAAGTTACTGGGAAAGTTGATGAAGAGAAGGCAGTGGATGTTGTCTACATGGCCTTTAGCAAGACATTTAACAAGATCCTGCATGGGAGGCAGGCCCAAAGGTTCAATCCCTTGGCATTCAGGATGATCATGAATTAGATTAGACATTGGCTTTGTGGGAGAGCAGCTGCCTACCTCTCTGATCGGATGACTATGACTAGCGGTGTGTCGCAGGGATCAGTGCTGGGTCTATTGTTGTTTGTCATCTATATCAACAATCTGCATGATAATGTGATAATCTGGATCAGCAAACTTGTGGATGATATTAAGATTGGGGGTGTAGTGGACAGTGAGGAGGACTATCAAAGCTTGCAGTGGGATCTGGACCAGCTGGAAAAATGGACTGAAAAATTGAAGATAGAATTTAATTCAGGCAAGTGCGAGGTGTTACACTTTGGGAGGACAAACCAAGGTAGGACTTGCACAGTGAATGGTAGGGCACTGAGGAGTGTGGTAGATCAAAGGGATTTGGGAATGCAGGTCCATCATTCATTGATTATCACAGATAGATAGGATTGTAGAGAGATTGTTTGGCACATTGGCCCTCATAAATCAATGTATTGGGTACAAGAGTTGAGGTGTTACGTTCAAATTGCATAAGATGCTGATGAGGCCTAATCTGGAGCATTGTGTGCAGTTCTGGTCTCCTACCTATAGGAAAGATATCAAAAAGATTGAAAGAGTACAGAGAAAATTTACAATGATGTTACTGGGATTTGAGGACCTGAGGTATAGTTTCAGGTTGAATAGGTTAGGACTTTATTCCGTAGAGCAAAGGAGAATGTGGAGAGATTTGATAGGAGTATTCACTGAGAGGTATAGATGGGGTAAATACAAGCAGGCTTTTTCTGATGAGGTTCATTGAGTTTAGAACTAAAGGTCATGGGTTAAGGATGAAATGTAAAATGTTTAAAGGGAACATGCGGGGAAACTTCATTACTCAGAGGATGGTGAGAGTGTGGAATAAGCTGCCAGCAGAAGAGGGTTCGATTTCAACATTTAAGAAAACATTGGATAGGTATAGTACATGAATGGGAGTAGTATAGAGGTCTTCGGTCTGGGTGCAGGCCAATGGGACTATGTAGCATAACAGTTCAGCATAGACTAGATGAGCCGAAAACTTTCTCTGCTGTATTGCTCCCTGACTATCTCAATGAAGTTGGCCTGCTATACCATCGCCTTGGATTTACACAGCACTCTTAATGTAGGAAAAAACATCCCTAGGCACTTCACTTGAATACTGTGAAATGTTGAGACTTGGAAGAAACAGTTGACTAAAATCTTGGTCAAAGAAGCACGTTCATGAAAGTAATGTGGTGTACGGGGATATTGTACAATCTGCAGGTCACTTAAGAACCTCTGGACAATCTGATCCTACCAATGGAAGCTGTTCAGTCACTCCAATGCCTGCATTGACCTTATTGAGGAGGTCTGGCAGTTACAGCTATTATTGGATCCTCTTGGTAGTTGGGTAGGAATGCTTACCCCACACCAAGCCACGGTGCTGATGTGGAAAAGCTCCAGCAGTACCATAGGTTACAATGTGATAAGTCTGCTGTTTCCTTTCTCCTTGGTTGCCCTTTACTCCTCTGATTCCAGGGATGATTACACTGAGGAAAAGCACCTGCCTGGTGCATATTCCTTGTGTGGGCAGAGCGGGTGCAGACATTCATCTTCCCAACACGTCTTAACTCGCACCAACATCCTGACCATAGGAATGCACTCAGGAGACATTGTCTGCTTCCTTTGTGTGCTGCAGAGACTTGACTGACCATAGGCACTGCTCCAATCAGGTTCCTCGTCTTCTGAATGGCTGTCCTTTCAGAGGCACTCCAAAATGTGTTTCTGCATAGGACCCTTTTCCAATCAATGTTGATCTTGTTATTCACTTATGACTGTGCAGCTAAACAAGGTTGACCTGTGATGGTTTTGGGTTTGGTTTGAGCTGGGTCAGTCTACAGGTGAACAAAATACTCTTGAGTGTGCTGCTATTGCCAGCTTATTGGTAAGTTAATTTATAAGTGTTGGCAAGGATTGCCTAACCATTGATTAGATGTTAAAGAACAGTTTCTGGTGGGAGAGGTCGTGGTCCAAGGGCTAAATACCATAGGAGCAGTGGGAAGAATTTCTGTCATTTTACTAAGAGTGGGATGAAGGTGGGATAGAATTTGTGGCAAGGGCCCAAAACAATGACTTCAGCCTTTAGGAGGAATTACATGTGTCCGGCCTGCACAGGCAGGCTTCTCCATGTCTCCACCCAGCTAGCAGAAGTCACGTGCCAGATGTTTCCACTCATCACCTGCATCCTAGTTAAGCCCAACTCTCATCTACGGTCCTTGTTCACTCATCAAATTACTCGGCCTCAACCAGTGGCTACTAGCCTCCAGCTACCTTGCTGCCTTGTCATATTATGTATCTGTTCTCTTTTGTTTCTTGGTCCCTCGTGGCTTGTTCTTTTGCAGTTTATTATTAAAGCAATTGCTCACCACTAAATCGTCTCTGCTACTCTGCATTTGGGTCAAGCCTCCTCTATATTTACTGACAGGGTGGATGAATCAGCAATTGACCCAGCACAGCTAATTCACTTAAAGGAAGTCCTCTGCCTTAATGAGTACACGATGCAAAAACAGCAGTAAACCATCTGCTCGCCACTCTCAACCAACTTCTCGTCTCGATACAGCAACCCCATACCAGTCGAGCTCCTCCCTTGGAGCCCCAGATTCCAGTTAAAGACACTTCGACTGTTGCCACAACTTCCTGTCCCAGTGCATTTTACACTTCGAGCTGCAGGCATCTCTGTTAACCTGGGCCGCTGCTACCTGGGATAATAAAACCACCGTTTGCAATAAATGTTTGGAATTCACTGCTGAGGTGCGCTAGGTTTTCAATCACCCAGTAAGAGGAAGGAAGGCAGCAGATCAGATACTTTGCCTGTTCCAAGGCTCATGTTCGGTGCTGGATTACACCCTGGAACTCAGGACCTTTACAGTGGAGTGTGGCTGGAATGTAGAAATACTGCTGGCCCATTACCAACATGGCCTCTTGGAGTGTTCGAAGTACAAACTATCTAACTAGCAGGTGCCCACTGACCGCGAAAGCCTCTTAATGAATGACCCTCCAAACCACCATCCAGAACCCCAGTTCCATTCTCAGATTGATTTCGGTAATGGCTCCAGAAACCATGCAGTTAGGGAGTGCTCAGCAGAGAAACAACTTGTGCACTTAGTGAGGAGCAGCTGATCATCCACACATCAAATTCCTGCTGTGTCTGGGAAAACAGTACCACCGGCTAGAAACAAGGACCCTTCTAACTGGAAAGCCCTCTCTGGACCCTCATTCCAGCACTATAGCCCAACCCACTCTCTGTCCTCCCCCACACCCCAACAGTTCTATGCACATAGGTGTCTCTGGTTGATTCCACCCCAGCAGGTAACTTTCCAGCTGGACACTGTGTGTGCAGCTTAAATTCCATACCGAGTCTATCTCACAATCCTTCCACATAGTAGCTATTGACTGATGACCTTTGGATCAGGGATGGTCCAAGCGTGCACAAGGCCTGTGCACATGAGCATTGGAGAGCACTGCAAGTCCATCCAATTCCTCCTGATCGACTCACCCACCATTCATCTCATCTTGGGTTACCCCTGGCTCTCCACTCACGACCCTCACTCCACCTGGTCATCCAATTCACTGTTGAGTTGAAGACCCACCTGCCTGCAACCTCAGCAAAGATGGAGGAAATTCCCCAACTTCACCAAACACCTACAGGAATGCCAGGACTTAACCATTGCCCAAGTAAAAGGGAGGTCGGCATGCAGTTGCCTCACAGACCATGTCTACACGATCGACCTCTTCCAAAGCATCACCCCTTCCCGAGGTCATCTGTTCTCCCTCTCCCTTTTGAGATCCAAGCCATGAATGACTACATTGCTGAAGCGATACATCATGGCTTCATTCGCCCGTCCTAGTTCCCAGCATGTTGCAGGATTATTCTTTGTCAAAAAGAAAGATGGGAATTTTTCTCCCTGAATCAATTACAGTGGACTGAACAAAATCACCATTAAGAATTGCTACCCTCTCCCCTGGTTTGCCACTGCCAGAATCCTTGGAGGAGGTCATAAAGGGGCATCTTAGCTGCCAACCACACCTATTGCCACCAGACCGATCACTGGTAGTACCAACCCAGACTGCTGCAGGCTGGGAATTGTGTCTGGCTGTCCACCCAAGATCTGGCACTGTGCACTGACTCCCACAAATGCTTGTTCCAGTTCATCGGTCCCTTCAAGCTGACCCATCGCATCGATCCAGTCGATTACCATCTCCAGATGCCATAGTCACTCAGGATCACACCTACCTTCCATGTGTCCTGCCTCAAGCTCGTTGTCCATGGACCACTCAACCCACCTGAGCCTGCCTGGGATGGTGTAAGTTGGTCGAGTATACACTGTTTGCCAGTTGATGGATTCATGTCGCTGTGGATGGGGTGTGCAGTACCTGGTCGACTGGGACTATAGGAGAGGTCTTGGGTTCCGTCTAGTTTCACCTCAGATCTATTGCTCATCAAGGAGTTCCACCAAACCAATTCGGATCATACTGGGCCATCAGGTGCCAGCTGTAGGAAGGGATGCTTCTGTCAGGCCTGCACAGGCAGGCATCTCCCAGTCTCCACCCATCTTATAGCAGCCACCTGCTATTCATTTCCAACTCATCACCTGTAACCTATTTAAACCCAGCTCTAACACATAGTCTTGTTCACCCAGCAAACCAGTCAGCCTCAAACAGTTGCTCCTAGCCTCCAGCTGCCTTGCTGCTTTGTTGTGTTAAGTATTCATCCTTTCTTGTTTTGTGACCCCTCAT